>NC_054595.1:598834-937167 GCF_004785595.1 Juglans microcarpa x Juglans regia
GCATCAGTCTACAGCCACAATATATTTTACAATATATTTTTTGAAAAAAGAGAAATTATATCGCTCTCGTATAATTATTTTGAAATGAATATAATAATTTTTAATAATAAATATTATTTTTTTAAAATAATTATACGTATTTACACACGACATGACATATAAAGTAGAACAGTTAATACATGCAACCGCTGCATGTATGTCATGCGGGTTTCGAGTGGCCATAAACGAAAGAAATGCACCGTCGGTACAGGCCTGGAGGGGCCCTGGATTTTTCAATCTCTTCTAGTAATAACGTGGCTTTTTTCGATGATCAAATCATCACGCCGAATCTAGATGGATGGTAGTTATGATGGGCTCATCGACGGCTTAGCTAGATTTGATGCCTGCGTCGTCATGGATCATGTAGGGTCTACATACATATGCTATCTCTGATGAAATTGATATTTCAGCTGGTGGATATTTATTATTTTAAGACTTTTTATTTAATTATTTTTGTGTAATGAGAGTGACCGGTTTGGTTCATTCCAAATATTGTTTAGTAGAAAATAGTTTAGACGTAATATTATATTATTTACATTTGTGAGGATTATTATAGAAAATTTTTTTTTAGACGTATTTAGTTCTAATGATTATATGGTTTTTTCAAGAGATATAATATATATAAGTATTTAAATTAAATTAATTGAGAAATAATATTTACAATCAAAATTAAAAAATAAATATCAATAGAAAATATAATGTTCCATTTATCATTTATTAATTAAGATTTAAATTTTAAATTTATTTTTAATTATATTATATCATATGATAATATGTAGTGTAAAGAAAGATGCACGTCTATCGAGAATCCTTACCAGACGTGCAATACTCCTTTTTAACAATACATTTTTTTAATCTCTTTAAAAAATTTTAAAAAATTATTAAAAAATAATTTCTTAATTATTAAACCAAAAAAAAAAAAAATCAGAACCATTAGGTAGGAATAGCTTTTATATTTTGGACAATGCTACTTTGACGCTCAGTATTTATCACTAAGCGTGCCGTCCAGTCTTTTTTTTTTTTTCATTTCATATTTTTTAATACATTTAAATATTTTTAAAAAATAAAAAAATATATCAATACACTTAAAAACACTTCTTTAATCACTAAGTAAAAAAAAAAAATACAAGCAGTCAAAAGAGCGGTCAAGTTAAGACGACATACTAGTGTTTTCCTTATATTTTTGTAAATAATTTCAAATAAAATTACTCATTGAACTAATTAATAGTTCTTGAAACTGTACATGACGTACTCTAAAGTCTGATTAATTACGATGACTTACAATGATGTTCTTATAATTGTCATATATAGTACTTAATTAAATTAATAAAAGTAGATCAGGATCGGAATAACAAATGGAAAAATAGCGTCTCGATCGACGGGAATTACATCGGACATTTCACATGATGCATGGAAGTCCAAAGCATGCTGGAATTGCCACATTTTTATACCCAAATAGTAAAATAAAAAAGAAAAAGAAGTCATTAATTAATTAGTGAAGGCAAAATTAATACGGTTTTGATAATGATTGGCCGGAAGCCAATTAGGATGTGTAGACGTCACTATTAATTGGGATTTAATTATAAGAATAATTAAACATATTTATTAATTATTCAATCATTTTCCTCATTGATTTTAGCATATTATATATACGTAACCGCGCATATTATATTAGATTATTAATCTGGGAATAAGAACCGTTCGTTTCTGCTATATATCTTCCTATTCTATATAATAATGGTTTAGGAAAATGACCTACAAATTATTGAGCATATTTAATAAAACAAACAACCGGGGAGATGAAGGAAATGATAGGAAAATTAACTCTATTTATGGCCGTCGAGAGTCGTTTGAGCATCCTTACTTTTAAATTTAGAGCGAAAATCATATTCCAAATTTTCTTAATTACTACATGCCTCATCATTTATATATATATATATATATATATAAATATGCAGGAAGATATTATGTTAAAATAAAAGTTTAGGAAGATGATATACAACAGCTAGCCATTTATGATGAGAAAAAAAGATGATGAATAGATTTTTTCTATATATATATATACAGAAAAATGATATCATTCTCCCACATAGCTGATTAGAAGTTACCGATTCTCCCCTTTCTTTTTTATTTAATAATTAAGAAATTATTTTTTAATGCATGTGTTCGTGATTTTGTTTTTCAAAATCTTTAAAAGAATTTAAAAAATATTTTTTAAAAAAAATAAAATAAAAATACAATATGCACTATCGATACAATGCAGGGGTGACTCTAGCAGTATTGTCGTTATATATAACCCATATACATATATTATATATAGGAGGAAATTAAACAAGTATCATGACAAATTAAAATAGAAAATCTAATGTGCTAGCTCCAGGTCTATATATGACCAAGAGTATATATACATATATATATATATATATATATTGAAATTAATTAGATCAGTAATATATTAAGTAGGAGTTAGAGTAGTACTGATCAAACTAATTGATAATGACATTGATGCATGCCCAACTAATTCATGCAAAATTAAGTATCCGTGCTTGATTAATTATTGGGATGATGATGATGATTTAGACCCCATCGATCATTATTAATTGTATATATATAATTCATGATGTAGTATATATATATATATATATATATATATATATATTTCACGTGTCTTTAAATATGGATTAAAATTAAGAAATAAGTTTTCTTTTCGTTTTTCTGATCAATCAACTTTTGTTTTCTTGTTCATATTTTATTTGGAATTCGTAATGCAGAACGTAGCTTTAACAGCGACGCAAGAGGAATATTACTTAATGCCGTTGCCAAGTTTATGGGTCAAAGGACTTAATTTTTATTTCCTTATATACAATTCATATTGATCTTGATCTTTGTAAACTTCGTCTCACTGTTATTATAATAATTTAGCCTTCATTATATTAAAACAAAGTCAGTCTTATGTAATTAATAATTAAATTAAATAGGTAGGGCACACGCAAACTCACAAGTTACAAATCGCTCAGAGGAAAGTTGCGGCTTTGTAAAAATCATCACGAGTGGTCTTCATGCGCCGCCCACATCTGCGCTTGATCCTCACGTGCCACCCCTTCCGGTATCTCTTATCGCCACATGCGCCAAATCACGAGACTCCCCACCACCAGATCTGACCTTTGTGGCTGAAAAGAGACAAACGCGTTGCCTTCACTCGCCATCACATATTCCGAAATCTACCAGAGTTGATCCAAATTCTAATCTGTCATTTTTTGCATCTATCTTATTGTTTTTTATTTTTTATTTCCTTATTATTAATTAAAATAAAAAAAGAGTTCGTCTCTTGGATCTTTGTCTGTAGAGGTTGAGTCATCTTTTTCTATGAAGGGCGAGGTTGAGTTGTCTCTTGGACGTTTCTATATAGAGAGTATCAGCAGTAGTGAAGACCAATGTTTTGAATACCGTACCGGACAGTGTACCGGTCAAGGCACTGGAACAAAATATTTCGGTACCGGTATCGTTTTGGGATAGCGTTTCGGGATAACGTTTCGGGATAGTCGATCTATAAATAAATTATATATATAAATATATATAAAAATTATATTCTAAAATAATAGTCTATATATAAATAAATTATATACAAATACATATATATATAAATTATAAATAGTCTAGTCTGAATTGAGGATTAAAAAATAAGTTTGTAGTTTGAAAAAACGAAAAAAAAAAAACACAGGCCGAAATATCGGCCGGTACCGGCAGAAATATAGGCGGGTACAGGCCAAAATTGAGGCGGTATGACCGGTATCGGCCGGTACGGAACAGGTATACTACCTATACCGGCCGGACGGCCGAAACGAAAAATTTCGGCCTTACCGGCCGGTACGGTACGAAATTTAAAACTTTGGTGAAGACCAGACCAATCACAAAAAGAAATAGTGTACTGGTGGAGTTCCAATTGCATTATTATGGTTTATGATATCATGCATGTTTGATATGGAGATATCTCAAAATGTATCTGCTCATAGATATATAAGTTTCTTGATGAATGAATGAGGACAATTTCTCTTAAAAAATAATAATAATTAAATTAAATAGGTAGAGGCACACACATATGTAATTAAGCACCTCGAATATTATAAGTGGCCGTATATTCGTTAATTTTTTTTTAGTTAGATTACTAATTAATCAGCCATGTGGATCATGAGATATATAATGATGATCAATTCTCAATTTAGCAACGATTCTAGGCAAGATCAGTAATAATTTTCTAATCAATCAGATGAAATCAGGTTAATTGATTTAATCCGGCCCAATTGATTGAGACGTTTGCATATATTCGATCTCTTGCATTTGCATATACATTAATTATAAGGACGCTGTTAGGAAGGTGCTCAGCTTGTACCGTTGTGCGTGCTTCCAATATATTTGGATTTTTTTTTTCTTTTTACTATTTTTTAACATCCTTCATCATCAAGAAAAAATATAATTTATTAATAATTACTTTCTTAATTATTAAGTAAAAAAAAAAAAATCGAGCAACACAAGCTGGGCGGCTGACTTTCATTTTTCTAATTTTAAATACAAATTATTAATTATATGCATACAATAATTAATATTATTGCATGTCATGCATGCATGCATGTATATAGGCAGATGATATATAAATAATATTTGTATTGATCAATTATTAGCAATGGCGATGGTGGGGAGCGATAGGGTATAATATATATTATATATATGATACCAAAACAGTAGAAAGAAGGAAAAGTCGAATCTGACTGAAGAATAAGAGAATGAAGGAAATAGAATAATCAGAGTAAATTACACAATATTTAAATTATACAAGTACAAAATAAACAGGCGGTTAAACCGACTATATGCATGTATGAATATGCAGAATTAGATGTAATAAACATATAAGGTTTATTAAAATTAACAAGCTTAAAGTAATTACAGGTACAAGGTAGTGCAGATTTGTACTTACAGAAATCAGGGTAAATAAGCTTTGTCATTGTATTTGTACTTATAATCAACAAGATCAATTCATGTCATGTAGATAAAACTGCATATATACTCATATTAATTAATGTCGAGTACTAATGCGTATATACTCATCATCAGTACTTTATCATTTGGCCAATGATATATATATAATGCACCCATCTGTAAATTATATATCGAGCTTTAGGCCGTGATTTGTGTGATGATTGATTGGGTCGATCGAACATGATATCAAAAGATCAGCGATCGATCTGCATGCCATCTATAAACTTCAATATATATATATATATATATATATACATGTACACGACATCATGTCCTAATTAATTAGATCATGTCGTGCATTAAACTATATATATATAGGGGAGACTTTGATATCAAAATGATATATATATATATATATATATATATATATGTATATGGCAGGCCCACATGAACCTCCTTTGAAAAGAAATTACCCGCCAGATCATACAAATGATAGATCGAAAATCACTAATTCGTAATTAATATAGTATCATGAGAGTTTGAATTATATATATATATATATATATATAATAAATATATATGCTCAGTCAAGAGGTAGGTATATGGCTAGAACGTAACACGAGTATTCTTCGAATCGACGCGTATAGTTAATTGGGTTAATTGATCAGATATATGAAGTACTTTCACCTCATGGATAAAAAAAATAAAAATAAAAAATAAAAAAACATGAGAGCATGTTCCTCGGAATTGATGTTGGTACGTGGGCATGAGGATGTTCTTGCCTTTTGGTGTAATCTAGTATAGGCTAGCTTTATCTATAAATAATAGAAAAATGTTAAGCATCCCCTCCCAGTGCTACCCTTTAGCATTTTTGTGTATTTTTTTATATAATTTTTATATAGATTTTTTTAATAATTTTAAATATTTAAAAAAATAAAAAATTTCATAATATCATTAAAAAATACTTTTTTAATTTTTATTTCGTAATTAAGGAAGTATTTTTTAATAATTTTTTTTACTTTATAATTAAGAAAGTATTTTTTAATAATATTCTAAATTTATTTTACCTTTTTTAAAATATCTAAAAGTATTAAAAAAATTATCTATAAAAAATAATTAAAAAAAAACACATTAAAAATTACATGTTAGGGCTAACGGTAGCTCCCACCAACGGTGACTCTAGCAGTACTCATAAATAATATTTATTAATTTGTAGGGCCGATGCGAAACAACACTCCTTACATCAGGCGGCTATGTCGACTATCTCGGATTTTGCAAGATGAAGAAGTACAGGAGATCAGCTGGGGGGTGGAGGCCGAACCAATATGAATATTTAAGTGCGTGCCGAGATAACATTAAGCTAGCTAGGGTGTTTTAAAATGAAAAAGACATACAGACCACCTAATTACTACTTTAATTAGTTCAGAAATACAAGCGTTAATATTCATGATCAGTTGATCAAGATGCATGCATGATCGATTAGTACTGTGCAGTCTCAACTAGGAATGATAAGAGTGATTAATTTAATTTATAATTAGTTAAAGAAAACCCTAGCTAGCTTGCTTTTTCACATCTCTAATTTGCTGCATGCATATATATATATATATATATATACATATATATATATATATACACACACATAGGTCTATGTATTATTGTGCGTGACTGTAATATGCATGCTAAGTTGGCAATTATAAGTACATTGACTACTGGGTCAGACATGATGTTCTGCAGGCTCCACCCCACCCCCACCTAGGTATTTTTGGCATCGAGACCCGACATTGACCACCCGACAACACTCATATCATATGATCCAAAACTTATAGGAAAATTAATGCGCATATATATATATATATATATTATATGGATCGATTTAAAGTAACCCCACCTTCATCAACGTACAGACCCTTGTCAACTTTCTCGTTACGTGTTCTTAGGGTCGGTGACACACACACACACACACATAAAAGAGGAGCTTAATAATTAATTGACCTTGTGCTACATACATATATATATATATATATATATATATATATATATAATGACCTACAAAACCATGACCAAGTAAAACCCATAATTATGTTAAGTTTCGCACTGATCACATGGAATTTTCTGGGACTGTTACTAGCTAGGAAATTAAATATTTGATTACAGTTAGGTAGCATAAAAATAATATAGTACATTTTGAAGATTTTAGTGCTGAGAAAACCCTAGCCATACCCATTAGTTTAGATGGAGCACAGCTTAGAATGTTGGGACTTAGCGGAATTGTGGGGGACAAAAGGCAGAGAGAGATAGCTGTGTGGATCGATTTGGTGTTGTACTTGTTTTTTTATTTTTTATTTTATATATAATGGAAGACAACTACTCCTGAACTTTATTGAAGCTTACTTATGGTTGAGAAACCGTGGTAACAATTCTTGCAAACAAATACAACCCAGCTTTGACAGCATAAACAACCAACTAGAAAATAAACTATACCAAAGAATAAATAAAACCAATTACATTTTTAAAATAAGGAAAGCCAAACTTATCTCCCTGAATCAAACCCTTCAAAAGATCTTACAGAATACAATGTAATAAAGTAAAATGCAATCTGGTTCCACACGAGAACAGCAACCAAAGCATGGCTGAAATACATTGCAGCACTCAAAACATGCATAAAGCTGATAAAGTATGCTGCAGTACATGGAAAGAAAAAGGCAGCAGCAATAGCAAAAAGGATGGCACAGAAAAGAAGAAGCTCAGCTAAAGAAATGCATGGTTGCATACAAAGAAATATAAGGAACACGATGCATAAAGCTGCCTCTACTATACTGTCCACAAAAGTTCTGAATTGATGTTGTGTACATAATCAAAAGTTAAATTTCAGTAGCTTCCTTTTACTTTTCTGCTTTTTGTAATGTGTATATATATGCGACCCTTGTGTAATCAAAACATATCAAATGAGAATCAGTTTCTTATCAAATCAGTTTCTTCTCATCTTCACTTTCTGTTTTTAACAGTTTCTAACAAAAGAGGAAGAACAGAATCCATCTTAGTCCATGAACTTGCACAGTCATCCGAAGCCATTCGAGCCAAATAATCAGCTGGAGTGTTGCCTTGCCTGAAAAAATGACTAAATGAAAACATTGCCCCTAAGTAAACTCATCAATTCCTCCCAAAAATCTTCAAGGTATCAAATAGGACATTTTGCTCGTCGAAACCAGTTTACCACAATTAAAGAATCCATCTCTATCTCTATCTTATCCAAACATTTTTTAACATATTATTCTCACTCCAAGAAGGAGTGCCATGAACTCTGCATAATTGTTTGTACCATGATCAAGTGGAGAAGAGAAGGTAAGGACCATGTTACTTGCAGCATCCCACAAAATTCTCCCCCTGCACCTGCCCTGGGTTTCCTCTACTACTTCCATTCACATTAAGTTTAAACCAACCATGTTGAGGTCGATGCCAATGAATAACCTGCATCCTCTTCATTCTTTGAATTTTCGGTTCAACGTGCAAGTCTTCTAATATCTTCTCATCTTGTAAAGTTAAAGGCTTAATTGCATGCAGCTTCTTACTTAGTTTAACTATCTAGAATTTAATATTCCTTCCATTCTTACCTTTCATCGACGGAGCCATAGAACCCAAGTAACAATGACTGGAATTATGCCAATAAGAAGTCCTCTTGTTGTCGACTTTGAAGCTCTATTAAACCATGCATAAACAGTCTCTTTCCACGTACTGAAATTAGTTCTCAGCATACCAACCTGGATAGCACATTTCCGCCAAATAGTCTAAGCCACTTCCCCATTAGCTAGCACATGATTCAAATCTTCATAGGCTCTATTATAGCAACAATTGCAGTTAGAAACAAGAGGAATGCCCAGTCTTCAAACATTGTCATCCAAACTAAGTGCATTATTAAAACCTTTCCATATTGTAATGACCATCGTCTTTAGAAGACACGGGTGCCAAATCCAATTCGATCATCTGATTTTTGAAGCTCTGACTCGAATGCACTCCCAAGTACTCTTAGAAGAGAATTTTCCATCTTTCTTAGGCAACCAAATTAGTATATCCTCCCCTTCTTTATGCCCACTAACAATGTTCACAATCTCTTGAGCTTTTTGAGAACCCACCAACTGATGCAATAGATCCAAATCCCAACCATCCTCAAGCCAAATATCTTTTAATTTCAAGCGAGGCACAGTAACAAGAGAAATTGTAGCAAAAGTTTCCTTCCCCAACTATTTATCAAACCAAAACGAAATTTGTCCTACCTTTGGCTTCCATTTAGAGTGTTCAATGAAATCCGAAATACATCTAATTATTAACTTCCAAAACTGAGACCCTTTATTAGGAGTCACAGGAGAAATATGATCTTCCTTCACATATTTAGCTTTGAAGAACCGAGACCATAGAGAGTCAGTAGTCAATAATTTCCAAGCTAATTTCATATGTAACGATCTTTGAACATCCTGAAAATTTCAAAATTCCAAGACCCCCTCACTAGTTGGATCTTCCTCATTCATGTACGAGATGTGCCCTTGCCTGCCAGCCAATCACCCATGCATCTCCTGATCTTCATCACATTCTCATGCAACTCTTGTCATAATAATTTCATCCAAAGCCAAAAAACAGATTAGATCTGATCTAGCGATCATGCTATCGAGATGCGTACGCATGCACTTCACGTCAAACCTAGTCTCAACGTTCCAGATTTTCACATCACAACTCTAGCTAGCTACTGCATGCTTGCTCGTCCTTACATACATAATTTTGTTCCCTCAGACTTGTTTATTTTTCTTTTCCCCTCAACAATCTATATGTATTATTTCAAGCAAGCAGAGCATTATAGAAACTATCTTTGGAAGGTACTTGTTTTAAGTCTATCTGGAAATAAATGTTAGCAAGATTGCCACAACATGCTCAGGAAGAAGCTGGTATGATCTTAAGACTCATTTGGTCTAGGAGGAATGATTTCTTGCATGGAAAAAGAATTTAGACATCCTAATGCTATTCTTCACAAAGCTTATGAAGATCTGAGATGCTTGAAGGCCATTAAAACAACTGCTCCTGCTGCTACAACTACTGTTTGTTCCCTTAGTGTTCTGAGAAGTTGGAAAAAACCTCCAAAAGGAAGATACAAAATGAACTGGGATGCTTCTATCAATGAGTCAAGGAGTTTAATTGAGATTAGAGCTATTCTCAGGGACTGCAATGGATTGGTTCTTGGTACGCTTAAAGCTAGAAGGAATCTCAGGCTCTTTCCATATGCTGCAGAGGCATATATGGCTGTCCTTTTATGTAAAGAAGCTGGGATTCATGAGTTCATTCTTGAAGGTGATTCAATGCAGATGGTCTAGAGGTTGCAGAAATCCTTGGAGGATTGGAGTCCAGGATTAATCATAGAGGATACTAAAATTGTGTTAAGGTCTTTTGCAACTTGGAATGTTTGTCATGCTAAAAAGGATGCTAATATAACTGCTCACTTGCTAGCCAATGATGCCCTTTTAATTGAAATTGATCTTTATGATCTTGAGAGGATACCTGATTGTATTAAGCAAGTAGTATCTTTTGAATCTTTGTAATCTGTTTTCTTATGCAATAAAGTTATCTTCATTTCAAAAAAGAAAAAAGAAAAAAGTATATTATATATTTTGTTAAGTTGTTAACGTTTAACTTGTTGTGCAATTATTATAGTTATATTAAAAAAAAAAATTCTTACAAGTTACTATTTACTATAACACCTCACACTTTATAAAAAGAGCAATGCTACTCTGCCGCCCAGCATTTACCGCTGGGCGTGCCGCCCAGTCTTTTTTTTTTTTTTTTTTTTGCTTTTTTCATTTCACATTTTTTTAATACATTTAAATATTTTTAAAAAATAAAAAAATACACCAATACACTTAAAAACATTTCCTTAATCACTAAGTAAAAAAATAAAAAATAAAAAATAAAAAAAATTTGCCAAGCGGTCAAAAAGAGCGGTCAAGTTGGGGCGGCATACTAGTGTTTTCCTTATAAAAATTACTCTCACACCTTATAAAAAAAACTATAAGTGTGAGAATGAATAGTAGCTGATGCATAGTATTTCTCGTTATAAAAATATTAAAAAATTAATTCATTTTATCATTTTAATTAAGAGTACTCGTTTCAATGATATGTTGAGTGTGATAAACAATTAGTTTATGAATAATATTTTTCAAGATTATTATACACACACACATATATAGGATCATCACGACTCTGCTCGATCGTTCGTTCCATATGCCTAGTTTTATGAATTAAGTTTAAAAGAGTGATGATACACATTATCAACAACTACTTTCATCAACATTCACGAATCAAAGCTTCCGTTACATCGTGCAGGTCATAAACTCAAGTCCCTGCATATATATATCATAACCAACTTTTTTTTTTCCTTTCTTTTTTCTCGGAAAGAATCATTACCACCTTCACATTATCATTTCTTTTTCTTTTTAATTTCATCTCTACACTAATATCGTTTCTTTTCCTTTTTGTTTTTTGGTTGTTTTGTTCCCAAGAGTTCGTATATATGTGCAAAGATTTCTTATCTAACTTTTTTTTTTTTTTTTTTAAGGGAAACTGTCATCATTCATTCATTAGAGAAACTTACGTCATAGATATATTCTGGGATGTCCACATATCAAATATGACATTATAAACCAAAATAATGCATTGAGAGCTTCACCAATACACTATTTCCTTTTGTGACTGGTCTGATCTTTACTATTGTTGATACTCTCTACAGACAAACGCCCAAGAGACAACACTCTCTGCCTAAATAGAGACTCAACTTCATTCATTATAGAAAGAGATGACTCAACCTCTATAGACAAACGTTCGAAAGATCACTAACTCTTTTTTTTTTAAAAATTAAAAATAAGGAAATTAAAAAGAAAAACAATAAGATAGATGCAAAAAAGGATAGATTACAGTTTGGACTAATTCTGGTAGATTTCAAAATTTGTGATGGCCTATGAAGGCAACACACTTGTCTATTTTCAATCACAAAAGTTAAATCTGAAAGGTCTGGTGGTGGCGAGTCTGGTGATCTGGCGTGTGTCGAGAAGAGATGCTGGAAGGGGTGGCGCTTGAGGACCACGTGCAAATGTGGGTGTCATGTGGGAACCACACGCGGTGATGTTTGCAAAACCACAACTTTTCTTAAAACGATTTTTAACCTGTGAATTTGCTTGTGCTATGCATTTCTTGGGAGTTGTCAAAAAGCCATAGATTAGTTTTTTTTGACATTGAAGAAAGTAAAATAAAACTAAGTAAAAGAAACATTGATAGACAAGATGGATGAATGGAGGAATGAGAGGGAGGAGGACGAAAAAGCCGAGACCTCCTCCCTCTCTAGCAAAAATCAAATTTGGAGTCAATGGGTTTTTACAAAAATCTTATCTAACTTACATTGTGTAACATACTCTTGATATTCATTCCAATCATTCACGGATTCATAGGTGTAAATCACAGACAAGCCCCACATAAGCTATTTGTGAAAAAGTGAGTCCCAAAATAATTTTTTTACATTTTTTTTAGATTATTTTTTTACAAGTACTTAGTAGGAAGCTCGTACAAATCATTTCATATGAGTAATAGCAATGTTACAAGTCGTTTCCACCAGTTGGTCCAATAAAACATATCCAAAGGGAAGTAATTTTAAAGTTCAATCTTGAAAGCCTTTTAAGTACCGGAAGGTAGTTATGTTTTGTTTTGTTTTTTCAGTTCATCTTACTTGCGTCTAGTGTAGGAGCCATCAAAATCTATAACGCAAAAATCATCTTATTGGAATTTTCAATAGCCATCCCTTTCAAGGAATCCAGTTTGAATCAAAATAATGAAAAATGAAACTGTGCATGTAAAAGTTACATAAAAGGGCCGCAAAACAATTCCAAGCAGACAATCCTGCAGAAACCGGGTGGATGTTACATTCACAGCTTTGAGCCCACACAAATCATTTTCCCACAAACAAATATAAAAAGGTTTAAACAAATCTAATAAGCCAAATATTATAGAATTATTCAATAAATTGACGGTTCCATTAAAACCCAAAAACATAGCACGCCATCCTAAATGCGACCCACACAGAGTTTACAGATTCAAGGACCTGACAAAGAAAAAGAAAACCATATCTTGAAAAGCACCTGCCACCTACTACTGTGTACGAGTTCTGCTGCTTTCTGCATTTCTTATTGGGTAAAAAAAAGGATGGCCCTGCAAAACATCAACAACAGATACAAGACGTTCAACATGCTAGAGAAAAAGATGACATAAAAACACAGCAGACAGAGTCTACTAAAGTTAGAATAGCATTTAAAATGAACAAGGCCACACTAAGTACACACTAGACTCTACTTAATCCTCACAGTGAAATGACGGAAAACCCTATACTCATACATACGCATATGGTCCATTATATTAGGCCAGACAACCTAACATTCATGTGATATAGTAAAGCAAGAACTATGAAGTGTCACTATTATTTCTTGCTAACCGAAAAACCATGAGTTGCGTACGGTAGCAGTGTATGTTTTGCTGTGTAATTGAGGGCTAAGCTTTACCATTGCTTCTTTTGCAGTAGGCCTCTCTTGGTGATCATATCGTAGCAGCTTGTCTACGAAGTCAACAGCCTACAAAAAAAGAAAGCGTGTGCATTAAAGATAGCGCTTCAAACTTGGAAAATAACAAAATGATTTATCACCAATGATGAAAAATTCACCTCAGGAACCGCTAGATGTTGATTTTCAACGTTAATGAACTTCGTCCAGGGTTTCCGGCTATGCCTATTTCAGTTCAGTAACAAAGATTTGACACTGTTAAAACAAATGTTGCCTGGTAGCAAATTACGAAAAAATTAAGGATAAAACCATGGGATGATCCCAACCTTCCAACAAGCGCTGCAAGATGAGGATCTAACTCTATTCGGAATTTGTTCAGATAAGCATTTAATTCATCTGTCCCTAGTACCTGTCGTATAAGAAAGCACAAACTTCAAATTAGAATCCTTCTCTTTCTCTTCTTTCTGACACCTGGTTGTAAATATTTTATTTAAAGGTTTCAGACATTACACTAAAATATAGCAAGAACTTTTACGCAAATATCCAATCAACTAAATTGATTCAGATAAAAGATGCAAAATTGAAGACATATGTTCAAAGATCTAAAGGAAACTAGACATACCTTGGCTATTTTCACCAGCTGATCATGATTATCATGCCCATAGAAAAATGGCTCCTTGCGAAATATCTGTACAGCACAACTCTCAAGAGTAAGCATCGCATTCCTTGACAAGGTACCAAACTTTAAAACACCCTGCCATCCCCACCCACTGATGAATAGGCACAGAGATCAAGAAACACTAATCTATTCATCAACAACATAATTTACAACCCCATACATTTAAGACTTGGACATAAAAATCATTTTTTCATTAGTATTTGCAGACCATTCAAGGAAAAGGTCAGCAGTGCACTATATAGTGGCTAAAGCTCTAATGAGAAAACAACTAAAATGAAAGTTGACAGAGAGGGACAATGTTCAGGATTTCTTGTCTTTAATTTATTGTTTTTAGAATGTATTTAGGAGCACTTATGTATACTTCCTGTGTACAAGGGCTATGCTTATTTCATTCATATTTATAATATCTATCTTTTACGGATAAAAAAAAAAAGTTGATAGAGAGGACCACCACGATGACTGTATACAAGGAGAATTTCCAATATAAAGTAATTTGGTATGACATGTTAAAGCCTGCTTTCACTCACCATTCCAGCAAACATACAACCCAGGCTCCACAAATCTAAGGAGTAATCATAGTCTTGCAAATCCACAAGGAGCTCAGGACCTTTAAAATATCTGCAAAACATATGTCGTGATGAGACAGGAATGAAAATTATTACCAGTTTAAAGAAAACTACATTTTTCGATCTCTATATCGTCAAAATTTAACCCGTTATACATCGATATATCAAGGACAACTATACATGCATGCGTACCTATATATACGCATGGCTTATTCATAAATGAGTGTTAAATTGATGATTCTCCAATTGAAAATATAACCTCACATCTGCACAATGTTAAGCTAAATGGCATTCATTAAGTTTAAATAGTTTTACTTTCCACATTATAAAAGCCATGAATTCAGTTTCTCTGATCCCAAGAGAGATGAAATTAATCCGAGGACAGTTATCTTCTAATATTAACAAATTACCAAGTATTTTATGACCATGCCATCCATTTCATTCACCTTATACTGAGAGAGTAGCTCACCAGCAACTTCTTCATGGATGAAGACAAGACAACAAAGAGAAAACTTAGCTAGCTGTATTTAGTATTATCTATTCCTGCTTATTTTAGAATTCTTTGCTATTTCCCATCCATAAATCTCTTATGTATCATGTTATCTCTTTTGCACATGCACAAGCCTGCACACTCGCACCACATGACCTCTATTAAGTAATGTCAATTCACGTAACATAAATTACCACATAGTAGTGAACCCTAAGGGACTAGACTCATAAATCCATAGAGATAAAGATTTGCAACATCAAATTCAAGATCTACAACTCCTTGTATCTGTTTTTGTTTTAATTTTTTTTCGAAAGCAAAAAGCAAATATTGTTTTCTTTAAATTAATTATGTATCATTTTTTTATTGGCACAGGCCCTCGGCAAGTGGTTTCCTTTAAGTGCACCTTGGAAAATTCAAGAAGAAATTCCCCCAATCCGATGGCCCCTAGAAATTGTTTGCACAGAAGGGTTCAAATCTTAGACCTAGAGGAAGCATAACAACAAAACCAAGGCCCCTAGAAATTTATATATCATATTAATTTCCCACAAAAAGTAAAAGGAAAATAGTATAGGGCAGTTGCATAAAAGAAATTAAAAAAAATGCAGGAACTTAAATCACCATCTTTAAAAAATATATATATATATATATATATATAAAAGAAAGCAAACCTTGAAGCAACACGGACATTATATTCTTTACCTGGATGATAGAACTCTGCAAGGCCCCAATCTATAAGATGAAGCTTATGCTGTTCATGATCAATCATTACATTATGGGGTTTCACATCTCGATGCATAATGCCTTGTGAGTGACAGTAATCCAATGCCTAAAAAATCAATCAATAGAGTTTATTGATTAGGTTAGGTGTTACTCTTGTATACTTTCTATGTACTCAGGCAGTGCCCTTTGTGTTTATTCATAAAATCTTCAATTACTTATGAAAAAAACAAATTCAATCAATAGAAATGCAAGATTCCCCCAACTTAGACAATCAAGGTGCAGATTTTCAGAAGACTACTGGAACAAGGCATAGAAATCTGGCTTCATCCAATGCATCAACCCCGAACAATAAAGCAACCAGTGTTTAGCCCAACCTACAGTACCTCAGTTTGTATTTTTCTTCTCATATTCTTTCTTGTATGAATCCACCATACCTTCAGAAATCTTCCAACTCTCTCCCTCTCTCAACAAGATTTGGAGAAAATCAAGCCCAGAGTTGCTCAATTTTGATAGTTTTAGTTTTATCTCAACTTGATAATCTTTTTTCTTACAAGAAATTTTTTTATCAATTTTGATATTTGTGGCTTTATTTCTTTAATTTTGGAATCTAATGTAATGTGATGATGTTTCAGGAAAATTTGATAGGGATATAGATTGGACCTTGAAAGTTTACAATTGAAATTATTCCTGCTTTTGGGGCAGTAAGGCGTTTTGTTTTAATGTTAGGGCTCAGAAAGAAATTCTTTCGTGTCCAGTGTCTGCAATGTTATTCAAGTGATTACTTTCTTCCATTGACGCTGCAGGTTTTTTGTTTGTGGGTTTGTAGCTACATTATTCAAGGATTTTTGCTGTTATGATCTTCTATGATTAATTATTTTCTTGTCCCAATTTGAATCTTCTTGTTTTTCATTCTACCATAGTAGTTAGTTTTTTTTTTTTTGAACTGAAACTTGTTTTCCTTGAGCCCTGTCCCCCTTTATATTGATTCATGTTCTTTCATGTTTGGTTGTGTGTTTGATGCAGTCACTCTCTAGGGTTTTTGACTTTCGTTTTTGTAACTTGTGAACAGTCCCTGTAGTTCGCTTTCTTTGACTCCAAAATCTGAAACAATTGATATAGTCAAAAGATGAAAAGGATAAAATACAACATCTTGAGTCTTTTTTCATAAGTCATATATTGACTATTGAAATGTTTTCAGTTCCCCCTTGGTTGCTGAAATAATATTTTATAATAAAAGATGAGTGGATTTAACTTCATCATTGAACAATCTAGCTCAAAATCCAAGTCATAAATGATAAAAGGAAAACAAGGGGAATTTTTTTAATAATATATAAACAACAATAATCACGGTCTGGCTATATAAGTAATTCAGCATAAAATGTATATGAGCTTCCACCGCGGATCAAAATGGATATATGGGCAAATGATTTACAAACATGAACATAAAGGATAATTGCAACATGATCATCTCATGGACAGAGTAGAAAAGAGAATAGTACGCTTGCCTTCAGTAATACTGAATATCATAGTCAGAGAATGTCGGGTAAAGCACTTTAAAATCTGTATTGTTCACATATTCAAATATAAGACTTGGGGTCTTCGATTGCTGATCTCTAACAATATCAAGCAGCCTCACAATATTCGGCCCACCGCAAAGATTCTGTAGTATCTTTATCTCCCTCTTAATCTGCATTTTTTTTAGGGGGATATCGAATGGGGAAAAATATCTACAGTCAGTCCCTATACACAGCATAAAACAAGAAAAAGTGACAACTCCATAAGCATATGAACACATTCCCATTCAAATTTAATTCGACCAAAAGAGGAACCAATCATCATAAGCCTAACTTGGAGAAGTTGCACATGAATGAATCATCATAAGCCTACAAGATTCAAATATAAAATGGCTTGGTGATTCAGAATCATCGTTGTGTCTAGATGACAAAGTATGGTAGATTGAATCAACTAGCACATCATATCCAGGACCATCACAAAAACAATACCCTTTTGTTTATTAGGCATCACAAAAGCAATAGCTTTGAAATAGGATAAACCAAGAAAGTATAAAAATCCTATATATGGCACGCAATTACAGGAAGCAAAAAATAAAAATCTGAAGCACCAAAGCTACTGAAAATGCCGTAACTCACCTTCTTCTTCTTTACCGGTTTGAGAATTTTAATTACACATTTCTCGTTATCGGTACAGTGAACACCCTCAAACACTTCACTATATTTTCCCCGCCCAATCTTCCTCACCACCTCATAATCATCCTGCTCCCTGTACAATCATTCAATACCACTTACGAACCTTCAAATACACATACACACATAACCCAGCTCCACGGTTAAATAGAAACCAATTTTCAAGATTCTAAACCCTAAAGTTTCCACTTTCACAATTCCGAAAAACCAAACATACCACACGTAAAATGATTACAGCAACTTGCATTGATGGAGCAGAACAAACGCTCCAAAATTATAATAAATTTAAGAAATATGGGCGTATATCAAAGGAAGAGAGGTTGAGTACCCCCATTGGACGGTGAGGGACTCGTATCCCAGTACTCTTTGGGGCGAACGACGTTAACATCGGCGTAAACCCTAGCCTTGGAGGGGGCGCCCGGGCGGCGGATGGATTTGCCGATCTTCTGCACCAGGGTTTCCGAGGGCGTGGGCAGCGCGCGGAGGCGGTAGGGAGAAGGAGGGTTATACTGTTGGCGAGGGTGTTGCTGCTGCTGCTTCTGCTTTGAGCGAGAGAGCGAGGTGGCGGAAGAGGCGAGGAGGCGGAGACTGAGGAAGGGGATGATGGAGGTTGATGAGGGAAGAGGGATAAAGAAGATGAAGGAAGAGGTGGTGTGAGAAAGAGAGAGAGGAAGTGCCTGTGGAGATGAAGGTGGTGATTATGGCGGCGGCGGTGGTGGGAGAGCGTGGAGTGGAAGGGCCTTATGGCCATCAAATCTTTGGAAAACAGCCAAAAAGCAGCACCATGGACACCCCAAGGACCCTCTCGTACCCCCTCTCTTTCTTTTTCTGGGCTTTAAGTTTTTTCAATTTCTTTTTGAAATCTCGGTCAGTAACTAAATTCATCCCAATTTATTATTATAATTTTTTAAATTTTAATATAAAATATAATAAATAATTTAATTTTTTTAAATTTTAAAATAATAATAATATTAAAAAATAATATTATAATAATATTTTATCATTTTAACTCAACTCAATTTAACATTTAAATACAGCCAATTATTTCATTCGTCGCTCTTGAAAAAAAGAAAGTAAGTAAATTAGTTGTAAATTAATTGTGAGTTTTTCATTTATTTTAAAGAATAATTAGAGGATACGTGATGGCTCTCTTTATTAAAATTATTTAAAATTTATAACCAAAAACAAATGAAGTGATATTTTCAAAACATCATAGGAGGCAAGTGCTCAAACTTAAGAACGAACAAACAATACTCGAACCCAAGGACGAGCAAACAATGCTCCCATCCCAGTACGAACAAAAATGCTCGAACCTAAAGTGAGAAATGAGGACTTGTATGGGTGTGGCACCCTGGATGAATAAAGAGTGCTTGAAGCCAGACAAGCAACAATATCTTATACACAAGGCAAGCGAAAATGATCGTGCTTGAGGCAAGCATTGTGAAAGAGCATGAAGGTTCGACTAAGAGAGCTAAAAGTGTTTTCTCAGGGGCCACTAAAAGTGCTCACTCCGAGCGAGGACTATGTTAGCCAAAAGTGTTTGACAACCTTTTTGGCAAGCATTATATTGATCAGAAGTATCCGCACCTCAGAACTCAAGCAAAAGTGCTTGCCCTGAAAGAACAAGGAAAAGTGCTCAAACTCTGGGCAAAGCAACAGTTCTCCCACACGGCAAACAGAACGGAAAAAAAAGTGCAGGGTTTGGCGAGCAATATGTTGAGTAAAAGTGGTTACCACCCTCGTGGTGAGCACCACGAAAAGGGAATGTAGGACATGATAATGAACTTAGAATAGAAAAATAAAAATAAAGCAGAACAGTATGTGTGTAGTACAAGGAGACCTTGGACGAATGGATTTATGGACTCTAATCAACAAGGCTCAGGGTCAAATGGGTATAAGCCTAGTCAAATTGGTTCTACATTAAGAATCCTTAAAACTTAACGAGTAGCCAAGATTCCCTGTCAAAAGGTTATTGAGGTACAAATGTAGGAAAGAAGGAGGAAGGGTCTTTACTAATTTTGTGAGGACAAGTGGCATCAAGGGCATGAGTGCCTTAAGCCAAGGTTGCACTTATTGGAGGGTATGGAGTTGTTTGACAGTAGTGGTAGTGAATTTGGCTGGGAACAAAAAGTTATAAACAAGTGACAAAATGTGTAGAGGAAATAGTTGAGGAGTGTGGGGAGATTGCTTCAATTTCACTTCAGGCCATTGTAGGTACTCCAAGTCTTAAAATTGAGGGTAGTTGGATAGCTAAAGAAGAAAAAAGTGGTTATCTTGGTAGATACTTGTAGATATTGGTAGTACCCATAACCTTGTGGATATTTCAGCAGCTTCTAAATGTAGTGTATTTATCCAGAAAGCCCATTCGATTCAAGTGAGGGTAGCGAATGGAGTGGTGTTGCATAATGAAAGGAAATGTGCATCAGTTCCAATACAAAAGCAAGGCACAACCTTTACCAGTAAATTCTTTACACTATCATTGGGAGGGTGTGATGCAATGTTAGGGGTGTAGTGGCTACTGTCACTAGGTCCTATTCTTTGGGACATTATGGAGTTGAAGATGGAGTTCACTTACAAAGGGAGAGTGACATGTCTCAAAGGCCTTACATCCACTTGCAATAATTTGATTGATGATAAAGAGATTTCCAGAATCTCTAGAATAGGGCTTAAAGGCTTGCTTTTACAGTTGTTTCAAAAGGGAACCAAGAACATTTGACTAATGACTGTTAGGGTGTTTCTGAGCTATCAAGGCAGTTTGGCAAGATCTTTAAGAAACCTAGGGGTTTACCTTCTAAGAGGTCTCCTAACCATCAAATACCTTTGAAACGAGGGACATCACTAGTGAGTGAGGTCATATTAATATCCTTATTATCATAACACTGAAATTGAAAAATTTGTTAGAATCTAAGGTGATTAGACCAAGTTAGTTCCCATTCTCTTCTCCTATTTTGTTGGTGAGGAGAATTGATGGCACATAGAGGATGTGCATTGATTATAGGGTGTTGAATGAAACTACTTTTAAAGATAAATACCACATACATGTGGTAGATGAACTGTTGGATGAACTTTTTGGGTTCAATTAACTTTTTGTCTTCTTTAAGCTAGATTTGAGATCAAAGTATCACCAAATTCACATAAAGAGTGAAGACATTTAAGACAGCATTTAGGATACATGAAGTTAATTATGAGTTCCTTATAATGCATTTTGGACTTACTAGTCACTAATGCACATTCCACATTCCAGGGGCTTATGAATGATGTATTCAAGCCCTTTTTAGGCAATTTGTCATTGTATTTTTTATGACATCCTTGTCTATACAAGGATTTATAGTCACATTTGGTACATTTGGGCACTGTTTTATAGACCTTGGAGAAGCATCAGTTGTATTCTAAGAAATCAAAATGTCAATTTGCATGTTCAATAATTGAATAATTGGGCCATTTAATTTCCAAAGATGGGGTTAGGGTTGTTCCTAAGAAGTTAAAGTCTATGGTAAACTGGCCAGTCCCTACGAATGTGAAGTCACTAAGGGGTTTTTTGGGGCTGATAGTTTACTATAGAAAATTTATTAAGGGGTATGATCAAATAGTTGCTCTTTTGATAGCTTTGTTGAAGAAAGATGCATTTCTGTGGACTGAAGCAACAATTAAGTCATTTAATGAACTCAAACTAGTAGTCACAAACCTACTAGTGTTGGCATTACTAGACGTCACTAAAGTCTTTGTTTAGATTGTGATGCTTGTGGAAGTGGAGTTGGAGTTGTTTTGATGCAAGATCAAAAACCTTTTGCTTTTCTCAGTCAGTCCTTAAAAGGTAAGAATCTGCAATTATCCACCTATGAAAAAGAATTATTGGCCTAGGTCATAGCAGTTAAAAAAATGGAAACCTTATCTACTTTGGGTGCATTTATAATCAGAACTAATCACCACAGACTGAAGTATTTGTTAGAACAGAAGGTGGGTACAATTGCTCAACAAAAGTGGATATCCAAATTGCTTGGCTATGAGTTTTGCATAGAGTACAAGAAGGGGGTAGAGAACAAGGTAGCTAATGCCTTATCTAGAAGGGACAGTGAAGAACCTGTGTCCTTGGCAGCCATAACCTTTCCAACCTCAACATGGCTTGAAGAACTAAAAGTTGCATATAGAGAAGACTAAGTGGTACAACAACAACTTAGTATGTTGCAAGAGGGTTCCTCCTCTAATTCTTCTTTCATTCTTAAGCATGTCCTTTTGTTTAAGAATTGAAGAATTTATATTCCTAATTGCCCTGAGTTAAAGTTGAAGATTTTGCATTTTGTCCATGCTAGCCCTCTTGCAAGACATTGTGGGTTTCACAAATCCTAAAATTGTGCTAGAATTGATTTCTATTGGCTTGGCTTAAAGACTGAAGTTAAAAAGTTTATTCGAGAATGTACATTGTGTTAGAGGAACAAGGTAGAAAATGTAATCTGGTTGGTCTATTACAACCTTTGCTAGTTCCACAACAGATATGGACAGATATTTCAATGGGTTTTGTAGAAGGCCTACATATTTCAAAGGGAGTATTCTGTCATTATAGTGGTGGCGGATAGATTATCAAAATATGCTCATTTCATGGCCATAAAACACCCATTTACAGTAGCCAAGGTAGCCTCTCTATTTTTGGACAATGTTTTTAAATGCCTAAGAGCATTGTTTTAGATAAAGGGTCCACATTTACTAGCTTATTTTGGAGAGAGTTGCTCAAGTTACAAGGAGTTAATTTATCTTACTCTTCTGCTTATCACTCTCAGAATAATAGACAGACTGAGGCTGTTAACAAATGTCTAGAGCAATTTTTGAGATGTTTTATAGGAGACAAACCTCAACTATGGTTTGATTGGTTGACCTTGCTTGGATGATGGTACAACACCACTTTTCAGTCCTCTACCAAGCTTACACCTTATGAAACTGTCTATAGTATATCTCATACCAAGCTACATATCATGGTTGACACCTAATTAGACAGTTGATGAATTGTTGAAAATAAGAGACCAGATTATGGCTACCTTGAAGACTAATTTATTGGCTTCCCAAGAGAAAAAATGACGTTACAATATGACAGACATAGAACTAAGAGGGATTTTTCAATGGGTGATTTAGTTTATCTCAAACTTCAACTTTATAGACAACATTCTTTAGTAGCTAGGCGAAATTTAAAACTTTCACCAGGTTCTTTGGCCCATTCCAAATCATACAAATTTCTCTACACTTCCACCAATTGATTTGCATGGAGAATTAATGCCTGAGTTTGAGAAAATCCTATATCATCAAAGTAGGGAAGTAAACAACAGAGCCATGGTTAAGGTGTTAGTGCAGTGGAAGGGTGTTGGTGAGATGATGCTACTTGGGAGCCCTATTGCTAGCTTCGCCAAGGATTTTTCCATCTTGTGGGCAAGGTGCTCTGAAGGGGAGGGGTGTGTTATGGGTCAAGAATGGAGCTGGAGATGATGGAAACAAATAGCATAGCAACGAGAAGGAGGGAAGAAAGCAAGGAAGTGACAGTTAAATCTATTAAACTTTGTAGTGTACGGTGTCATTCTTTATTAGTAAGAATGACGTCGTTTAGTTTGTATTAATTCTTTAATAAGTAAAGTGGTATTGTTCTAATATGCTATTTTTCGTAAGAATGTAGTACAATGTCGTATAGCATAGGGAACAAGTTTGTTATAAATGGAAAGAAAAAAGAGAGGGAAATAATCTCTCGAATTGCATTCAACCTGCCCTTTTTTCTCTCAATCTCTAGTTCTTGATTCTTAGGCTCCGTTTGGATTTTAAAAGTATCTCAGATCATCTGTGAATAATAGTAAAATAGTTTATGAATAGTAATGAAATAGTATGAGAATATCTAAAAATAATTGTGTTCCTTAGAGATTGACTATCTCAAATTCAATCACTTGAATAGCCACTTAGTAATTCAAAAGCATGTGTGGTCTAACTTTTTTGTTCAGTGTCATTTCCAGTTTTAGTTAATTTGCAAGGACAATGTACATGGGGAGTGTTTTTTCTTTTTCTTGTGCAATGGAACTGTAAAGTATACATTTTTTTTTCATTTCTCTTATTTTGATATGCCTTCCTCTACAATTTTCCCTCTTAGGTTCATATATTTTCATCCATTTACTGCTACTTTTTTTAGACAAATCGATTTGTTTATACACAGTAAAGTATACATTTTTGGTGTTAGACTATGGTGATCTACAGTTTGATAACCACATGCCTCTCTTTCTTTGAAAAACCCTAGGTAGACCCTCACGTCTTGTTCCTCTGTAATTGCAATGGAAGAGAATTCCCTTTAGATTATTTTTCAATACATCATTTGTTAATCTACTTTCACTATATCCTAATTGCAATATATCTATAAAACAATTAAAAATATCCTAATTGTAAGATTTTTTTTCTACAAATGCTCAGCTGTCACAGTCCCAAAATGATTACAAGGCCTCAGTAACTAGTTTGACTTTATATGCTTGTTGGCCATGGGCCACCCTACGTTTATGTATTTAATTTTCATTACATGGTTGGGTCCTTGTTTAATTGGATGTTAGTTGTAGTAGGTTAATGGGCTTGGGCCCTTTACAGTAATTCTCATTTCAGTTTTTTTAGTGAGCTTTTAGTCTAGGCCCACATTTGGGACAACCTTGCTAAGACTTCACTATATGTAAGGAGCCAGGGGCTCTACAAAATTTTATGTAGAAACATAATCAAAATCCTTTTTTATTTAGCTCTTATCATCTTCTTCATCTCTTTTCTCTGAAGGTGCTCTCCTTGAAGTGAGTGATTTCAAAGTATTTTTCTTTAAGTAATTTGAGGTGTGTTATAAAGTAGTATCAGAGAGATACCAGTCTTTATGATACCATAGAAGAAATTCTTGTATCCCTCAACAAGATCAGAGAGTCAGCAAAACAAATACAAGAAAATCTCAAAATTCTCCATCAGCATGTAATTGATGGCAGGAAGGATTTTGAAGAAAATTTATCCATCCGGAACAACAGCTTTGTGCGTTGTAAGAAGACGAAGAACACATAGCGACAGTGGAAGAAAAAATGGGGTCAATCCCAATAAGATTCCTTTTTTCCCTTTGTTCTAAAAAATCCTTTTGTTCTTTGGTTTCCTTCCTTTCCAATGACTGTATCAAGCAATAATCAGACCATAGTTGGAAACAGAGGTGACCCAGCATTTGGGACCATTCTTGGCACCAACGACAAGGATTGCGGCATCCTTGATTTCTTGTGCACTCTATGAGAGTTTGACCTAAGTGGTGTTTATTTTCCTTTTCTCTGCTCCTTGTCTCCTCAAACAATTTTTAGGCCTATGAGAAAGGTGATCATTCATAGTCATTTCATTTCCTATACTTTTTCGAGAAACAAACACATATTTTCCAATCTTTACATTTCTTTCCCCATGGCGGGTACCAAGCATTCTCTCACAGTAGGAGCCAATAATGTTCCTCTACGGATAAAACACCCCAAAACCTTTGTTCTCTCATCGTTCCCACAAGGGTTTCTCTTCCCCACAGATCAGGTGTTCACTCACTCTCTCTCTCTCTCTCTCTCTCTAGCCATGATGATCCATATTCTATCTTACACTCTCTAAAAAACTTTAACCCTAGGTGTGGTTCCACATCCATCGCCACCAATCCAATCCCATCCACACCAGTCTCATTCATCCATGGCAGACAAGGCAGTCCTATCGGCTTTTTAGTCACCTTCGTCGCAGCCAACTAGGGCCCCGAGCACGCTAGACTTGCAGCTATTCTGGTTCCTAACCACGGCAACATGTTGGAGCTTGATGGTTGACTGGCTCTCGAGCTGCACGAAGGTGTCTTGCAACTTGTTGACTATGGAGATCACCGAGTGGTCTAGGGGATTGAAAATATGCACTCGGAGGCCGCTCGTGTTGCAGTTGAGGCAGACGAAGAGGAAGTCGAACGGGATCTATGGCAGGGGCATCATGATTTGGACCAATAGAGGTTCTTTTCCAACCTTGCCCTTCCTTGCTCCTCCTTCTGATGCGTATCTTGGCCCTCTTCCCGCTTCTCAAGTGTCCTACGAGCAAAATGATGAAAAGCCATCAAACGAGGGGCAGAAGAAAGCTAGCTCGACTGCTACAACGGTTGCAATCCATACAATAACTATTGGAATTAGTCATCATCCTCCGGACATCAAAACTATTGTTGACAAAAACTTGGTTGAGGACTTTGGCGATATTCTCAATAATCGTCATGAGGTACAAAAGAGAAGTGCCATGAATATGCCGGTACCTATTTCAATTTCAAATTTCAATTGGTATCCAAATGAACCAAATGAAGGTTATATGTTGATTGAGAAAATTTGTAAAAATTATTTTGCTAATATTGGAAATATTTTTGAGAAATTTGAAGTTATTAGTGTTTCTGTTGTACGCTCTTGTGGTAAAGAGTGGAGAACTAGTTTGATTACAAGGGAGAGGGTTTGTCACAGTCCCATAACGATTACAAGCCCTTAGTAACTAGTTTGAGTTTATATGCTTGTCGGGCCATAGGCCACCTTAAGTTATGTAGTTAGTTTTCATTATATGTTTGAGTCCTTGTTGTTTAATTGGATGTTAGCTGTAGTTGGTTAATGGGCTTGGGCCATTTAGAGTAATTCTCATTTTAGTTGTTTTAGTGAGCTTTTAGTCTAGGCCCATATGTGAGACAGCCTTGGCAAGACTTCACTATATGTAAAGAATCAGGGGCTCTATGAAATTTTATGCAGAAACTTAATCAAAATTCTATTTTCTTTTTCTTTCATCATCTTCTTCCTCTCTCTCTCTTTTTTTTTTGGAGGTTCTCCCCTCAAAGTAAGTGATTTCAGTGTATTTTTCTTCAAGTAATTTGAGGTGTATTACATCAGTGTGGAGTTAGGCTCTGGATTTGGAATTCAATGTTCATCTCTGCATCACAGTTGAACATCCTTAATATATTATCGAGTGCATCTTACACCATGGTAGGGCTCCCGTTAAGTATAATTTAAAATTTTGGATTGAAGTTGTAGGTAATACCTTGGACAAGTGTGACGATTGATTCATAACAGTTTTTTTAACTCCTTTCTGGAGAGTCACATCTTACGAACGATGCATCATTCTAAACTCATTTCTAGTGGATCTTTAGCTTAAATGATATACTTCATGTTGTTTTTCACTTGGAAACTATGTGCAAAACTAATGGACCTGGAATAGTTGCAGCTGTTATGCCTAACATAAATCTGGTAGTCTCGGTCTTGAAGACTCACATGGCATGTAATTTTGATAAGCTTAATATTTTATGAAATAGTAATTAAATTAAGCCTTTTTGGAGCATTTTATGTTGGAAATATTTTTAAAATAATTAATTATATATTATATCTATTAATAATATTTTTGGGTTGATTTTGGGAGTTGTGAATTATTTTGAAAAGAGAGAAGATATGAAAAGTTATAAAATATTTTTGTTGATTTATGAAGAGGCTGCTCTAAGAGGCATGCGGCTTAGGCGCTCATGCACTGCAATGCTTGGGCTCAAGGGGCATGCTGCATGAAGCACTACAACACATGGGCAAGCGATGCGCGCACGAGGTGCCGCCTACAATGCTTGGGAAAATGAGAAAATAAAATTCCCAAACTGCGCACCTCATGACTCAAACTAGTGCCAACCAGTTGAGGGAGAAGCAAGGCAATTGTTGGACTAAGTCCAACTGTTGTGTCATATGGCAACAAACATAATATATATACTTATTCCGAACAATTTTCAGAACTTTTCGTTGACAACTTTTGGTCATCTATAAATAGACTCATTGGCTTGCCATTTGAGCATCTCAAAATTCAATTTTGAATTCTCTCTCTCTCTCCCAAGCTTTTCACTTCTTCAAAACTTGTTAGAATTTGTTTGTTCTCGAGAGAATAGATTTCTAATTTCTTGATTGAATAGCAAAATCTAAGGGTATTCGAGGTCTAATTTCGTGTGTGCATAATGCAGTTAGACAAACATACTTGTTTTGGGATTCATTGTATTTTGGAGGCAAATTCGCTTGTAACCCGTGTGCATACCGTTATTGGTGGGAGCGAATATTATCTTAAGGAAAGCGATATTGTAACGCACCTTGAAGCAAACTTTTCTCTCACTATTTATTGTTTTGTAGCCCCTTTGCACCAACAATCTTAAGACAATATTTGATTACTAATGGCATGTAATTTGAGAGAGTTTGCTGCAGATTTTGTTAAACTCGAATTTGATGGAGCCAATTTTCGATGCTGTGAAAAGAAGATGCACTTTCTCCTGGCCAATCTTAAAGTGGTATATGTTCTAACTAGTCCTAGGCTGTCTACGAATGAGGATCAGACAATTGCTCAAAGTTGGGCAAGAATCCAATGGGAACAAGACGACTATATCTGCAATGCAATGTCTGACACATTGTTTGACGCTTACCAGAACAAAGCAACCACCAAGAATCTGCGAGACACACTTGAGGCGAAGTATCTTTTAGAAGATACTACAAGTAAAAAGTTTCTGGCTACCATATTTTTAGTTATAAAATAGTAGATTCTAAGCCTATTGTTGAACAATTCAATGAAATTATGCATATTCTTAATCAATTCACTCAACACAATATGAAGATGGATGATTCTATATCGGTTTCATTCATTATCGATAAACTTCCTTCATCATGTAAAGACTACAAAAGAAGTCTGAAGCATAGAATTGAGGAAATGTCTCTGGAAGATCTAAACCAACATCTTCGTATAGAAGAGGAAATAAGGCTTAGAGATGGTAAGGAAGAGCATGACTCTTTGACTTCCAATATGCATATGGTAGAGGAAAGGAAGATCCACAAAACTGGTCAATCCAAGCAATCCGGATATGAAAACCGAAAGAGAAAGAATAACTTTAGAAGAAAACAAAGTCACTTCCAAGGTAAGAATCAGAAGAAACTGAGTGTAAATTACTTCCATTGTGGTAAGTCGGACCATTACAAAAGAGATTATCGTTTTCTTAAAAAGAAACAACAAAACTCTGGCTCCAAAAA
Source organism: Juglans microcarpa x Juglans regia (assembly GCF_004785595.1). NCBI lineage: Eukaryota > Viridiplantae > Streptophyta > Magnoliopsida > Fagales > Juglandaceae > Juglans > Juglans microcarpa x Juglans regia. Next base: position 628,128 of record NC_054595.1, read on the forward strand.
GAATTTTGTGGCTATGATTTCTGAGGTCAATATTCCTGAAGGAGACAACTCTTGGTGGATTGACTCAAGAGCAACACGAGATGTTTGTAAAGAAAAGAGTTTATTCAAAAGGTATGAGTCGGAAGAAGATGGATGTGTTATCTATATGAGAAATTCATCCACTGCTACAGTAAAAAGGCAAAGGCACAATAGATTTGGAGCTTACCTCTGGAAAAATGTTTACTTTCAGGAATGTATATCATATATCAGAAGTTAGGAAAAATCTTATATCTGGTAGTCTTCTGAATAAGTATGTGTTTAAATTAGTCTGAGTCAGATAAATTTGTTTTGACCAAATGGGGTAATTTTGTGGGGAAGGGATATCTGAGTGAAGACATGTTCAAACTCAATATTAATAATAAAGTGAATGTTTATTCTTATATGCTTGATTCATATTCTTTATGGCATTATCGTTTAGGACATTTTCATGCTAGAAGAATTGATGACATGATTAATTTAAATGTAATTCCTAAATATACCAAATATATGATAGATAAATGTAGAATATGCATGCAAACAAAAATTACAATAAAACCATTTTCTAGAGTAAAGAGCTTAATCTTTATTACAATTAATACATAGTGATGTATGTGACATGCATAACATGCCTACTAGAGAAGGTAAAAAATATTTTGTGACTTTTGTAGACAATTTCTCTAGATATTGCTATGTGTATTTGATGCATTTGAAAGACCAAGTTTTGGATAATTTTAAAGCATATAAAAATGAAGTAAAAAATCAATGTGACGTCAAAATAAAATGTCTTAGATCGGATAGAGGAGGTGAATATCACTTTCCTACTTATTATGAATCTGTAGGCATTATTCATGAAACTACTATGGCTTACACTTCACAACAAAATGGAGTGGCGGAAAGGAAAAATAGAACTTTAGTAGAGATGGTTAATGCCATGCTTACTAATTCTAGTTTAAACAATAGTTTTTGGGGAGAAGCTATGCTTACAGCATGCTATATTTTGAATAGAATACCCAACCAGAAAACTAAAGTTTCTCCATATGAACTATGAAAGAAAAGAAAACCAAACTTAATTCATCTTAAAGTTTGGGGTTGTCAAGCCATAGTTAGATTATTTGAACCTAAGATAAAGAAGTTAGGACAAAAAGTCATTGAGTACATTTCTTAGGTTATGCACATCATAGTGTTGGCTATAGATTCCTAGTTGTGGAACCTAATGGTTCTGTTGACATCAATATAATGATTGAATCCAGGGATGTTGAATTTTTTTAAAATAGATTCAGTGCAATTCCACTTTATAATGATAAAATAGTGGAATTAGATAGATCACTTGAAAATAATGGTGAATCAGGTGAACCATTTGAACCAAGAAGGAGTAAATGAATCAGAATTGAAAAGTCATTTGGACCAGATTTTGTTGTGTACTTGGTAGAGGGTACAAGAGTTTCATCTTGTAACAAAATCATGATTACACATAATGTTGAGAATGATCCTTTGACATATGAAGAGGCCATGAAGTCTCAGGATGTAGCTTTTTGGAAAGAAGCTATTAATAATGAAATGGATTCAATCATGGGTAATAATACTTGGAAATTAGTAGATTTACCCCTGGTTCGACACCTATTTGTTGCAAATGGATTTTTTTTTTTTTAAAAGACTGAAAGTAGATGGAACAATTGAAAAGTTTAAGGTAAGATTAGTAGCAAATAGTTTTACCCAGAAGGTAGGGTTAAATTATTTTGATACCTACGCACCAGTTGCTAGAATTGCTACTATTAGAACTTTGATTGCCTTAGCAGCCATATATAAGTTTGAAATCCATCAAATGGATGTTAAGACTGTCTTCTTGAATGCTGAATTAGAAGAATAAATTTACATGAAACAATTTGAGGGGTTTGTCATGCTTGGCCAAGAACATAAAGTTTGTAAATTGGTTAAGTCACTTTATGGAGTTAAAAAAACACCAAAACAATGGCATGAAAAGTTTGATAAAGTTGTAGTGAACAATGGTTTTAGGATACATGAATTTGATAAATGTGTCTACAACAAATTCAATGGAAATAAAGGTATTATAATATGCTTATATGTAAATGGCATGTTGATTTTCGACACTGATAATATGAGTATTGAAAGTACTAAGAAATTTTTGTCATCTAATTTCAATATGAAGAATTTGGGTATTGCAAACGTGATTTTGAGTATTAGAATTTTAAGAAATAATAATGATATAATTCTAACATAATCACATTATATTGAAAAAATATTGAAAAAGTTTAATCACTTTAATTGTAAACCCATGGCTACACCTTTTGATTCAAATTTAAAATTGTATCCTAATACTGGGAGAGCAGTGGATCAAATTGAATATGCTAAAATTATTGGTTGTCTAATGTATGCTATGACATGTACTAGACCTGATATTGCATTTGCAATGGACAAACTTAGTAGATACACTAGTAACCCCTAGTCATATTCATTGGATAGTTGTACAAAGAATTTTAAAATATTTACGAAATACCATAAATTATGGTATTGAGTACAACGGATTTTCTTAGGTAGTAGAATGATACACGGATGCCAATTGGATAACTGAGCATTATGATCACAAATCAACCAGTGGGTGGATATTCACCCTTGGTGGAGGAGCAATCTCTTGGGGATCAAAGGATATGCATAACTGACTCTACCATAGCAGCAAAGTTTATAGCATTGGCTTCTTGTAGCAAAGAGGTAGAGTAGCTGAGAAATTTATTGATAGAGATTTCGATTTGACCAAAACCAATACCACCAATATTTTTGCATTGTGCCAGTTAGGCTACACTGTCACGGGCCTATAGCCATATATATAATGGCAAGTCTAGGCATATTGGATTTAGACATAGCTATGTGAGACAATTACTCATAGATGGAGTAATTACAATTGATTTTGTGAGATATTGTCAAAATTTGACAGATCCGTTAACTAAAAGACTTGCAAGGGAAGATATCAAAGGGGATGGGTTTAAAGCCTATACAATAAAATCACCAATAATGGAAACTCGACTCAACTCTTGAACATATCAAGACTTGAGTTCAATGAACAAAGTACATTATATGTTCATGATTTGCAAGTACTGTGATATTAAAATTAGTTTTCAAACTAATTTATCATCCCAATGTTTGAAGTGCTTGATACTGTAATGAAAAGAAGAGGTTGAGCTATAAGCTCTTAATAGACTTATAATAGAGTTTTGTTAAAGTGTTTAGTTGCATGACACTTTCGATAAGCTTACTTACATAAGTGTCGGGTTGGTGCCGTCTCCTATGCAAATTAGGCTTTGTCTCTAGAGCGCTCATAAAACCAGGATATAGACATAAGGCCAATCCACGTGCCAGCTTTTATGAACTACCCAAAGAGAAGAAAATTTATATGTGAGATATATCTGGCTAATCTTATAGAATCACTAGTTCAAAGCATGTCTACTATGCCATTCTGATTAGCTTTGATGTATTTTCACTATGTGAAGGTTCAAGTCCAAAAGATACCTTCATTTATGTATAAGTTTTCCTATTCTAACTAGGATGTATTTTGAAAATGGTGGAGAATTGTTGAAAATGATAGAGAATTGTTGAAAATATTTTCAAAATAATTAATCATATATTATATCTATCAATAATATTTTTGGGTTGATTTTGGAAGTTGTGAATTATTTTAGAAAGAGAGAAGATATGAAAAGTTATGTGACGCCCCGACTCCCACGTACAAAAGACAAGGGAATCGTGACGTCAGGATGGTGACAACAAGGTCACGCATCCCAACGAAATGTGCTCAAGTGTGTGTGCAACATGCAAAGGTGCACAATAAAAGTCGCAGCGGATAATATAAATAAGCCAACTAAGTACCAGAAATTTAAATACAAATATTAATTTATCTTTAAAAAAATATACAGTCATCCCAAATATAATACAAAAGGTAAATACATAAATTGATAAAACATAACTCACTAAACAGGAGCAATCCCAGATCACTCCTCCAAGGGAGCCAAGCTAAGGCTCGTCATCATCATCTGCATCAAAATCTGCGATACCATAAAATGGTACCACAGGTAAGTATAAACCAAACAACTATCGGGATAAAAATACATTAATGCAACCAACAATATAGCAAAATACATTTAGCCATAAAATACCATTTTTTCCCAGAAAAATGATTATTTCCAACACACGCCAAAAATCCCATTTTGGCCCAAAATATCCGTAAAACATTTTCCCATAAAATGATTCACACAAACAATCCATTTATCGGACACTGTAGGCGGGAATCACAGGCGGGACTCTACCACCGTCCCTGCTTACCACCATCCCTACCGCGTGCACCGTAAGCGGGAATCACAGGCGGGACACAACCACCATCCCTGCTTACCACCATCCCTATCGCGTGCACCGTAGGCGGGAATCACAGGCGGGACTCTACCACCATCCCTGCTTACCACCATCCCTACAGTTCCTTTACACACAATGAATACTTAACAGAGCACTGTAGGCGGGAATCACAGGCGGGACACAACCACCATCCCTGCTTACCACCATCCCTACAGTCTCTTTTCCTTTTACTCACATGAAAATCCAATTCCAATAAACACATGAACATGTATGCAATCATGCGAAAACTCAGTTTTCTTTACAAACATGATCATGCATGCAATATGCGATGTACATGAACAAGCCATAACCAACAACCAACAACCACAATTCACAATGCAAACAAACACACAACTCCGTCCACAATCCATCCGACCCCCGAAACTCCTCGGACTCAGTCCGGCAAAACAAACCAATTCACAGATAATATGTGTTAGTGCAAAAATATATTTAAATCACGAAAGTTCTTTAAGGAAAATACTTACAGTGCAATATAATAATTTCCGAAGGATCTCGAAGCTGCAAGTGGTGATTTCTGAGCAACACCACAGTGTAAAATACACTGTGGCCGTGGGTCACAAATACCCACTTTTCAACGAGGGCAAACGAAGACCCAAAAATGGTAGGGTAGGGCCTAGAGAGGTCGGTGAAGCCAATGGTGGTGGTGGTTTACCGTGGGTGGCGGCGGAATGGGCGGTAGAAGACCCAAATGCCCAAATCGGAAATGTAGATGGTGGAGCTTCACCGGTGACGGATCGGAGGTGCGGTTGGGTCCAATGGGTTGCCAAGAGGTCGGGGATGAAGTTGTAGGAAGATGGTGGCCAATGGTGGTGCGACGGCGGCGCAACGGCGGAAAGAGTGCCGCGGCTTCGAAGGGCTACTGGTGGTTAACGGCGGCACGGATGGAGATGAGGTTGGTGGGGTGAGGTCGCCGGCGGCTGGGGAAGCTAGCGGGCTTGGCGGTGAAGGCCACCGCCGGCTCACGGCGGCGCTGGCGTGAAGGTGGCCCGCGGCTTCGTGGGGTGCGTGTGGACTACCGGCGGCGAGGTAGGGGCTGAGATTTGGGAGGTGAGGTCGCCGGAGGGAGGGGGAGCTGGTCGGCCGGCGGTGTCGCGCACGGTGGGGCGACGGCGGCGGGCTGGGGGAGAGGAAGAACGGACGGAGAGAGAGGGAGAGAGAGGGAGCTGCGCGCGGAGGAAAAAAAAATAAAGAAGAAAAAGAAAAGAAAGAAAAGAAAAAGGAAGGAAAGAAAAAATGGAGGGAAAAGAAATGAGGTACAATCCTCATAACTTGGGTCACAAAAATAATCCAACGGAGATGATTTTAAAACCACAAGTTAAATAAAATAATTAAAACGTAATGGTAAAGTCAAATTGAAATAATTAAATCCCACAGTAATTAATTTAAATATTAAAAGTAATTTAAATGCATAACAATAAATAAATATTAAGAAGGCACATAAAAATAATTTTCACCAAATTAAAATCATAGAAATAAACTTACTAAAAATCCAACCAATTTTAAAATAAGAGGATAAATTTTTGAACAATAAAAAATAATCCTTTAGTAAAAATACACTGAAATACGGGGTGTTACAAGTTATAACGTATTTTTGTTGATTTATGAAGAGGTTGGCTCCAAGAGGCATGTGGCTTAGGCGCTCATGCACTGCAACGCTTGGGGCTCAAGGGGCGTGCTGCATGAAGCACTGCAACACATGGGCAAGCGGTCCGCGCACAAGGCGCTAGCAGGCTCTGCTTGCAATGCTTGGGAAAATGAGAAAATAAAATTCCCAAACCGCGCACCTCATGACTCGAACTAGTGCTAACCAATTGAAGGGGAAACAAGGCAACCATTGGACTAAGTCCAACTATTGTGTCATATGGCAACAAACTAATATACATACTAATTTAGAAAAGTTTTTAGAACTTTTCGTTCACAACTTTTGGCCATCTATAAATAGACCCATTGGCCTGCCATTTGAGTATCTCAGAATTCAATTTCGAATTCTCTCTCTCTTTATCTCTCTCTCTCGCTCTCCCCAAGTTTTTCACTTCTTCAAAACTTGTTAGAATCTATTTGTTCTCGAGAGAACATATTTCTAATTTATTGGTTGAATAGCAAAATTTAAGGGTATTTGGGATCTAATTTCGTGTGTGCATAACGCAATTAGATAAATAGACTTGTTCTGGGCTTTATTGTATCTTGGAAGCAAATTCGCTTGTAACCCGTGTGCATACCGTTATTGGTAGGAGCGAATATTGTCTTAAGGAAAGTGACATTGTAATGCGCCTTGAAGCAAATTTTTCTCTCATTATTTATTGTTTTGCAGCCCCTTTGCACCAACATTTTATTCTATTGAACAGAAAATTACTTTTGTGATAGAGGATAGAATTAGATCTGGTGGTGACAAGGAAAATTGTAGAAATGTAGCCAAAGGATAATGTCCATCTGTTACAGGTAACAGATGCAGAAATGCATAGTTGGTGCCAAAGGTATCATTGTTGGTATGTCTTTAGCTCATTGAGCAACCCTCGTAAGAGTTATGTTGAGGCACTTGGGTTCCTTGTGACCGGCAAATTTCCATCATAAGTGCATTTGAGGACATCTGGTTTCCTCACTATCCTGGGCCCGACTGGAACCTTCTTGTTTTTTGGACGAATGTCCTGCACAGACACACAACTACATTTTTAAAGAAGCTAATGTACAAATTATCAATAGCCTAATATCTGTTAACTTTATACCACTCTCACTCGGTTATATTATGAATTTGTTTTTAGTTGTAGAACATTTTCCACCCCCTTGATTAAGTTCATTTAGCTTGGCATAGTCATGGAGGATATTTTAGAGAAGTAGAACAAGAAGTGATATGGCCCATTCCTTCCTGCTTAAGCTTATCAAGTTTTGAGGATCATGTGAAGTAATAATCATAGACTAGTTCCAATTAACTTTTTCTTTGTTCTTCTTTTGGGAGGCAGGGGGAGGTGGTTCAGGTCAAAAGCATCTTGCCACTCTTTCTTATGGTCAACTGGAAATAACTGAGGAAATAAATGTGTTTACGACTTGTAATTTGGCAGGAAGCTAGTGACCCATTTACTCGTTGCAATAGAATCTTGATCAATAATTTGCACATTGAAGTTTTAGTAATCTGATGGTTTCTAGATAACGTGATAAAAGTAGAATGAATATTTGGTTTATGCTTGTTGGAAAATTGAAGGGAAAGAGTAACCTGGTCAAAGATTGCTGTTGGATTGCTAGGGTAGCACAAGCGTTGGGGAATCAACTATTCCAGAAATTCTTCCTTCACAGGGGCAGCATGAAAGCAGAAGATAAACCTGATAATGACCATAGTATCTGCTAGTTCAGTAATGTTATTCAAACCTAATATACCCTATGCATGCATTTGGGTACTTCTGGCAATGTATCATGTATGGGTTATAGGAACAATTCATATGTTATGGAGGGGCATTAAATTACCTGTTCTTTGGAGTACCCAAATTTGGAGAGGTAGTCAATGGCATTGAGGACAGCTCGCTTGTAAGCAACACTTGCATCAAGGTAGTGTTGCCTTCCACTCTCGTCAACACTAATGCCCTCAAATACCAGCCATTCTGAAAATCTTGGCTCGACTGGACCTATCTCAAATATTGGATTCACATGGAGAGGAGTGGGACCCATTGGCGTAAGGTACTCTTTCATTCCTCCTCTGATAAGTTCACACCTGAAATAACAAGATATGTGCTGGATGACCAATAAGCTGTGAACAATGTGCTGGAGATGGAGATAGCTGTTTGATTCTTTTATTCAGTACATTGGAGTCTCAAATAATGGAGTAACTGATGTATTCGTTTTATTAAGTAGTGATTGACCTAAATATGATGAAAGTGGTTTTCAATGGTGAAATCATGCAAGTCTTAGAAATTTGAAATGTTCTGTGACATGTTATTTAGTTGTTGATGAGGCACATAAATTTATTTTCCAGGTTAGTGAGATGGCCCAACATTGTGATTGACATCAAAAGTGAGAATTTTCAGTGTTTGGAAGGGATATTCTCGATGATGTTTAGATAGTTCTGCTCTTAAGATGTTAAAGAATCCTAAATTGGTTTTAGAAGGAAAAACCATGCCTGGAGATAAGCAGTGTGGGATATATTTCTGTGATAGTTTGATTGGAGTATCTAACACGTAGCATATGTATAAGACAAAGAAACTCCTGATATTCTTTATCTTTGCCACTATGGTTAAAGTGTTCAAGTGGTGTATCAAGTTGTTGCAGTGGTATCTGAAGTAGCTGCTTCTTTAGCAAGAGTTGTTAACTCATTACAAACCTTCTCAGCAGTCATTTCTTTTACTGGACACCAGAGCAGTTGCCAGTCATCTCTGTTTAGTGATTCTAGAGGTCAACTTCTAGGGTGTACTGGACATGTGTTCTGGTTCCTTTAAATATCCTCACAATTTCTCTCAAAACTGTTCCTCTTATTTTAGTAAGATCTTATAACATTCATTCCAAGAGCAATGGGATCCCGCCCTCCCCCTGCCCCTTCCAAGGCTTATAATAATAAATAATTGGTATCTCTTCTACTCATGAAACTATCATCAATATCACTACAAATCAGATGCTTTGGTCAATGTTATCAATGCTTGTTCAGAATCCTGACATAGAAACCTAAATGTTAAGAGATACGAAATATACTTAAGTTCTAGGAAACCACTCATCTCGATTGCGCCACAGAATGAAACTTCACCGTCACCCTGGGAGAAGTGCATATCACCAGTACTGAGATTTGCTCCATCTACAAATACAGGAAGGTATATCTTTGAACCTCTGCTGAGATTTTTTATGTCACAATTGCCACCATTTTCTCTTCCTGGAATTGTTCTTGCAGCCTCCCTAGCAATCTTTTCCCATTCTGGAGTGCCATCTTCAATCTACAAACGTCAGTGACACAGTGAATAACTAATTGATTCAGTTCCAACTCTGGTGGCTAACATTAGCTACCAGAATTTTATGAAAGTTCTTTCACGGTCACTTTGGTACTCTCCTGAGTATTCAATGAAGCATACCTTTCCTAGGCGGCAGCCTTTGGGTGTTGGTAGGTTTGCTAATGGTCGTGAATGCAAAACCTCACATAATTTGAGATTTTGGAGCCCATTTTCTTCAAGATCTCTTTCCCTTTTGTTCCATATGTCGAGCAGTTCCATTGATGGGGCAGTTCCAATTACTCCCGGGTGAGTTAAGCCTGGAAATCGTACTCCTGCAATGCATGGCATAATATATGAAATAGAATCTATTCCTTTTCTCCGCAATATATTTAGAGTAGTCTATGAAGCTTTTAGGGGCACGCGGCTAGGGAGGTGGGGAAAGAAGGGTAGAAACTTTACCCGGTATGTGAGGAGAGTAGGCATATATTCCTTCAAAATACCAAATAGCTTTGGTTGCGCAAGGAAAATGGTCAGTCAGGAAACCACCTCCATTTTCTCTGTCAAATGTTGCTGTATAACCCCATTCATCTCCAGGAAGAGGACCCAAGTTCAATATTTCAACCACTAGAAGATCACCTGGCTTGGCCGCTATCCCATCCTCGCCCACAACCCTGATCGGCCCGCTGAGATAATGAACCTGTGCCAGTTTCCAGATCGTTAATCATTGACGTACTCAAAATGATCATGCTCATAGGATATGCTAATATGTCAGTCTCAATTAGCAGTTTCTTCTAATCAGGTTGATAGCAACAATCCCTTCTAGAGTTGGTAAGTTTCTCCTCAGTAGATACGTTAAAAGTTCGTACTTACAGCTGAGAGGTCTATGGATTTTATATCAAGTGCAGAATCATCATCTTTAATTACACCTCCAGTCCAGTCTGACATCTCCACTCTAAAGAGCTCGCTAACTTTTACCTCTGCAACTGGGGGTATGTGAGGATGCCAACGGTTGTGTAGAGGGAATTTTTGCTCCCATGGCTTCTTTGTCAAGTCTATGGTCACCACTTGCTTCGGAGTCGGAGGAGCCATGGTTGAAGAAGTGGATGAGCGGAGAGCATGGAATTATTGTTGTAGACTTGTAGGGCTAAGCTAATTGCATATTTGGACAAAGCTGGTTGCCGTCCTAGAATGGGACCCAATTTAAAATACACGGTGGCGATGTGCATCAAAGGACAAAAATACCAGGACTTTTCTTCTTAGGCTTTTTAGTACCAAGACCACCCCTCTCTCCTCCCCCCCCCCCCCCCCCCGGTGGTTTCAAACTAAGATGTCTAGAGGTAATTTCCAACTGCAAGAGGCTGTGCCCACCAACCTGATTAAGAATCCCTTTTTCATCTTCTAATTCTTGAGAGAAAAATAAAAGCTATACAAGGGTGTTCATCAAAGAAGGTGTTTCATCAGTGTGCATGCAGTTTGTTGAACGAGAACTTGAAAAATTCTTCAAATATTGCGCAAAGCTAAAGAAGGGAACTCACAATAGATGGATCAGCATGCTTGATATCCTCTGCAGTGTAGTCCTGTGTGATAACACCTCCACTGAAGTCCACCATCTCTACTCTAAAAACCTCTCCTGTTTTAACCTCAGCAACAGGAGGTATGTCCGGGTGCCACCGGTTGTGGAGAGGAAGTTTCTGCTCCGATGGCTTTTTCTTGACATCAATAGGCACAACCAGTCTTGGACCATATGGAGCCATGGCTGTTGGCTCTGTCCAAATTTTCAGTCTTGGTCTCAAGGCAATGAAAGTTGGGTATCTTAAAATCAAGAGATTCTTTGAGGAAAGCAGAGTCTTCTAAGGTTTCACTTTGACATGGAAGTTTTGACACCCATGATAGGGCACCTTTGGGTAAGATATTTTTTTTTCTCCGATGTGGATGGACCACCTAAACCTGATTGAACTTCGCAAAGTTTTGATTTTGGTCGTAAATACGGTGAGAGGAGGTAATACCGTAAAGAGCAATGCGCCTTTATTATTATTATTATTATTATTATTATTATTATTATTATTTTTAAAAAAGAGGACAACAACCAATTTTATTAATAGCTCTCACTTGTAGTAAAAAAAAATCGTAGTTACAACTAGACACTTACGTGACATAAAGGAAAAAAGACACAAATCCAAATATCAAAAAATCTTAACAACACTAACCAAAAATACAATATTTTCCTAATGTTCGGGACACAAAGAACAAAACCAAAAACACTCAAGAATGGTAACATGCAAGAAAAAGAGAACCAAAACCCAATGCAATTAAAAAAAAAAAACAAAATAAAAACCGGAGAAAGTAAAAAATATACCTGAAACAACTTACGAGATGTACAGATAAGGAAGATCAATTATGTCCATTCCAAGAAGGTTACGTAATTGATTAGGTAATCTGTTACAGCAATTCATATATTTTTTTTTTGTAGGCAGACCAATTCATATTTACTCTCTCAATAACTTGCTTGGCAAGAAAGTCTGCTACAACATTCATAAATATGGCTAACAAGAATATAAGAGTCCATCTCAATCTAACACTAAAAAAATCCATCTGACATCACCTCCGGACCCCTCCAACTGTATGTATGTAACGCCCCGTTCCCAGAGGTCAGGAGAGTTAACTCTTAATACCTCAAATCAACTTAAATAGTACAACTATAAAATCCAAAGAATCCAATAAAATATTAATCAATATAATCAATCCAAATGTCTAAATTCCTCTATGGAGACGATAAAGAAAAAAACTCAATAACATAAATTAAAAACTCTCTAAAACTCAAAATTATCTTTAACTCATCAAATCAAAATATTTGAAACATAAATTTGGTTTACTAACTACGACTCTCAAATAAGCACTTGTACCCTCTGGCACTTATTCCACTCTGATTATCATACCTGTTAAAACTTTCTACTTTTGTTCTCCATCTGAACCATCAAAAATATCTGAAAAATATATGGAGATAAGGGGTGAGTTATCAACAACTCAGTAAGCAGATGACATATACTAGTGTGTAAACATGAGCATTTACAGAAAACAGAATGCAGAAACAGAATAATGTTTTCAGAATGTAGCGTCATAACATGTCATCAAAAATATCAGAGCGAAAGATCGAAAATATTCATAATAAAAAATCCCTTTGGCATAGTATAAATTGAAACATCACACCTTATCTTATCAAATCAGAACAAATACCATGTTTAACCCACGTGGTAGGGTTGTGCAAATCCCGGTAGCTAACCGAGCAGAAACAGAATGTGAATCTTCCCCTTATTCATTCTCGGAGCTCCGAGTGTGCACATAGGAAAGACCATGCAGAAAACTACTTTGTTTCCAAAGTGGGTGCACCAGAAACAGAAAAATTGGTACCAACCCAAACAGAGGCCACGGTTTTACACTCGTGGTGAGGTCAGAATGGAACGGAACAGAAACAGAAACAGAATGTTATGCCAGAAGTTTTCAGAAATCACATCAGATCATATCAGAGTACAGAAAATCTTAAGAATAGAACAAAATCATTATACAACATAACTTAAAGTTCAGAAACAGAATGTCAAAAAAAATAAGCTCATGTTTACACTAGTCATGACAAAAAATAATTTATTCTTATACAGAATCTCATGAGTAGTGCAGAACAAATAACCGAGGTAGTTCAAATTTCTTTTCAAAATCAAATATATATATTTTCCAAAAATAACCTCAGCACATTTTATTTTAATGCAAAGTCTAGCATAGGAACCCCGCTTACCTGGACTTCTTAGCTTTTTCGAAATTCCTCAAAAGTGTCAGATGATAATGAATCGTCACCTATAAAAAAATCACGTACTTCTCATAAATTTCCAATTAATCACGTATCTCAATATTTAAGCCTAAAATGCTAAAATAACTTATTTTAATTCCTCAAAAACCTAAATTCTCATTATTCCTAATATACCAACATCACTTTCTAACTCATCAATATCCAACATAATAACTCCGACTAAAACATTAAATTCCAATTTATTTATAAATTATAAAACTAAAAATAGCGTAACTATATCGAAATCATTATAAGTAGATGTTCATACTTTTGTTTAAATAAAAAAAAATATTCTTTTAAAATAAGATTTTGCATTTACCAATCACTTCAAGTATTTATCAATATTTTCATAAAAAAATATTTTGTTAAAAAAAAAAATCAATCTTTTACAAAATAACAACTTAACAAAGTACAACTCACATGTGCCTAAGTCTAAAAATAAAAAAAACACATGCAGTTCACGTTGTAAACCCATGATTTCAAAATCCAAAGTACATAATATAAACTCACAAAATTAAACACCCGAAACAATAAATCTAGAGGTATGCTTTAAGGGGTAAAAATGTAATAATACATCCTATAGTGCACGTAACATACAAATACATATATATATATATAAATACACGCTGGAAAAGAAAACTCCACACAGTGCAGCTGAAGCACTTACGGAGAGGTGGGGCACGACGGTGTGGAGCTGGTGGTTGGCTACGGCGAAAGGGAGTGGCACCTGGTCACTGGCTGCGAGAGCAAGAGAGGGAGACGAGTGAGAGAGGCACACGGTGAGGGAAAAGTGAGGTAGATACCGAGAGAACAGAGACACCGACCAGAAATGGCGTGAGCTTATTGGGGAAACAGAGGCAGCGTGCGGCAGACAGAGGTGATGAGACGTCCTCCCTGGCAGTTTCTGAGGGGGCACAGCGCGGAGGAGCTTTCGGTGGAGGGTGTTTTCAGCGGCTCAAGGTGGCTGGAAAAATGCTCTGTTTTTGTATACCAAAACAGAGCAGTCCGATGCTTGCTATAGAGGCTACGGGAGGCTAGGCGACAGCTTCGTGTGACTGGGCAGTGGGCATGGTGGTGAGGTCTGGATAGTTGGTTACGCACGGTGGACAACCCAGGTTGCGTCCGCTGATGGTGAAGACACACGGGAAACGGTTTTTAAGGAAACAAAACACGGAACAACAACCGAAAGTTTCTCGGGCTGGCTTGACTGCGACGCCTAGTGGCTGGGAAAGGTTTTCGAGGAGGAGTTTGGGAGATGGCAGTGATCACCAAGGAAGGCAGAAGCTTAGGAAAAACTGGCTGGCCGAGGTCATCTAAGGAGGGTAGCGGCGGAAGTTTTCTTCGAATACAAATATATATAAGAATATATATATAGGTGGATGAAACAAGAAAGAAAACCCTAAAGGAGGAGACGTGCGAGCGGATGAAGATGGGTTGAGCGAGAGCATGCACGACTTGCACGAGAAAAACAAACTTACGAAAAAAAAAATATAAAGACCGAAAGAGGAAAAAAAAAAAACACAAAGTGATACATGCGGAAAAAAAAAAAACAAAAAAACAAATAAATAAATGTGTGCAGAAAAAAAAAAATAAAAAAAATCACTACTCAAGTCCGTAAAATAAAAACTTAAAACATCAAGCTCTAATAAATAAATAAATAAAAATCTAAAGTCCAACTATATCCATTTGGGTCCGAGTGTTACAATGGATCCTACTGTATTTAATATTAAAATCCATAATATTCCTCTCTACAGACAATATTAATAATGTAGAACTACGTATCTTATTTGGAAAAGTTCAGCCCCTCAGATATTAACGAATAATGCGTGCACTTACTGCTGGAACTTTATCCAGATAATCAAAGCTGACTTAGCTGGTGTCTGATCTGATCTGACATTATAATTGGTACTAGAGTTGCCAACAAACAGAAGTTAGGATTTGGGTATAATCATCATTTTGGAATAGAGCTAACCCAACTTACCTCACTCAAGGACCCCACATATCGGAATCTTCAAGATATAACCTGCAAATAGGGGCAACTTTTTAACTCTAGCTCTTGTTTGTTAGTTAGGGAGAGAAGAAAACGCTCTGTTTCGCTCGAGGCATTTTCCCATAAAGTATTCATAGGCAGTGTAATACATTCTTCATTGAGTTGTTACCTGATTGTTGCTGTTGGTGTTTTTTTGTGGGGAAGAGGGGGTGGGGTAGGCATGACATGGTTGTTCATGTCATCTAGCAGTACTTATAGGTGCTTTCGTATATACTAGGATCATACCACTGGCAGGGTATTTTCAACCCATCTCCTACTCTTTTAATTAAGAGTCTTTTGCCTCGAAAAACCTTGGGAAAATAATGTCATTTTCCATGTTAAAAAGAAGTATGAGTAATTTAGAAAGTTGAAATGGTACCTAAATGAGAAACTGTGCTTGCAGAAACTTGGGTTGTCCATTTGGTCAGGCAGATATTTTCTTTATTTTTTTTTTTAAATACCAAACAGAATTTAAAACGCTAAAAAGAAAAAAGAATAAACAGAAACACAACTGTCTTTTGTGAGAAAAAATTAATTTTTTCATCAGTTACTATTTATTATTTCATATCTCATGTCTTGTAAAAAAAAAAAAAAAGAAAAAATTGTGGACGTGGGGTTGAATAGCAGGAGGCCCACATGCTTTGATTGTAGAAGATAAGGATGCCACATCATCTCTAACAAAGATATTGTTTAAAATATATATATATATATATATATTTTAAAGATATTCGTTTTTTATTATATGTAGGTTGGAAGAGAATAATGCTAGATATATAATTATTTAACAATCAAATTTGTAAAAAAAATTGTAAAAATAGTTACATTTTGTCATTTTCTTGTTGAAAATTCAAGGATAAGGAGTGTGACACCAGATTCGAATTATCTTGTTTCTCTTTTGTAAGGATACAAGATTCAGTTCCCATGCATTCTTCATGGTCAGACTGCAGAAGTCATTGCCTCGCGGGACTTGGGCTGAACGGTAAAGTTTGGGCTCAACTCGAGCAAAAGTAGCCACCTTGACCTAGTCCTGCTTTGCTTTTGGATTTGTCTCCGAAGGAAAAATTTTATTTATAAGCCAACATATATAATATATCTAATAAAATATTTATATGACATAATTTTTTTTATGAGTTATATAACAGAAGTTAATTTAAAAAATAAATTTTAAAATTTAAATTATATGAAGGGTATGTTCTACACATCTATTCGAAAATAGAATAACTATTTACAAAAATATCAACTCGACCAAGCTTTTAGTTTAGTTTATGTGGAGCTAATTTTTAGGAAAATAATTTATCTAGTTTTAGAATGTTCAAGATTTGTGTATTTTCTTTAATTGTGAACCCTATTTACTCTAAAACGAGTATTTAGAGCTTATACATTCTAAAATTATATATAGTATTATTATAAGAATAATTTTATTTGAAGGTCTTTATATCACATATCATTCACATGACATAATTTATTTTGAAATATAATTTTTAAATTTAAAATCTTACAAATTAAATTATATCATATAGCTGATATACATATAAAAACCTTCAAATAGCGCTACACTTATTTTTAAAACTGAACCCAATCCAAGCATGAAAAATAGAATCACAAGTACTTAAAATTGGACATTTCAGTTGCATAAAAATGCGAATGTTGTTCCAGAGAAACCCATTCATGCATCCAGTTTGTTAGAGCATGTATGGGCTCACTTGGGATGGTGACCACTGACCAGGATTTTTCTAACTGTCACTGCATCTTCATGGGTACTCAAGACAGGGCCTACCTCGATCTCCGTTTCAGCCCAGCTTGGCCCCAGTTTGTGCATGATTTTGGCAACTCCAAATAATAAAAACAGAGAAGGAAACTATTTTTACATTAATTAGTTGACAACTGTTGCAATGCCCGAGAATAATTATTAGAGAAATACTTTATTTATAGAGAAATTACATAAAAATAAATTTATAAATTGATATTGGTTGATGCAGTATGTCAGATTATAAATTTACTTTTATTGTAAAATAGATCTAACAGATCACGTAAAGTCACATCAATTTATGAATTTAATTATGTAATCTCTTTATGTCTGTAGCAGTTCTCTAATTATTAACTATCATCTATTAATTATTTAATATTTCTATCACAAAGAGTATATTCATATAATCTTAAAAAAGTATAGTTTTTATATATATGGTGTAGGTGCAAAAGTTTGGCTAGGACTAAGTAACTAAGTTGATAAGTTTGGATATGACTAAATGAATATATAAGATGATAGAATTTATCTTATCTTTGGTTTTGTAGTTTGGATGAATGTAAAATACTTTGATTTTATCTATGGCTATTTTGATTTTATCTATGGCTATTTTGATTTGATCTAGAGGTTGTTACGAAGTGTTTTAGATAAGTCAAAATCGTAGAAGTCAAGTTCCAAGAGATAGATCTCATCCAGAGAGAGTTTGAATGTGAAACTATCAATTATAAGAAGATAAGTATCAGACGCCAGCAAAATCTGTCAGTAGAATTTGTCAGTAGAGTTTCACTGTGACTCAAATTCCTATCATATTTGTTTTGTTAGCAGAGTTCTAATGCAAATCAAATTCCTATCAGATTGTTTATTTAAGGGATCCTACTGGTTAGGATCTTTAGAAAATTCGGCCTTGGAGGTTTTGGGGAGTCTTTCTAAGTGTTTATGTGTGAGAATTTTCTTGTTGTTTTTTTCTCATTGAGAAGTCAATAGTTTGAAAATCACCAGAAGTGCTGGCTGCTATTACGGTAGAGACAATCAAGTCATTTGTCGGGTCAAGTAAGAGAGTCAATTAGTAAAAACCTCATAATTGAGAATTACTTGTAACTGATTTTTAAATAATAAAATTGACTTTTCTGAGTTAAGTTGCCCCCGTAGATTTTTACCTTTGAGGAGTTTTTCAAAAGGTTTCCCCTTCTTAACCTAATTCGGTGTTACAAACTTTATTTACTTTATGTATTTGGTTGATTATCAAATTATTTTATTATTGATCACTAATCAATTTGTTGATTGAATTGGTAGAATATGGTAATACAATATAGAGATACTTGAGTAATTTCATAGGGTCCTGCTAGATACACCTAGAAAGCAACCGAAATGTGTAGCTAGGTACTGATGTGTATTTTTTATTTTAAAATATATGTGTATTTAAAAAAATTAAAAAACCACACAAATGTTTTAAAAAAATACCGATCGGTACACTTTTTCGGTATACAAAATATTTTCCTTTTATATTATATATTAACAAACGATCAGAATTAACTGGTGAGAATATAAAGAGTTTAAAGTTGAACAATCAAGAGGTGAGAAAGTCAAATGAGGAAATAAGAAAGAGCTTATAGCTACAATAGGATGAATAATCCTTTTTCTTTATAAAAATAATGATAAAAAAAAAAAGCTGTTAAGTAATGAGAAAGTCAAATAGACAAATAATGAGAAATCAATAACCACTATAATTAGATGAAAGTCCTTTTCTTTCTTTCTTTTATTGAGTTAGTGATCATATTAATGGTATATATATACGAAACCTTTTGTTTTCAAACTTTTTTCTTTTTTTCAAAAAAGACAATACATGAAGAAAAGGTCTTTTTAGGGTGAGAAAGGTTGGGATAGATCAATAAAATAAAATGAGATGATGGAATGACTAAATAGATGCAATATAAATAAGATACTTCAAATTTAAAAAATGATATAAGCAATGTATGAACGAATGAATGAAATATGCATGTATAATCTTCTGCATAACTTTGAACTAGTTGTCAGTATAATATATATATATATATATATACATATGTATATATATATATATATATATATAATTTTTTAATATATTGAGAGAATGAGGTCGAACACATGATCTCTATTTTAAAAATGTGAATTTTGAGCCGTACCCTCATTAACTATATACGTATAATTTAACCTTTTAGTTGGCCACAAATATTCTATATCTTTTTTGAATGAATATTTTAGCCGATAATATTTGTTTCCTGCTTTAACATGGCTAGACTTGGGAGAGACAAAATTAAACATTTAAGACAAATAAACATTCTCGTATAATACAAACAAATTAAAGGAGAGAGAGGGAGAGAGAGAGAGAGAGAGAGGGGAAAGCATGCATGATGCAGATGGGTTTTGTCTGGTTTTGAAGAGCTGGGCAGTCCCTTCATCATCAACACATTGAGTGTCTGGTCTGACTATATATATAAACCTCAGTACGTACGTACTTCACGTGGTGCAATTTGCAAACATTAATGGCGGGCTTTGAATTCCTAAAATCGAATGTTGACAAAACAGACTTGATGCATGAGTAGTACTACAACATGCAGCAACAATGTAGGAATTGGTCAGATCTAGTACTTATGTTTTCGGATTTTTGTTAATTATAATTAGCTGCATGGGATTGGCTAATGGCTATACATATACATATATATATATATATATATATAGCCTCGATCCATGAACCAATTGGACATTCATTCGATCGAATAATGGTCGATCCGTACTCTCTGACCAATTCAATCTCTATTCACATTATTTTGGAAATAACTATTCTTAGAATCCTTGCAAAGGATTATCGGCTTGACCTACCAGCTTTAGACATAAAATAGCTTATTACACTTACCTTGGATATTATCATATATAGACATGTTGTAGCTAATTTCAATTCTCATAAGTTTACATTTTTTTTAATCTATTGTAACTAGCATATATATATATATATATATATATATATATATATATATATATATATATAGTTTTCTTAATGGTTTTTTGATGTAGGACACAAAAAACGTGTAAGGATCGACCATTAAAGGCTTGAAAAAAGAAAAAAAAAAGAAAAGTGTCATTCACTACAAGAGAGAGAGTTTTTCAGATGAAAAATTTCATCCCAAAATAGAATTAGAGACGAAAAAATTTCATCTCAAAATCATGTAGTTGGAGAAGAATTTCTTTTTGTCTCTAAAAGGTACTTTTAGGGATGAAATGTGGCCAACCCATTCGAATACAATTTTTTTGGGGGACGAAATGGTTTCATCCCAATATATTTTCCGAACAGGAAAATATATGTTCGAACATTTAGGTATCTGTTCAAATGTAATGAAATCTTAATTTAAAAGAGACGGAATTTATTTGATCCTCTTCGAATGAAGACAGTGTTTGAACGCTTTACTTTTGTTCGAACAACTTGATTTTTGTTCGAACATAAATAATCCATTCGAACTTGTGTGATGAACGTTCGAATTTAAAAACCTGTTCGAACGTTAAGTTCAAAAACCCTTGTTCAAACGAATAAATTGTTATTCAAATGATACTGAATTTGTTCGAGCATAAAAGTATGTGTTCGAATGTTAAAAATGGTGTGTGTTCGAACGTCTTATTAGTTCTATTCGAGCTGAAGTAATGATTTTCAATTTCATTCGAATGGTTTAGGGTTTCCCATTCGAATGTATGAGAAATGTGTTCGAACAGTAATAAATAGTCATTTCTTGTTCGAACTGAATATATTACATTCGAATGGTAACCAGGATACAGTAAACTCCAAAGTTAAAAATAAGAAAACTTCATTTATATATTATATTTAAAATATCACAATTGTTCAAAAAATAAAGCAAAGAAAAAGTAAGAAAATAAGTCCTAAGTTGGTGATGGCATAAAATTATGGGTCGACATCATTAATTGCATCTGTTCCAACATTTTTTAGTCAAGCAATTGTTAGCGACTAACTTGAAATATAGTAGTGACCGTTTTTAGTAGTGACTTTTTGTTTTAGCATAAAAAAATGCTAGTGAAACTGTTTAGACAAACTGTTTTGACTAGAGTTGATGATGCTCCCAGTGTAACAGGAAGAGGCTACTGTTTAGACACTCCCACTGTAACAGAATGAGATGTTTTGGGCATGTGCATGTAAAGGTATCAAGGAGGCTGTACGCCTTTCATTGATTCATTGGTATATGCATTACATATGGATGTAAAAGATTCTAATATGTTGTAGATGACAGCCAATACACTAACAAGTTCATTAGAAAAAGAAACTATGAAATCTGATATCCGCAACGCCTTAAGGCAGATGCTGAAAATCTTCAGATTCTTGATGTAAGTCATTGTCTAGTAGCCTCTGATTATCTTAACCTTTTAAATATCATTTCCCTTGAATGTCAGTTTGAAATGCTGAGCTGATGGAAGTTAGCAGAATTGAGTTCATTTTGGATGATACTAATCATATATGCATGGTTTCTTTCTATAATTCATGATTAGTAGTACCACATGAAATAGTGTTAGCTAGGTGGTATAACTCTAAAATATATAGTTTCATAAATTAACTAGGCTGGTCATCACGAATTGATCCATTGCCACTAGCGCAAAATTAATATATATGTATGAAATTCTGTCGTCGTCCTAGTTCAAACCTGTACGTTAATCATGCATGCTTTCCTTTCCTCTTTCTCCCACTCATTGTTCCTTACCAGCACATCTGCAAACAACTCCGTCTCATCACTTCTCTTGAGGGCTAGTGAATGATGAAATGGAAAATCCATTCCAAAGCCAAGGTACTCTCTCTTTCCTCTTCTTCTTACCCTCCTCCTATTTTTCTTGATCTCCTCTTCTCTCACTTTCATATTATGTTGTACATTTGCAGAGTGGAATCTAACTAGATTTGTATATCTACTTGCATCTATTCATAGTGCAATAATGTTTCGTCTCAGAACATCTCAATCTTTATGTTGCTTGATTTGTACTATTAATTTGTATTCTCTGCAAATATAGGCATAGATGGACAGGTAGGTATGAAGCTCATATTTGGGATAATGGTTGTAGAAGGGAAGGGCGATCAAGAAAAAGTTGCCAAGGTAACTTAACATTTTTCAAGGGCTTATTTTTCCTTTTTGGGCATTACCTAATTGCTAGCTATTTCTTGATGATTCTTTGATTCATTTTCTATTTTAGTGTTTTTCAAAGTAATAACATATTTTTATTGTATTTTATTTTAATTCTTCTTTTGAGCAGGTGGGTATGACAAAGAAGAGAATGCAGCTAGGGCCTATGATCTTGCTGCACTGAAGTACTGGGGAACATCCACCACTACCAATTTTCAAGTAAGTTTGTGCTGCCATTTCTGTCGTGGCCATCTGGGATACAAATGCATGCCATGCTGCATTTGTGTCATTAATGTACTTGGGTTGGTTCTTTGTGGACACTGATTCTGGCTTTTGCAGATCAGTAACTATGAGAAGAATTGGAGGAGATGAAGCACATGAAAAGATAAGAATTTGTGGCCTCTATTAGAAGGTGAGATATTGATGGCGTTATTTGCTTGCAGGAGTGAAATTTAGTAAAATCTTGGTATGTGGAAAAATTATACAACCTAAATTATACAGGCGATTTTCTCTGTCTGGAAGACATTCATGACAATGAGCAATGTCTTCATAATGAACATATAGTTACATGCAACATATGTGCTTGATCCGGCCTAGAGTTATTTTATCGAGAACAATTATCTGTTTTTTTTTCTTGAGTTACTTGCAACTAAGTTCTACATTTTCTTCTATTGGTGATCATTCAGGAAGATCTCTTTTGTATTTTTTGCTTAGGAAGATCATTTTTTGTTTGTTGAGATATGTAGTCCACTTATGCTTAGTTAAGATATTGTGTATATTGATGCATTTTATATACAATTAGTAGATTGATGTTTGCATGTCTATGGCAATGGTATTTAGATTATTTGTAAGTCTGATTTTGTGCTTCCCACTTGTGCAATTATTTTTTTGAGCAAGAACATATAATTTGGATATGTATTATATTTTTTCTGTATCTTGTTTTGTGCATTTTTTTTAATTTTCTAAAACACATTTTTCGGCGAGTAAAATTTTTCAAAAATAATTTTTTTCATGGCATAAATAAATTTGCGGCGATCAAATATCGCCACAAAATTTTTTTGCGGTGAAACTTAACTGTTATGAATTAGTAATGGCAACGATATTTCAAAATCACTGGAAAAAATAATTGAACTATTTGCGACGATTTTGAACCTTTTGCGATGAACAATATCGCAACAATTAACTTTTCTCAGCGATTTTAATGGTAAATGGAAAGGTCATTTCCGTCGATTTTTTGGACATTTGCGACAGAAAGAAATTGCTGAAAACAATAGTTTTTGAGACGATTTTTTTTATAATCGCTGAAATTGGTTAGAAATGACATTTTAATTTTGTCAATAATGCAGCGAATTAAGAATCGCCGCAAATGATCAACTGTATCGATTATTAGGGGTATTTGTGACGATTTTTAGCACTGGAAAAAACCTGATTTCTTGTAGTGATATTCCTTTATATAGAAAAAAAAGAAAGCTCTATTATCATCCACTCTATCTTGCTCCTCTTTCGAATAAATTCCTCAAGAATTTTCTATCCATTTTATATGGTAACATAGAGAATGCCAAAATTGACTGCTGCAATATATATATATATATATATATGTGTGTGTGTGTGTGTGTGTGTGCGCGCGCGCGCACGTGTGTATGTGTTATGTGTGTACATAGATAGTAATATTGAAAATTCATTAATCTGTATATTATAGTGTAAGATCAGATCATTAAATTTAGGGGACAGGAACCCTTTATGCCCCAAAACCATCTAAACTAGAAAAAGGCTACCACAAATATTCTATATTCATCAAGATACACTAGGTAATGAGTTTTAACAACATGATGATCAGCAAACCAATTTGAATTGAATTCCTTATCTGTCATTCACATGTCAGCATAAACAAAAAATCCAGTCCCATTCCTTAAATATAAAGACTGGACACTGCATGCAATCTTCTGTCAATTTGTGAGAATTGCCTGAAATGAAATGAGATAAGTCAGTGAGGCTATACGTGATGATCAAATTGATGAGTAAGGAAGACCACAAATTGATGAGATTTACAACATCAAGAATGGAATCAAGTTTACGTTAATAATGAAACAGGGGAGGAGAAAAGAGATTTAGTAAAACAAAGAATGACCAACGAAGTCAGTTTTGGATGCTCCAGCCGAGTATTCTCGATACAATTAAGGGCGAATTCTTGCTGTGGGACTACATCCAACTCGTGGACACTGATACAGAGATGCTTGATGCGAAATTTTCTCCTTGATTGTAGCCCTAAAACTGATAACCCAGAATAATCGATCGGGCCTAGTTTGGATTCACAATCCATCTCAATTCATCTCACTACTATTCACTATTATTCACTACTATTCATCAACTTTAACTCACAAATCTTACTACTATTCACAACCAATCTCACTATTATTCACAACTCATTTTTGAATCCAAACGAGGCCATTTACTGCAGAAATCGTAGGAGCGAAAAAGAATCTGTTCCCACAGTCTATCCCATTTCACCAACACTATTATTTTATGGGTTTCATTTATTGCAACGGGTATTTTTTGCCTCAATAGTGTTGTTTTTCCATCAAATCCTACTCATTGGTGGACATGTCGCTGCGGTGGACATGTCACTGCAACAACTCTATTCATTTTTCACGAACAGAGATAGTGTGATCAGACCACTATTTTCCACCATGCTTTGTCGTGAGAAAGAAATTTGTGGGAAAAACCCATATTTCTTGTAGTGTATATATGTTAGGTTCAAGATACATACATACATACATACATACGTATATATATATATATAGTCATTACGATCTTATATCAATTTAATATATAACCAAATAAGACGCTAATTATAACTATATTATATAAAGATCAATGAACGGTATCTACTGATAAATTAACAAAAAAAAAAAAAAAAAAAAAGAAGTTTTCTCCTCCACAGACAATGGAGATCATATCACAAAAGTCTTGAAATGGGTACTCATGATATATATGATCTCATTTTTCGGGTCTATTGCGACATAAAATATTCATTCACGTACATTAACCGAGTTAAAAAATTCCATGAGGAATAGATTGTCCTTTTCCTGCAGCTAGCTCAAAATTCGAAGCTGGTCATGTCTCATGTAAATTGTTGGCTTCCATATGTTCTGGACAAGCTCCTCGTTAAATTAAACTATATATTATAATCCTTATAATAATGTCAGTGTGCTTATAATGCAAGATTTGAAGCAAAAAACAAATGGTTATCAGTTTTGGGTATCTACAGCACGCACATGGTTACATTCCTTATATACAGCTAGCTTTCATGCTTACGCCTATGTATGTATTTTTTGTTTGTCTAATGAAGCTGGAAATTAAGCCGAAGACCAATATGCATGCATGCAGGATGCCCGAAAATTCCCTTTCTCAGAAGTTCCAAAACCTGCTAATTGCTTGAATTAATTTAATGTTTGCCTTTGCACGTATCTGCATGTCCTTTAGTTCTTGTACCTCAACTTTGGGAATCCTTCTCAATTAAATACTCGTGGAATTCAAACAAACCACTCCAGCTTTTAACTTATAATATGCAGGTTTAATTTCTTGATCATACGCTTCACCCGGATTCTTTTTATAATATTTATAAATTAGATGTATGATTTTTTTTTTGAAAGCCTCACAATTAAGGACGATAATTAAGAATTATTAATTTATTGCAATGATACAGCGTAAAGAATGGAAAAAGTTTGTCAGCTTTAGAAAACAAACTTCTCTCGTGATAAAGCTGGGACGACAAATTAACTACTGAAATTTAACAGTAAATTAAGTTTGGTGGCATGGAAATTACTATAGTCTATGGTCTATGGTATATGAAAACAAGCTGCTGCATGGAAAACCATACTCGATAGATTTAGAATGTGTTTGGATGTTGAAGTGAGTTGAGTTGATAAAATATTATTAAAATATTATTTATTATTATTATTATTATTTTGAAATTTGAAAAAGTTGAATTGTTTATTATATTTTGTGTTGAAATTTAAAAAAATTATAATGATGAGTTGAAATAAGTTGAGAGGAGTTTTGGATCCAAACGAAACTCTAATAAACCAGTTGATGATGATCAGGACCCCTCTCTCTCTATATATATATATATATTATATTCTAATGCTCTGAGACAAGGGGATAATTATGATATATAGAGTACTTGAAAGCCATCAATCAGCTGGGAAAAGTGGGTTATAAATTGTCTTTTCGGTTCAAGCTGCTAGCATTGTTTTCCGAATTTGGCATTTCTTTTGTTGTTATTGTTATTAATGCTGAGAAAAATGTTATCATGATCACTATCATCATCATCTTAATATGTTAAAGTAGTACTGTTGGTGGCATGAATGAGTACTGGTAGATCTATTTAAAGTGGGGCTGCGGTTGGGAGGGGAACAAGTTTTTGAGCAAGGGAACAAAAGGAGTAATCAGCATATGAAATACATCATGAGTACTAGTCAGTCATATATAGCTAATTATGAGAGGAACATATATACTTACATAAGCTCATATATATCTATATATAGGGACCAGTAGTTGTAAGCTGGGGCGTGCGGCCCTTCACATGGTATTACGTACCGATCATGCTATATATTCCTCTTACATCCCATGTGTTCAAATTTCTAGTGAATATCTGAAATGATCAAAACTGGTCCTCGATTTCAATTTTGGACTGATCATGGATAAGATCTTGGAAATCTGGGAGAGAGCGAGAAGAGACAAAAGAGATCAGATATATATATATATATATATATATATATATATATATATACATATATGTATATATTCTTCAGTGAGAGAGAGACAAAGAATGCATGGTCATTATCAAAGCCAATCAATTAGGAGAAGGCTGGAATATATATGTATATATATAGGGAGGGATACCTAGTAAATTAAACCACCCCAGATAACATGTATATGTCCTTGTAGCTCAACCCCACCAAGGTGCATGGAGAAATGAAAATCAGACAAATGTAGAACGAGAAAGATTATAAAAACTTCAAATATGGAAACATTCATACCTGCATATATACAAAGCCAAAGTAGTGTTGCGAGAAAAGATGAAAATAAAGTAAAAGTAAACCAGAAATAGTCAAACAATCAATTATACGACACAGGTTTACGTGGTTTGGTAACGTGTTTATGTCTATGGAATTGCAAAAAATTTTATTATGTTAAGGAATCACAAGATACACTTTGGAAAGATTTTTCACTGTTCAGAACAACCGTATTGTTCAAAATAAGCATATTTATAGTTACACGGTAAAAATCCTAATTTATACTTTTATGCGATATTCACTCTAGTTTTTATTCGAGTGTTGAGTTGAGCGAACTCTTTGCCTGAGCTTTGCTTGAGCCTATTGTCGAGCGAGACTCGGAGTGAACTTTATGTTTGATTTTTGCTCGAGCTGAAATTCGAGCGAATGTCGAGCAAATTTTCTGTCTTGACGCTTCCTAAATCAAAAACAGTGCCTAAGCCTATTTTTGCCTATCGACCCAAACCTGCGCTCCATGGCACAAGCATCATTAAAAATCCACTAGAAAGCCGTAATGAATTATCAAGTCGAATCATCAACTCGGGCGCTACAACAATAAATCAGGCTCTACAAACCCAACAAATAAGAACATAAAATCGATCATTTGTTCATGATACGATGACCCGTGAGTGAGAAAGCCAGCCAAAGTTTAACTGCCTTCAATCCAAATACCCCACCATTACATGACAAAATCTTTAGTCCCGCATCCAGACAACCCCTGGCCGGCTATTCGCATGCCTCCAAAATCCAACAGAAGCACCCCTACATCCCACCTCTCCTTTATACAACACCTCTCCCCTCTCCCTCCTCCCTGTCTCTCTCTCTTTCTCTCACCTGATCAGGAAGAAAGATAAGACCCTTTTGTAGCCATGAAAAAGGTTGTTCAATCACTGCTTCGATAGCCTCATTGCACCCTGCATGGCAACTGAAAAGCCTGTGAAATAGCTTGGAAGGGTCTCTTTTGCCCGATTTGACTCCCACCGAGTTTTTTTTTATAGGATTGAGAGTTTCTCCCCTCTGATCTTTTCCTTTAGGAAGAACAATAAACTCGTCCCAGAAAAAGCTGTAGTGTCAATTTTATTTGATTCACTTGCGAATTCTCCCAAACCGTACTGGTAAATTTTACCACTAATGGATCGTTTCCCAATGGCAAAGGTACCCACTAGGGCCACTACTAGTCTGGTCACTTTCTCTCTTTCTGCTACTTTCTGATTTCTGAATTCCATTTTTTTTCTGGCTTTCTTTCTCTTTTCTATAAGATTTTTGTACTCTCTCTCTCTCTCTCTCAATGATGCAATTCTCGGAGGCTCCACCACAACCCTTACACCAAATGACTCCATTTTCCATTCCTACTATGAACAAAAGCCAGATTCATAAGACTCGGCCATGGCTTGGATTTCCCACATCGAAGTCCTTAGGGAGCATTGGTGATGCCAATTGTATGGAGCAACTTCTCGTCCACTGTGCCAATGCAATTGAAAGCAACGATGCCACTCTTGCCCAACAAATTCTATGGGTCTTAAACAACATTGCACCCCCAGATGGGGACTCGAATCAGCGCCTTACTTGCGGCTTCCTCCGAGCTCTAATTGCACGCGCAGCCAAAAGTGGAAGCTGCAAAATGCTGGCTGCTATGGCAAACGCTCCCAGCAATCTTGCTATAGACACACACAAGTTCTCAGTCATTGAGCTTGCTAGCTTTGTGGACTTGACCCCTTGGCATCGGTTTGGTTTCACAGCAGCCAACGCAGCAATTTTAGAAGCTGTTGAAGGGTACTCGGTCATTCACATCGTCGATTTAAGCTTGACACATTGCATGCAGATTCCTACACTGATTGATGCCATAGCTAATCGTCATGAGGTCCCTCCTCTGGTCAAGCTCACCGTAGCCACTGCCATAGAAGACTTCCCACCAAAGCTCGACCTTTCGTACGAGGAATTGGGTTCCAAGTTGGTTAATTTCGCCATGTCTAAGAATGTTATGATGGAGTTTAGAGTGAGTCCTTCAAGTTACAAAGACGGGTTTGCCACCTTAATCGAACAACTTCGGGTTCAACATTTAGTCTATCCCGAAAGCAGCGAGGCACTGGTAATTAACTGCCATATGATGCTTCACTACATCCCGGAAGAAACCCTTGTATCGATTCCTAGTACAAACTCAAACCCTTATGCTTTTGAATGTTCCTCCACAAGTACTGCTTCCTCTTTTCGGACAATGTTTCTCAGTGCAGTTCGGAGTTTAGACCCAACCATTGTAATTCTAGTAGACGAAGATGTAGATTTGACATCGAATAATGTGGTGTGTAGGTTAAGATCAGCGTTTAACTATTTATGGATACCTTATGATACTATGGATACATTCCTTCCAAAGGGGAGTAAACAGAGGCAGTGGTACGAAGCCGATATTTGCTGGAAGATTGAGAATGTGATAGCACATGAGGGCCTTCAAAGGGTTGAGCGGCTTGAAACTAAAAGCCAGTGGGTGCAACGAATGAGAAATGCCAATTTTCATGGAGTTTCTTTCGGAGAGGAAGCAGTCTCGGAGGTGAAGACCATGCTAGATGAGCATGCAGCTGGGTGGGGATTGAAGAAGGAAGAAGAAGATCTTGTTCTTACATGGAAAGGACATAATGTTGTGTTTGCCACTGCTTGGTTGCCTGCTTAATTGAAGATCATTTTTTTTTCTTTTAATCTTCTTCTTTAATTAGCTTCTAATTCGATGATCTTCCTCTAGGCACTACTATTTTTGGGAGTAGATGGTCAGAGCATATTGTGATGAAGGTTTTTGTCATGTTGCCAATAATTTCATACTTGTTTATTGTAAGTATGTTAACCAGTAACCTAATTAAAGAAGCCTCCCTCTCTCTCTCTTTTTGTACATGAGAATTTGCCTTAATATTCTTTTTGAGATTCGCAAAATCTTGCAGAAGATGCCTTGCATTTGGACCAGAATCTTTTGCTTAAAAATATTGGTGTAATTTATGTTCTAGCTGCGGTAATCAAGAAACATTGTAGCCAATTTTTCAACTTTAGTCAGGCGCTATGCAAAGTTTATAATGCATGTAATGTGCCTATCCTACGGGTCTTTTAAGAAGAAAACGGTACCCTAATTTTATTGATAACCCTCACTTATAGTGGAGAAAAACCGTGATTACATCTTGACACCTGGGGTTACACATTCAAAACTAACTAGATTTTTTTTAACAGAGACACCCAACTTTTTTTAATTTGACGTAGTTGGGTTTTTGGCCAAAGAGAGTTGCATAAGGGAATCTATTTTGAAGAAGTGGTGTGGGTTGTCTGTTTATGAGATATGAGGCAGTTTGGAATGCATGTGGCCAAAAAGAGAAATCAAGAGAAGCATTATGGAGAAGTGTAAGGCCCGTTTCAACAAGATGTCAGTGACAACGTTCAGAGACACCGTTTTGTTAAGGAGTGTGAGAGGCGTTGGTTTAGTGAGTAATGCCATTAATGGACAAAAAATTTTAATGCAATAAACTCACCACCATTGTTAGAGTAGAGTGTTTTGATTTTTGCTTAAAAACGAGTTTCAACAACTTTTTTAAAAGTGTGGAAAAATGCTGGAGACACTAGATTTATTGACCATTGGATAGAACTGCATATATTTTGTATAGGGGTCAACAAAGAGAAGGTAATATCGTGACCCATCAATTCCCGTGTAACTGGCAGGGCCCCAAACATCTGTGTAAATTAATTCGGGAGCATGACTTTGGAGACTAGTGACACGAAAGGTGGTTGATGTGCTTTATTAATGGAACATGAACTAGATAATGAAGACAATTTTTTTGATGTAACTGGAAGACTAAAATTCTTAACAAGATTGTGAACGACTTTGAGAGATGGATGTCCAAATCACTTGTGCCAACCATCAATCGAGACCCGTTCATGCACATTTGCAACCATTTGAGATGAGAAAGCCACCATTTTTTCCTGAAAAGTGCAGACACCATTGTCACATGCTCCTTGTAGTAGAGTCGCCCCATGATCTTGTCCTTTACAGAAAAATGAAAAGGGTGAAACTCAACAAAAATATTATTTTGTTTGGTAAGATGATAAATAGAAATTAAGTTTTTGCAAAGATTGAGAACACAAAGTGTATCATGGAGTATAAAAGTTCGGTTAGGGGAATGCAAAGCCAAGGAACGAATGTGTGAGACTGTCAAACTTGAACCATCACCAAGAATTATTCATCAGTGCCGTCATACTTTGAGTGAACAGATAAATTAGCAAGATCACCTGTGATAATGTGGGAGGCAGCTGAATCAAGAAGCCATGTTTTTTCTTTGACCGTAGAGGTCTGAGCATAGTTCACAGTTACTCCATTTAAATGGAGTTGAGGACAAAATTTAGCTATGTGGCCCAGTTGGTCACAAATTTGACACTAGGGCTGGTAGCGTCTGTTGGAGTTATTGGGCCGGCCCGAACCATGGTGAGACCTACGGCCATCTCGCTAGACATTATACTAAGATGAAGCAGAGTTGTTGCTTTGCTGTTGACCACTGGGTTTTGAAAACTTCTTCGCAGGATCTCTTTGTTTCATCCAGTGTGTTTAGCTGGCAGAAGCAACTAGCTGCTGGGTTGCAGCTTCCAAATGCTGTAGGTAGGACTCGTGGCCTACCAAGAGATCGTGTAGCTCCTTAAACGCCAAAGAGGTCTCCCATGCTCGGATTGGCATAGCAATCTCCCTGAAATCAGGACCTAAGCCATTCAAAACATAAAAGGGTTAGATCATCATCCTAAATTGGATGATCAATAATGGCGATTTCATCAGGTAATGCCTTGACCGCATGCAAGTAATCGGGAATCAACCGATTTCCCCGCTGAATCAAAGTAAGCTCCTCCTTCAATTGCATAGCCCGTGTCCTTGAATGACTAGCATAGATATTATGGAGTTTTTTCCAGGAGTCATGAGAGGTCTTGGCTGTGGCTATGAGGGGAGTGATTGTGGGAGATGTGGAGTCTAGGATGGCACTCAAAATGAGTTTTTTCTGCTAAACCCAGTGGGTTTTAATCAAATTAGCAGAGGAGGTACCATTGGAGGAGAGACACAAGGCGACACCATTTACATAATCAAGTAAATCATAGCCGATGATGAGTGCTTCGAATTGAGTACGCCATTGGAGGAAGGTGGAGGGAGTCAATTTTTCATTGATTTGGGCAATGATGTTTAGGGCAATAAGAGGCGTAGCAACAGTGGAAAAAGGCTAAGTATTGAGGTTGACAGTTTGATTTTGATCTGAGGAGGAAGACATGGTTGAGATCGGGATCATTTGCTCGTGAGAGAAGGGCTCTTCTGATACCATATAAGAGAAAGTTTACACTGCAGAGGTTTGAAATAATTGTTTCCCTTCACACTTTCATTGATATGAAAAACTGAATTATATACACAAAGTCTAGAGTTCTATTTTAGAAATGATATACACGATTGAGCCTAAAATATGTTATGCTTACAATTGATAGATATAAGAATAAATGTGCAGCTGTTATAGAAAATGTAAGCCACAATTTTAGCCTAGATATGCTCTGTTTTGTTATGAACTTGATTCATGCAATCTTCCTTTATAGGCCGTTGTTCATACCTCTCCACATAAAAATAGAGATTTTTTTGGTAGTAGAGAATGCCATGTCCATTTAGTTCACTCCAAAATCTCATTTTGCTCGCAAATGTAATTCCAAGCTGAAGATGTAGAGAAATTACTATTTTGTTCAGCTCTCCATATCGAAATGTCAGGACCAGTATCAATCTTGATATTTTATAAAATACTCTTGTATTTTATAACAATTTCCTCCTCTCCTAGAATAAACCTCACTTACTTTCAAAGAGGGATTCGTGATCTCTGATATTTCACCCAGGAAACCTAGAGACGACTAGTTTTCAAACCAGCAAAAGATGTTGCCTTCATTAATAATCCATCTGGAACCCCTAATAACCATTTTCACCAACGATTTTAAGGCCTTCTAGAAGCTAGATTCATAGGAGCCATGATCAATTAAGAAAGGGTGGTTTATATTACAATATTTGGCACGGAAAAAGTTGGCCTAAAGTGAATTATTGTACGGGACTACTACACAAATTTCATAGGAAGAGCTTTCTCCATGTCTTCTATTTTTTGTATTCCTAGCCCACCTTCTTCCATAGGCTGTCAAACTTTATCCCAAGCCACCCATTTTTTTTTTTTATTATTATCTTACCATCTTTACTACCCCATAAGAAATCTACAAAAATTTGATTAAGCTTGTGAAGTACACTACGAGGCATTTTAAGCACTGTTAGAAGTTGCATAGGAATGTTGCCTAGCATGTGCTTTAATAACACTAATCTACCTCCCTTAGAGACTAAAGCTCCTTTCCAAGAGGATAATTTCTTGTGCACTTTTTGAATTAGAGGCTCAAGATAAGTAGCCCGAACACTACCTGTACATATAGGTGCACCCAAATATAAGCAAGGAAACGACCCTTCATGAAATCTGGTAGTCAGAATCCTCATTGTCTTATGAGCAGTGGAGGTCTTCTAGCAAAATAAATAGCAGATTTAGAATGATTCACTTTCTGGCCAGATATGATCTCATATATCCTTAAAGTATCCATGCAAGCCTTCAACGAGCTCTTAGATCGATTTAGAAAGATCATAAGATCATCTGCATATAGAAGATGAGAAATAATAAGGCATCTTTAGTGCGTTTTGAATCCAATGACCTTCCCACTTGCAACATTTCTATTAATTAATTGGCTCAGGACTTCTTCAACAATAATGAATAAATAAGGTGATAACGGATTCTTTTGTCTCAACCCCTGTGAAGATTGTAAATAACCTTTACTAGTGCCATTCATTAAAAGAGAAAAAAAGAGTTGTGATGTAGTTTGATATTAGGTGTCTCCACTTAGCGAAAAGCCCAGAGCTTGGAGCACCTCCATAATAAAGCTACATTCGAGTCTATTATATACTTTAGCCATATCTACTTTTATCATTGCATTGCATCAATGCACCTTGGCATTCATACTTTGAATCATTTCCTGGGCAAGATTTATATTTGCATGAATAGTACATCCTTTGTTAAAAGTCCCTTATTCTTCCGAGACAATTTTATGAAGTAAAGGACTGAGCCTATTAACTAGAATCTTGGAGAATACTTTATACATCACCGTGCATAAACTAGTGGGCATAAATTTAGCAAAACTTGAGGGTTATCTTCTTTTGGAACAATAACAATAAAAGTGGAGGAATAAAATTTAGGAAGAAGAGAGCCATGAAAGAAATTAGTGGTAGCTTCTAGAAGGTCTTCTTTGATAATATCCCAACAATCCATAAAGAAACAAGAACGAAATTCGTCAGGTCTCGGACTACTATCTTCTGGAATGTCAAATAGAGCAGTTTTTACTTCCTCCAATATAAGACTTTGACAAAAAGTAGCATTTTCCTCCTCTGTGATAATTGGTTGAAAGAGATCCTTCCAATTGTCCATATGATGCACCCCTTCTGTGTTAAGAGCGGATTGAAAGTAATTAGCAGCTTCGTCATGAATCTCCTGGGGAGAATTGAGTTTCGTTCCATCTTCCAGTGTCATATGTTGTAACATCCATCTATTCCTTTTAGACTGTAGAGTTGCATGAAAAAGTTTGGAGTTTGAGTCCCCTTCTTTTAGCCATTTCACGTGCGATTTCTACTTGAGAATAATTTCTTCTTAGAGCAAAAATTTTTCCAACTCCAATTGCTTAGCCTGCAATTGCAATTCATGATCATGCCTATACTAAGCAATTAATTGAGCCTCAATATTCATGATTGCATCTTCGGCATTTTGCACATGTAATTGCACCTTGCAAAAAATCTCTTTATCTCAGTTTCAGAGAATAGGTTTCAACATTTTTACTTTAGCAGCAAATTTCATGAGGCCCCCCCCATAACTGGGTTGGTTCCAGTTATTCGAGATGACTGTCATAAAAGACTTATGTGTGCACCACATCCTTATGAATCTAAAAACAGGAGGACCATATCTCAGACCTTCCTCTTTGACTTGAATAAGAAGAGGACTATGATCAGAACATGTTCTAGCTAAGACCCTACTATATAAAAGAGGAAAATCCGCAAGAAAGCAGTGTGAAACTAAAGTATGGTCTAGCTTGGCCCATATACGTGCTTGTCCCTCATGCCCATTGCACCAAGTATACTTGGAACCATCAATATTAGGTTCCAACATATTGCATTGAGAAATAACATTATTGAAATCATCTATAACCACTTGCAGTTTTGCTCTGTCTCTAATCTTCTCAGAATTGCTCCTAAGGGTGTTAAAATCACCACATATCAACAACTTATAAATAAGGATGGAGATTTTTTGTAATTCATCTCATAGAATCCTTCTATCTAGATACGCACAACTTGCATAAATA
Source organism: Juglans microcarpa x Juglans regia (assembly GCF_004785595.1). NCBI lineage: Eukaryota > Viridiplantae > Streptophyta > Magnoliopsida > Fagales > Juglandaceae > Juglans > Juglans microcarpa x Juglans regia. The sequence goes on from NC_054595.1 coordinate 663,690, forward strand.
AAAGAAACAATGTACGATAAATTACCATAATTAATGAAACCTATAATGGCTTGTTGATGAATGGAAATAGGAGAAAAAGAAATATCGTCCATCCAAAGAACCCAAATTTCATCGTGTTGCTCTTCATTGGATATACAATTATGCATTCGTAATCTTTTAGCTATCACTTCAACTTTATTGAAACTAATAAAAGGTTTCAAAATGGCAATCATTTTAGGCTTAAACTTTCTGACAATTTTTTTCAGCTTTCCAATTGTGGGCATATTACTGTTCCCTCGGATATTCCAAACTAGGGTCTTCGGAATCATGTATAATCTGTATGTATAGTCCCATCAACTAGGGACAAGTATTTGGTCTTCTTACCCTTCTTTCTATCTTTTTGTTTTTGTCTTCTAGAATCTGACTTGTACCCTTTGTGGGAACTGAGTATGTCCTGTAACTTCTTCGTCATCTAGGTCTTTGAGAGAATTGAAAGAATTTGAGATCGGGGTCAAAAGTCCCTATTCTTTCTCTAATTCACACTATGAATTCTGGCCCTTTGACTGAGCTATTTCTCCCAAGCAAGACCCCCTCATGTTCTCCACCTCAAACGACATTACTAGTCCGCAGGTAGCCTCAACATTGTTCTTTGTGGGACTACTATATGAGATTTCTATGGTACATATTTGGTCTTGCACATCTAGCCACATTTGGTCTTGCACATCAAGCCTTTGCCCCTTTGTTTTTTCCTCTTCAGCAGTAATGTCTTCAACATCTACTTTTTATGCATTGTGTCCATTATTTTCATGAATTTCCACCCCCATATTCTTTCTAGCTAACACCACCACCTCATGTTTCCCTGTCTTCGTTTGACCTTCAATATCCACTTTTTCTTTGATGTGTCTGTTACTATCATTAGCCTCTGTAAGGTTTTCTTTTTGTCTACCCTGTGTATTTTTGACAACATACTTCATGTTTGGGGCTTTCCCTGTGAGTTTAATGGATTTACCCGAAAGATTTTTCTTAGAGTCATTTCGACAAACACCTGCGTAGTGTCCTTGTTGCCTACATTTGGAGCAGTAGGCTAGGACTTTTTTGTATACCATAGGCTGCCAAAAGCCATTATTCTCCGATGTTCCCCCCTAGAAACCATCAATCATATTTTTTGAGATATACATTTCAATATATACACGAGCACATGAAGGTCTAGTTCTACTTATAGTCGGATTATTAGTACATAAGAATCTACCCATATCACTCGAAAAAATACGAGTATAAGGTAATTAAAAAAAAGTGCAAGGGTAGAGATGGAAAATTTATCTAGACTGGAGCTAGAGGAGGTTCTTATCTTTCATTGAAATCTAGATACCACTTGAAAACCCGATAAGTGAAGCCCTCCATTTCTCTTGTCTCTCTTGCCCAAGCTTTAGTGAAATCATCTTCACTCTTCATCATCATCATGATGTGCCGATTGTAAAAAATCCCAATTGTGGGGAAGCTAGCAAGCCCCTACCTTTTCACCTCATGAATTTTGATATGGTTTAGTGAAGGTCGAGCGCGAGGAAATTTCAGAACCAAGGTATTTTTGACTGATTTTTCAACCACTGTCATCTCTTTCTAAAAAAAACGAATGCCATGGAGCCGTTCAGATTCATCAGAGAGACCATGGGAATACCAGTAGAGGTTGCCGGCACCTAATTAATGATCATAGGTCATTCCAATCTTTTTGTAGGAGTCTAATATCCTGATAGCATATAACTGTATTCTCCAAATGAAAAATCTTATTCAAAACCCCACTCCCTTAAATATATATATATATATATATATATATATAAATCTCTTCCTATCTTTGGATTGAATTTCATGACATTGATTTTTTGGGCCAGACCAACCAAGGCCCAACCCATATAAAGACTTAGCTTAGACATGGAGGAGCGAAACCACCGTATGCACTTAAAGGGACAAACGACATAAAAAATAAAATATGTATACACTGAAGACGAAATTAACAACATAGTAACATATTCAACTTTCCTTGTCCTGGATCCATCACCTCATGTTTTGGTCTCATGGATTTGCATCTCCCACTTACACCTGACCTGCTGACTTCCCGAAATGGTTTTTGACTTGAAAGTTGGAGTCATCAAACCTTTTTTTCTTTCCAGAAATAGAAAACATTTTGGTGGGTTCAGTGCTAGTGGCCAAAAGGCCAAGCCAGTCTGTGTGGGGGTTTACGGTGTTACATCGAAGTACCCTTTAACACCAACTCATTACATATGATTGATGATTGGCACCCCGCTGGAAAAACAACGAGCCTCCTTAGTTGCTCACACTTGTAAAATGCACTGGCCCTTTGACTCCTCCAAGACTTCATTGGAATATTCTGAAAAAGTGGCCATCTTTCCCACTTGCCCTAATCTCTCTCTCGTAGAGCAATCCAATGATGAAGATCAAAGGATTTCGGTGATGCTCTGAAGGAACTTCAATCACCCAGTTTGTGAATTCAGGTTATTTACTTATTTTCTTTTTTTTTGTTCGTGTGAATTGCTTTAGTGGGTTATTCATTTTTCTGATTAAATTTGGAAGAGACTCTCGTATTTGAATTCAAACTTTCTGAAGCTTAATTCTTTTAGTCAAATCTGTTGTTTCGTTTTACGATCATCTTTTTGTGAGCTGGATATTGAGCGGTGAAAACTCTGGGTGTAATTGTGTATTGTAGTTACCCTCGAAAATCCAGTTTGTAATTGAAAGAATTTTAATGTTTAATGATAAAAATAAAGTTGGATTACTGTCTTTTGGTGTTATTTACAATCTAGATTTTGATCCCTTTGTGTGAACAACTTAATTAAAGCCGTCAGGCAATGTCGACTTTCTTCATGAAATTACTATTCAATAAAGGCAATGTTACTTAGGATTTGGATTCTGAAATAGGATGTGAAATGATGGTGATTTAGATTTCATAGGGTTTTTTGTATGCTGTTGAAATTTTAGTTTTGGTGATGGTGAAGGGTTTGGAAATTAGAATGCCAGCACATCAGCATTCTTCTTGAATAGACACTTTAGAGCTAAAGACTCGGATTGAAAGGAGGCTAGGTAGCCAAAAGGCAGAGGAGTATTTCGATCTTCTCAAAATATTTTTAAGCCTTAAGATTAGCAAATCCAACTTTGATAAACTCTGCATCAACAAAATTGGGAGAGAAAATGTTAGTCTTCATAATCATCTCATCAGATCAATCATAAGCAACACATGCCTCTCAAAAATCCCCCCATCAAAGGACCACAAGGTAGAAGGTTCTCTTAGTGTTAAAGTGGCAAATGGGTATCAAGGAAGTGGCATTCAGTCACTATGCAGGGATATTCCACAATCCCCACAAAAGGGGAGAACCCCAAGTATCCGTGATCACTAGTTCATGGACCACTTGAGTCCTCTTGGGCCTTACGGGAAAAACCATAGTGTTGCTTTTGAAGAATCTTTAATCCCCACATTTCAAGAAAAACTGAGTACTGTAGAGATGCTTTCTTTTGGTAGCAAACCACCCGACTCGGTAGAAGATGGGAAAGAGGTTGATCAGGCATCAGGAAGCCCAAGCTTTTATAGTAAGAGCCTTATTAGGGCTCCTCTTGGCATCTCCTTGAAGACCAAAGGAATGAGAAAAGTGCTATGGAGTGGATCAATGACTGCAATTTTTACAGGGACTTATCAGAACGAGGGTGAGCTACCTAATACTAGTTCTTTAAGGAAGAGATTGGAGCAGAAATGGGAGACGGAGGGTGTGAAAATCTCGATGGATTGTGCCAACTTATTGAACAATGGTTTTGATGTATATCTCAAGAGATTGATAAATCCTTGTTTGGATCTTGCTGGTTCAAGGTCTGTACACAAACACATAGATCAGAGACATAGTTGTGTCGTACCAGGTCTGATGGGTATGTTGCCTGAAAGATATGCAAATAAAAAAAAAAGTCAGCCCATTTTTGCAACAATGTCAAGCTTTCGAGTTACAATGAGCTGAATCCCCTAATACTTGGAGTAGATTGGCCAACAGAACTTTAGAAGGTTTGCTTGTGTGCATTGAAGACTGACTTGAAATGATCCATAGATTTTGGTACAACAATAGTTTTGGAGTTAAATTATACAATTCTAAAATCTACTTTTAACAATGATCTTGACTTTGCATTTTTATAAGCAATTTTGGTACATTGGTAAAGTAATTAGAAGTTTTAGATGAGGGTGATTGGGTTTTTTTTTTTTTTTTTTTTTTTTTTGGGGGGGGGGGGGGGACACAATGATATGGTAAAGTTTAAACATATCACTACTTGTAAGAATCTTGCTATAATGAATAGGTCAGTGGTCTTCTTTGACTAATATCTATTGTTTGTTAGTTCAGTTTGATACACTTTATGGTTGTTAATTAGGCTTCTGTTAACTTTCCAGGCCTAATTTTTTTAAATTCCTAATCCAATGATATGCATCAAATTGCTCTTTTGTTCATCTTTATATTCTCTCTCTCTCTCACATGCATACTCAAGTACACACAATTACATTGAAAAATTATTTTGAAGAGGTAGAAGGTGAAGGTTTAGACTTGAATTGTAAATTTTATCTTGTTCATTCCCTACATATAAAGGTGCAGACTATTGTTTACCTTCTTTTCCTCTCTTGAGTGCATATTTACTTTTTGACAATGCGATATCCCATACTGACTGATGAGTGTATGTGGTATATGGGATCCCATATTGCTTGGGTGAGAGAAGTTATTTCTCTTTATAATGATTCCAATGTGACTCTAATTGTGATGTTGACAAGTCCTTTAGAGTATAGGCCCAGATATGGCTTGAGCTTCCCTTGGGCCATTACAAACAAAAAAAAAAAGAAAAAAAAAAGGAAGAGAAAATATCATAATTTATACAGGACAAAAAGACCCAGAGGGATAGATTAATCAAGATCTGGAAGATGCTTGTCTTGCGCTTGTTCAACTTTAGGACTAAGACATATATTCCATGCAGTGGAACAGTGTCCACAATTGAGTTTCACAGCACAACTTGGCGGCCTTAATGTGTTATGCATGTCTCTGTTTATGTGATTGGGCAGTTGAATTCAACTGATATAATTCTATTTGTTTATGGTTTGGAAGTTTCCCTCTATATTGGCTTACATTTTATCCTCATTTGGGTTTATCTAAGTTGTTGGAGTGCCAAGTATAAATATATGGTAATTTAGTGGTGAAAATTGTATTTAACTCATATAAGAATATATATGAGTGTGTTATCATAAATGGTGAGCATGGACATCTTTTAGTGTTGTAAACTATGCACATTACTTCTAAATACTGATACTTTGCAATACATTTGTAGCTTAGTTAGAACATTTGTAGTTTAGTAAGAACTTAGGTGCACACTTAACAGAAAGTACAAGACAACTGCAACAAACATTGCTATAATCATCCGGAACTGTAGAGAAGGCCAAAACTTGAGTTCAATGGAAACGTCATAAGATATTGATTAAGAGAAACCAACCTCAGTGTTAAATAAATGAATACTTGAAGATGAGGATAGTGTGTTTGAGAAAAGGTTTAAGAAGGCTCTGGTTTTTCTAGAATCAATCATGCTTTCAAAACTCTCATTTTTCTCATACTTTGATTTGTATTACAGCTTACTATTTATAGCTATTACATATAACAACCTTGTTTCTTTCACCACCTATACAATGACAGGTGTCCTTCTAAATAGTACAATTTGTTATGGTATATATTCTGAATGTTACAGATTATTCTTTTGTGTTGGCTTGGTTGTGCTATGCATATCCAATGCATTGTTGTGCGCTGCTGCAATTGAGTGAGTGGTAGTGATGTGTGCTGCTGCAACAAAGTGAGGTGCCTTAATACCCTCATATGATTCAAGCAACACAGAAGCAAGTGTGAGGCTTGATCGTAATCGAAGAAACCGAGCAGTGGATAGTGGTTTGGTCAAGTCATCAGGGAGTTGATCTTTGCTAGATATAAATGAGACTTGGAGGGTCTTAGCTGCAATCCGATCATGAACAAAATGATAGTCTAGCTCCACATGTTTGGTGCGAGTGTGAAGTACAGAATTGACAGATAAATATGTTGCTCCTAAGTTAACACACCACAATGTAGGAGAGTCAGTAAGAAAAGTGTGAAGTTCTTTTAACATGGATTGGAACCAAAGAACCTCACAGGCCGTATTGGCCACTGACTTATACTCAGCTTCGGTGGATGATCAAGCAATACTAGCATGTTTTATAGATCCATAGGAAATAAGACAAGATCCAAAATACACACAAAAGTCCCCAGTGGACTAGAGGTCATCAGGGCATCCTGCCCAGTCAGCATTGGAGAAAGTAATAATTTTGAAGGAGGAAGAAGGAGAAAAAAATAAACCTAAGTGTTGAATATTTTGAAGGTATCAGAGAATTCCGTTGACAACTTGTTAATGGAAATTTCTAGGATAATGCATATACTGACAAACCTTATTTACAGCAAAAGATATGTCGGGTCGAGTGAAAGCTAAATATTAAAGACTAACTACTACACTTTGGTATAGCTGGGAGTCCTCAAAAGTGGGTCCATCAAGGGCTGAGAGTTTCACTAAGGTGGACATAGGGGTTGAAATAGGTTTACAAGTATGCATATTGGTATGAAACAAAAGGTCAGCAATATATTTGGATTGGGAAAGGAACAGACCAAAAGACACCTGATTAACTTCAACCCCTAGAAAATAGTGCAACAGACCCAAGTCTTTAACTGGAAAATGAAGACTCAATGAAACTTTAAAATCCAAGATAAGAACAAAGCTAGAACCAATGACAATTATGTCATCAACACATATTAATATGTAAATGCAATCAGATTGAGTATGCAATATAAACAAGGAATTATCAGAACGAGATGCATGAAAACCTAAAGCAAGTAATTTCTCAGTAAGATTCGCAAACCAAGCATGAGGGGCCTGCTTCAATCCATAGATGGATTTGTTTAACTTACAGACATGATTCGGATGATCGGGATTAATGAACTCAAGAGGTTGTCGCATGAAAATAGCCTCAAGGTCCTTGTTTAAGAACTCATTCTGCACATCGAGTTGATGAAAAGGCCAGTTGGACGTGACTGCAAGAGAAATAAGAAAACAGATTGCTATAGGTTTGACCACAGGACTTAAGGTTTTGGAGAAATCTATCCCGGGCTGCTGATGGTAACCCTTGGCCACCAGTCGTGCTTTACGGCATTCCAGAGTCCCATCAGCTCACTTCTTGGCCTTTAAGACCCATTTGGAACCCAGCACATTAAGATTAGAAGTAGAAGGAACCAGATCCTAGGACTGGTTTTGAAGCAGGGCCTAAAATTCAATTTGCATACCAGACCACTACTCTAGGTATTTCGAAGCTTCACAAAAAGAGAAGGGCTCTTCAGGAGTGATGGAAGTAGATGAGAGTGGAGATGAGGTAGGGGCAGTTAAAGACACAGAGGGTCGCGGTGGAGGCTAAAGGATAGTGTCATCTGTGCATTGTTTGGGGTAGTGGATATGAGCACGAGAACAAGTGATCATGGGGTGGGGATGTGGCAGTTGTGTAGATTGAGGGAGAAGGGGAGGCCGCTGCATGATGGGAGAGGAGGCGAAATCAGAATGAGTGATAGGGTTTGGGGAGGAAGACGAGTTGGCAGAAGAAGAGTGGGAGTTAGGGTTCTGAGTTAAGGAAGAATCATTTAAGGACCGAGGTGGACTGTGGGCCAATGATAAATCACGAGGAGATGGGCCTGTGGACTGAGGTGAAGATATGGGAGGGTCCAAGTGTGAAGATATGGATTTGATGTGAGGGATGAAAGATTTGACTGTGGGCCATGGATCTGAAGTGATTGGGTTGGGCTGTTTTGCAAAAGCAAACACAGTTGAAAACCAAATCCATTGAAATATATGTATGACCAGAAGGGAGATGGGCCTGTGGACTGAGGTGAAGATATGTGAGGGTCGAAGTGTGAAGATATGGATTCGGTGTGAGAGATGAAAGATTTGACTGTGGGCCTTGGATCCGAAGTGATTGGGTTGGGTTGTTTTGCAAAAGGGAACACAGTTAAAAACCACATCCCTTGAAATATACATTTTTAGAAAAAAAAAAAAAAAAACATTACGATCATAGCAAAGAAATCATATATATTTGGAATAATCATCGAGAATGGACAAATAAAAGCGACTTGAATTACTAGATAAAACTGGAGTTGGGCCCCATACATCTATAAAGAGTAATTTAAATGGCCCATTGGATCAAGTGGGTGAAGGGGGATGAGGCAAGGCATGGGGCTTGGCTGAAGTGCAAGCTGGATAAAAGGAGAGCCCATGATCATATGTAGTGGGAAGGTTAAATAGCTGAAGTGTTAGAAAGGTTACTTGAGTGGAAGGGTGACCGAGCCTATGGTGCCACTACTGTGCAGAGGTGCGCGGGCCTAGGAAAGCTTTCAGGGAGATAGAAGAAAAAGATGGTGAAGCAGTGGAAGTGAATGGCAGAACGTAGAGTCCATCTTCAACGAGGCCCTTGAGAAGCACCGCCTGAGAATCCGAATCCTTCACAAGAAAGAAATGAGAATGAAATTCAAAAAACACATGATTGTCAAGACAAAATTACCTAACAGACAGCAAGTTTCAAGAAATTGAAGGAACGTGGAGAAGATTATGAAGGAGAAATTTGCCAATGGGGGAGTTGATTTGGGCAGATCCAACATGCTGAATGGGTAGGGCGAAGCCGTCCCCGATGCTCACTTGGTTGGATCCTTGATACGGAGCAGAGTCCAGGTTGAGAGAGACAAGGTCTGCAGTGAAGTGGTGGGTTGCGGCCGAATCAAGGAACCAGCTGGATGACACCTGAATGTGGGGTGGCGGTGCCGTAAAATTTGTAGCAAGAGACGGGGGTGCATAGGCCTGGTATGCTTGATTGAATCGGTAATAGCATGTAAGAGTTGTGTGGCCTGCCGTATGACACATTTGACAAAGAGGACGTGTCTCAGACTGATTTTGAAAGTAGTTTGAAGAAGAACCGGCATTGCGACGACTTAAGAAGTTGTTATGCCCATTGCCATGGCCTCGACGACCACCTCAAAATTGTGAGTGGCGACCTCTACTAAAAGCATTGTTAGTTGGAGAAAATTTGGAAGTAGTTGTGTTAGCAGAAAACTGAGAGACCAAAAGCAATGCTTGAGTCTGGTGAGCTAGACTCGATTCGTGATTAAGGAGGAAACTATAGATTTGGTGGGGTGAGAGGGGGTCGGGTTGAGTGGTTAGATAAGTTATGAAGGACTCATACTCTGTCCCTAGACTTGCAAGTAAATAAATAGAAAACTCCTGATATGTAAGAGTGTGACCTGCATCATTCAAAGATGAGGAAAGGGTTTTGGCCTTATTGTAGTAATTAGAACTGGATTTCGACCCTTTCTTGAGGGTGGCGAGTTGATATTGAGTCTGTATGACATGGGCGCTGGATTTGGCTGAGAAGAGATTTTGAAGGGTGGTTCAGGCTTCATAAGAGGTCGTGCAATCTAGAACTTGGGTAAGAACCGAATCAGAAAAGGAGGAATTAATCGTGGAGATGAGCAATTGATCCTGTAACACCCATTTTGTGTGGGCAAGATTCAGATTGCCATCAGTAAAAACTGTGGGAGTGGGAATAGAGCCATCAACATAGCCATATAGTTGATGGCCTTTCAAGAAAGTAACTATTTTTGCTTTCCAAAGCAAAAAATTGTCAATAGTGAGTTTGATATTGATGAACTGTGTGGAGGAGGTGATGATGGAGGGGGTGACAGGTGGGGTGGGAGTTTGTTTTCTAGAGATGACATGTGTATGTAAGAGGATGCTAGTCTTGGGCTCTGGATACCATGTTAAATACATGAATACTTGAAGATGAAGATAAGGTGTTTGAGAAAAGGTTTAAGAAGGCTTTGGTTTTTCTAGAACCAATCATGCTTTCAAAACTCTCATTTTTCTCGTACTTTGATTTTTATTACAACTTACTATGTATAGCTATTACATATAACAACCTTGATTCTTTCACCACTTATACAATGACAGCTGTCCTTCTAAATAGTACAATCTGTTATGGTATATATTCTGGAATGATATAGATTATTCTTTTGTGTTGGCTTGGTTGTGTTGTGCGTATCCAATGTAGTGTTGTGTGCTGCTGCAACCGAGTGAGTGGTAGTGTTGTGTGTTGCTGCAACAAAGTGAGGTGCCTTAATACTCAGGAATGGGTACGTTGAGCTCCTCCCTCTCTTTGTTGGCAGAGTGATGATTAGATAATGAACCCAGGAACGAAAAGAGAAGCCACTCATAGGAAAGTGCAAGTGCCAATATGTGGTATGAGCCATTTATGAACCATCTAAACAAATTTTTTTTCTGTTACTTTCCATGCCAAATGAAATTTAGAATACTTCTAGCAATCTTGCTACACTATACAATTTTCAATTTATTCAGAACTTAGACATACCGATTGCAGAAAGTATTTATTACAAGATACATCTAGAAGGAACATTGCTGCACATCCTCCATCTGAGACTATTGATAGGACATAATGTGACTGCTATGAAAGTGCCACAAGGTGTTGTATTAGAGAGATTGTACTCATGATTTGGAATCCATTTGTGTCTCTTGTCTATTTTTTATTGACAGGGTGGTGATTTGAACGTGATCCCAGGGACCAAAGGGAAGCCACTACATGGAAAGTGCAACTGCAAGGAAAGTTGATGTATTAACCACTTATCAAACCTTTGAAATGAATTAATTTTGGTAGTCTTCCAAGCTATGCACTTCATATGTATTTTTAAGCAGATTTCCCTGTTAAAGTAAGTCATAAGGCCCAGGTTATAACTTCAGGTTGACAAACAACTTCGGGTGAACCCTCACAAGGCTTAGAAGTGGATTTGAACCACTAACACAAGAAAATTTATCGCCGATTAACTTTTCCTTCACTTTGCCTCTATTTATGTTTCACTCCCTACGTTTACGTTAGGATTAACAGTACAAAGGAAAACAGGCTTAGAGTTATAATGTCAATTCTGGTAACTCTAACTCTAGGATCGATTTGGAGAGTGTTCTCAATCATAAGCTTTACGTTGCATTTGTCTTGATCTAACTATTTGTTGTTGTCTTTGCAGGAAACAGAGAGGGACTTTTGGTGATGCAAAGATGGACACATCCTAATTAGCATGGTTTGTAAAGTAAGTTGTGTTGTGTTGTACTGTAAATGTGCTCATATGACCAAACCTTTATTATTTATCTACATTTAAAGCTCATTCACCTAAAAGGCTTCTTTATATTGCATGAAGTCTTGGTTTTATTTTTCCAAATCCTCCTGGAAGCTTTTCATGTAGATCAATTCTGTAACGCTCTAAAGTCGATAATCCTTCTCTTATGAAGGGGTAAGGTACTGTCACAGTCCACGAACGAAGTACATGGGCCATGGGTCTTAGGCCAATTTAATTTCATTAACAACTTTCTTTATTTTGATTCTACATGTTATTTGAACTATAAGATAGCTAGTGGGCCAAGGCCCTTAGTTTTATTTTCTTTGTATGCTTTTAGTTTTGTTAGCCTGGGCCCATGTAGGGGGCATCTTGTTTATGTACGAGTCAAGGGTTTTAGTGTTCATCATCCAGAAACTTAAATGAAAATTTTCTTTTCTTTTCTATTATCATCTTCTGCCTCTTTTCTCTGGAGGTGCTCCCCTTGAAGTGAACAATTTTAATGTATTTTATTTTGAGTAGTTTAAGGTGTGTTACAAATTAGTATAAGAGAGACACTGATCTCTATGCTTAAAAAAATGCAAGAAATTCTTGCATTGGTTCAGAAGATTACGGAGCTCGTTCTTCAAACTCATCAAGGCTATCAAGTTCTCGAGCAGCATTTGAATAAAATGCACAAAATGTTTCGGCAGCATGCAAACGAATTTGTGAGCAATTTTAATGAAATCTTCAACTACTTGGAGAATCAAATCTGTCAAATCTAGAAGGAACTTACAATATAGGAAGATGAAGCACATGCAATGTCAATGGAAGAAAGAGAGAAAGGCCTAGAAGACTAGGTCTATGCGATGCATGAAAACAAAGAACGAGTAACGGCAGATTGATTATCCTATTTCGTCTTCAACCAAACCTACCTCTCTCATATCCCAATTTCATCTTCGACCACTACTCAAATTCGCATTGAACATATTGTTAGAGAAGATAATATGATGGCTGCTAAGAGGACAAGTGAGCCATTCTGTGAGCTGATTGTCATCCGCCTTCCAATTATTCTAAATCTACCAGAGTTGTTGCGGGTTCAAATGCTATTTGCGACTAAGTATGGCAAGAAATTTGTATTAGCTGTAACAGTGTTCATGCCAGATTGTTGTGTTAATTGCCAGTTAATAGAACTACTAACAATTGGTGCTCCTTCACCTGAAAAGAAACTAAAGCTTATGAAAGAAATAGCTGAAGAGCATCAGTTAGATTAGGATCCAGTGGAAATGGACTTTTCTTTCTAGAAGATCAAGGATGATATAATCCATCTAACACTATAGGAGAGTGATAAAGTTTTGTTAGGTATGAATTTTGCTCCCCATTTGCTTGATATATTGCCATTTAAGGGTGTTCTTGGGCCCTTTGATAGAGGAAGAGAAAGAAAACTTGTGGGAATGAATTATAAGAGCCAACACAACGCCTATTCCATGGGAGTTGGAAAAAATTAGGATGATTTGGACAAAGCTTTCTACAAGGATTTTGGTAAGGTCACTGAAGCATCAAATGTTATTGTAGAGGTTCTTGATACTCTTGATTCCCTAAGTACTCGTTGTGTTGATATAGAGAAGTTGGTGATGAAATTCATACCTCAAGAGACTCTAGTTTTACTTCTGAATAAAATTGATCTTGTTCCTAAAGAAGCTGTTGAGAAGTGGCTCAAGTATCTTAGGGAAGAATTACCAATAGTTGCATTTAAGTGCAGTACTCAACAACAAAGATCAAGCTTAGGGTGGAAGTCGTCATCCAAGGCAGCAAAACCAAGCAATCTTATGCAAACGAGGGATTGTATAGGAGCTGAAACTCTTATTAAATTGTTGAAGAATTACTCAAGAAACCATGAGATAAAGAAGTCAATTATGGTGGGTATTATTGGCCTACCCAATGTTGGTAAGAGTAGTCTCATTAATAGTTTGAAGAGGTGTTATCGCCAACATTGGTGCTACTCCGGGATTTACAAGATCAATGTAAGAAGTTCAGTTAGGCAAAAATCTCAAATTGTTGGACTACCCTGGGTTTGTAATGCTTAGATCTAAAGCAAATGAGGACATTCTTTCTATAGTTTTCATTGATTGTGACATTGATAATTTTAATCAATCATGTGAGTCTCAGCCATTTGTAGAGTTTCATAAGAAGAATGATTTCCTTGCCAGCAATTTGTTCATAGCAAGAGATCGATTGAAATATGATTAAAAGAAATGGAAATGTGCATATATGGTTGCGTGGCATCTCGTTGAAGGTCTTACTTCTAATTATGCTACTAAGATGAAAAGTATCCCCACAAGGACCAGTTTCATAATCCCAGAGAGCCTCATGTCTAATTATTTGGAAGGAAACATTTTCATAAATTCAACTGATAAGATATTTCAATGGAAATGAGATTTGACCACAACATCATCTCAGTTTCAGCACAACATGTTCCAATATGCTTTTGATTATAGGTATTTTGCTTCCAATAATAACTTCCCTTCCTCTTCCAAAAAATATGAACTTAGTGGTTTTGTTGAGCCTCTTGAGAACTTGCATTGGTTGGTAGCAATAGCAAAGATAGAGAAGACTTAAATTTTTGGAACTACAGATATTCTTGGTGAACTTAGTATTCCACAAACTTTGGTCTATGAAAGTCTTGATAAACTTGGGCGAAGGTTTTGGGTAGCGTTAAGGTGTCAACAGTTACATATTTTTCCATATGATTGGAAGATCGACATTTTTGAAAGAGTTGGTTGTTGGCTTTAGGTTGATTATATGGGAATACCACTTTGATTCCCAAGAAATTTTAATTGGTTCTTTTCTACCTAACCAACCAACTTGGGAAAAAATGCAGGTTGTTAGAGTTGGATATTGGTCTACTAATACAACACAATCGCATGCATGAATGGAGAAACTAGCAAGATTACAATATCTTAAAAACAAAGATCCCAATGATTGTGCTTTGCTATATAGACCATTGAAGAGATTTCAAGTGTTGGTTGGTCTTTTTATAATTAGCAGGGATAAGAAGGATAAGCTTTTGGTGACTTTTCTTGCAAGGAATTTTCAAGAAGAAAGATACAAGGCAGCTGAAGAAGGCTTATGTTTTGATGAAGAGAAAAATGCTAGAGTTGACCATTGCTTACTTTTAGCTTGGAGGTGATACTTATTCATCTCTCAATGTTTGCTCAAAGAACCATGGGGATGAATAGCTTGCAATAGTAGTTTCTCAGCTTGTTGAGGAGCATGGTGGACTATTACAACATCATCTAATAACAAGTTTTTACTTCCGTTAGCCATTGAGTGACACTTATCAAGCTTCCATGTGTAAGTTAATGGCTTGTGCTGCAACAACTGAAAGAACTGTTGCTCTAGAGTGGGAATTGTTCTTGTGTGTGAGTGATGTTACGAATAGAATGATTGTTAACCCTGTGGCCTTAATGGAGGCCACATGCTTTATAACAACTATTTTTGGTGGGTGGCCTACGAAATGAGACTACAAAAATGTACCTGTTGTTGTGTTCAACAAACCACCCTTTCCTATGGTGGCCCTAAAGAATGCTTTGCAAAAACATGGTGTGGCTTCTGAGATAAGAAAAATCTTCGTTTTTGACCTTGGTGCTTTTATGGGGGATGGTTTGTCAGTCCACGAATGAAGTACATGGGCCATGGGCCTTAGGCTAGTTTAATTTCATTAACAACTTCCTTGATTTTGATTCAACATGTTATTTAGACTATAAGATAGCTAGTGGGCTTGGGCCCTTAGTTTTATTTTCTTTGTATGCCTGTAGTTTTGTTAGCTTGGGCTCATGCATGGGCATCTTGTTTATGTACGAGCCAAGGGCTCTCATGTTCATCATCCAGAAACTTAAATGAAAATCCTATTTTCTCTTATCGTCTTCTTCCTCTTTTCTCTGGAAGTGCTCCCCTCGAAGTGAACAATTTTAGTGTATTTTATTTTGAGTAGTTTGAGGTGTGTTCCAGGTAGATTGCAAGAATAATTAAAAGGGAGAATAATAAATGGAGAAGCACTCAAATACTATATTTATCAGTTCTATAGACCTCCCTTTATTTCCTCCTCCAAAGGTGAAATTGATGTGAAATAATACCGATATTATGTTTTTCTTTGTTTCATTGGTCTTTTACATAATTGATAAGGTAAATTCCCTTTTTCCAAGACTTGCTTATCATAGGAGCCTCAAATTATAAACAATTCTGCTACAGGTACCCGTCTTCGAGTACCCATTGCAGAATCGCTGACGTGGCTAATGCCTCGTCAGCTTTATTATATTATTAAAAAAAAAAAAAGAAGAAGAAGACGGAAACTAAGACTTGATTTCAGACCTAGGCACCAAACTGATTTGAGATTTCAGAACAAGAAGAAACATTTTGTGCTCTCAGAAAAGTAAAGCAGGACTGTCTTCGTCATTCTTCATCGTCTTCGTTGTTCTTCATCATTCTTCGTCGTCTTCAAGTGAGTGCCATCTGTTTTATGCATTCATTTTTTATTTTTTTGTATTTTCCTTGATCTTTGGCACCCCATTTTGTGCTCTCAGAAAAGTAAAGCAGGACCGTCTTCGTCGTTCTTCATCGTCTTTGTCGTTCTTCATCATTCTTCATCGTTCTTCGTCGTCTTCAAGTGAGTGCCATCTGTTTTATGCATTTTTTTTTTTGTATTTTCCTTGATCTTTGGCACCCAATGGAAGGAATCTAAGCTTTTTTGTTGTGGGTATGAGTGGAAGGAATCTAAGCTTTTTTGTTGTGGGTATGAGCATTCTTTGCTCTGTTTTAGTGATGGTTTTTTTTTTTCTATTTTTGTATATTTTTTGCCACCCAGTGTGAGAAAGGCAACATCTGCATTCGCCGAAAACTCTGATCTTTGTGTGTTTGTTTTTATGCCATCTTCTTTTATTCAAGAACATGACTACTAGTCCCTAGGTCGTATTGTATTGGTGAACACACACCACGTCTTCACACTCTTACCCTTTTGCAATGCAAAAAAATGTGATCTTCAACCTACAAATTTCGCACTTAACATCTCAATTAAAATAGTTGTGCCGTGCTCACTCAGATATGTATAGTTCTTAATGTTTATGAACTATTACTCCCTTTAGTTCCTTTTGCAATTTGACCTCCAAGCTATCAATTTTGGCACTTAACACTCAAACTTAAAACTGCAATTGTAATGTGTACCTCAAGGACCTGAAATGTTGAAATTGTCATTATATAAAAAAAGTCCAAAGGGCCCTTGCTTTGTTAACAAAGAAGAAAGGACTGGTTGAGGATCAATTGGTGGCTCATATTGAGTAAATCATTTTGGTCATCTCATTAATAGCTCTCATGTAAAACGCGTTTCGATGGTCAAATTTAGGCATATTTCAATGTTGATGATGATGAAGTAATATGAACCAAGATCAGCTTCTACTACTACTACACTGCTAACTTTTTCCTCGGCAACTTTGGAAGTTTAAACTGTAATGCATTAACTAATACCACCCCAATCATAAAATTGTCACATAAAATGGGCCAAGAGAAGATTAGGAAACCAGTGGATGCCCAACCAAATGTAATTACTTCTAGACTTGTACTGGAAGGGTAAACTTCAGCATAGAGATTTGAACACTTGGCTAACTTTTAATAGAAATAGAGAGAATTTGATTCCAAGAAGCACTAAAAGTAGTTAGAGATTGCCAAAAAACATAATGCTAGCAATTTGAGGGAAATTGGGCATACACTTTCCACAAAAGAGAAGGTAAGTGGGTACTGTATTAAGCATCATAGGGAGAATCTTCTTTTTTAACTAAGAATAGAAGTAACATGCACAAGTTCCAACTAAGGGTTAGATAATGCGGCATGACTTTCAATGGTAACAGGCCACTCCACCTCAGGATAAATCCAATAATGCACAAGAATCAAATTCCAACCAACTTGGGAACTCCAAAACACCAAACAAGCCTTCTCTCTCTCTCTCTCAGTATGGTTACCAGTTTTGACATCCACTACTGATAGATTGAACCACTTTATGATGAATGAGCTACAATCATATATATTCCATTAATGGAGTGTAAATAGTCTAAAGCTATCACTTAATTAATAAAGAATGTAGATTGCTTGAGAAAGAAATTCATAGGGGATTAGTTCAAAGCTCGTTTATGGATGATGTATTTCGTTATCAAAAAAGAAATCATTAAGCACATTTGTTTCAAATAGTTGGAGAATTGACACCGAAAGTCTTAGGTAGGTGCAAGAGTCTATTCGAACCAATTTTTAAGCACATTGCATTGCTCTATTAATTTTCATTGCAAGTCCTTAACCTTTTGAGCAAATTCGTTACAAGGCCCACTTTAACATTACTCTCTCATCACTCATTGCATGAGGCTCAAATACCATACTTGACAACTTGAATTAAGTTGTTACCAGATTCCTTTTTCAATTTATGAAATGGTTCAACATATGTCTGAAAGTAGCCATAACTTACAAGGAATATTACAATCTGACAAAGAGTTCCAATATGGCTTCATAGTGGATATGGGTTTAAAGCATTTAATTCAACGCTTTATGGATTTGTATATTCTAACAAGAAGATAAAACTTTGAAGTTTTGTGGCTGATTCTTTTGTTATGAAGTAATTGATTGTAGAATTATGCAGTTCATTTCCTCTCGACATGGAAAAAGGGGAAAAACACTCATCTTCCCAAACACCATCTAGCTCAAATACCCCAACTGTAGTATGTTATATTTTTTACAAATTTGCTTTAGTTATGTGTTGAGTTGATATTTATTTCCAAAATACATAAATAACTTGTGTAATAACATGTTAGGATATACCATCAAGTAACCGGTGCTTTGTAAATTACACCAGTGCCAGTTACTATGGACCATTTCCTGCGTAGCCAATGCCTTTTCCGCCATATCCAGATGGCGGCCAATATCCGAAACATTCAAGTGGTGATGCAATTGTGTTATTGTTTTTTTGTTTGTATAAGTTGGCCTTTTCAATTAGTTTAATGTCATTTTTTTTTTCTTTTTGCAGAATGCTAGGCCCTCGACTCCTCTCATGACTACAAGCTCTGCTACGAGTGGAAGAGTTGATATAGAGGAACCACCTGAATGTAGAGAAACTGATATTCCATGTACCTCTAAAAGAGTTGAAGAAAGTAAAGAAGATAGACCAAATTCACAAGACAATGAGGATGGCATTGCCAAGACACCGCAGTTAGAGGATGAAGTTGGTGGTGATATGATTGAAGAGCCAAAGTCTGGAATGGAGTTTAATTCTTTTGAAAAATTAATGGTTTATTATAAGCAGTATGGTCAGAAAAGTGGGTTTGGGGTAATGATAAGAAGGACTGATAAGGGGGATGATGAGACTGTCTGATATGTCACCATTGGTTGTGCTCGTGGTGGGAAGGCCCGGAATAGGACATTGAATGTCACCAGACCACGTCCAACAGGAAAGATAGAATGTAAGGCAAATTTTAATGCCTTAAAAGTTGTTGGAAAGTTCCGGTTGACAACTGTGAATAATATCCATAACCATTGCCTTAGTCCAAATAAATCTCGCTTCTTTCGATGTAATAGAGAAGTGAGTGACTCCGTAAAAAAAGTCCTAGATATAAACGATATGGCTAGCATCCGAATGAATAAGAGTTTCGGATCTCTCGTAGTTGGCACTGGTGGATTCAAGAACCTCCAATTCTTAGAAAAGGATTTTCGTAATTATATCGACAAGGCAAGACATCTAAGGCTTGGTAAAGGTGGCGCTGGAGCGCTTGGAGAGTATTTTTGTAGGATGCAATACAAAAATCCCAGTTTCTTTGCACTGATGGATTTGGATGATGACGAGAGGTTAAGGAATATTTTCTAGGCAGACCCCCATAGTAGGGCAACCTACCAATACTTCGGTGATGTGGTGACATTCGACACTACATACCTGACGAATAGATATGGGATGCCATTTGCATTATTTGTTGGTGTAAACCACCATGGGCAGTCAATTCTATTAGGAGCAGGATTGATTTCCAATGAGGATACAGAGACCTTTGTGTGGTTATTCCAGACGTGGTTGCAGTGTATGGATGGTATCGCTCCAAAAGCTATTATCACCGATCAGGACATAGCGATGAAAAATGCTATTGCTATTATCTTTCCTGGAAGCCGACATCGACTTTGCTTGTGGCATATACTAAAAAAAGTTTCCGAGAAGCTATCCTCCTATGCTTCCTACAAAAGTGGGATGAAGAGTATTGATGAAATATGTGTATGACACGCAAACTGTTGAAGAGTTTGAGAAATCTTGGAATCAATTAATGACCACTTACAACTTGCATGAGAATGTCTGGCTGAAAAGTTTATATACTGAACGTGAGTATTAGGTGCCGGCATTCTTGAAGGACTGTTTTTGGGCTGGGATGAGTACAACGCAGCGCAGCGAGAGCATGAATGCTTTTTTCGATGGTTATGTTCATGCTAAGACAAACTTGAAAGAGTTTGTCGATCAGTTTGATAGTGTGCTGAAAAAAAAATTGAGAGTGAAAATAACGCAGACTTCCACTCATTTAGCGTTACCATTCCTTGCATATCTAGATCTCCTCTTGAAAAAAGATTTCAAGAGTTGTACACAAATGCTAAATTTAGAGAAGTTCAGATGCAACTTACCGGCATTATCAATTTGGATCGAGAGTTACTTAAGAGGGATGGTGCAGTAAAGACCTATCTGGTAAAGGACGAAGTTCGTGTAGAAGAGTTCACTAAGTTGGTTATGTTTTCTGTGGACTTTAGTGAAGAAGATGCAGATGCTAAGTGTTCATGTGGTTTATTTCAGATGAAAGGTATATTGTGTAGGCACATTTTCGCAGTATTTAAATATAACGGGATAAAATTCTTGCCAGAGAAGTACATTTTAGATCGATGGAGGAAGGACATCAAAATGAGATACACGTTAATCGATAGCAGCTATGACGCAGGGGTTCAGCGGCCAGATGCCAACAATTTACAAACCTGTTATCAAATGATTACTCATGCATCGGATTCAAAAAAAATACTGAGGATGCCACACATAAGTTACATGCAATGATTGAATTATATAGTGACAATCAAGAACCCCCAT
Organism: Juglans microcarpa x Juglans regia; assembly: GCF_004785595.1. Taxonomy (NCBI): domain Eukaryota; kingdom Viridiplantae; phylum Streptophyta; class Magnoliopsida; order Fagales; family Juglandaceae; genus Juglans; species Juglans microcarpa x Juglans regia. Next base: position 684,033 of record NC_054595.1, read on the forward strand.
CGATGACTCTCACTGGTTCCAATGTTGATTGTACTGAAAATGACACAACCACAGTGGGTAGTTCGAAAGAATTACTCAGTCCATTAGTTGTCAGAGGGAAAGGTAGACCCCCATCTCTGAGGAGAGCATCCAGGATGGAGAAAGACATGGGGAAAGCCAAAGGAAAGACAAAGAAAGTACCAGTAAACCACAAACGCAAACAGGTGCACATTATTTCAGCTTTAAATATCAATGTTTAGGCGGGTTATTTTATTAATGCAAAAACTTACTTGTTGCCAATGCTACTTGTTTATTATAGAGAGATGAAGGAGATACACCAGTGCAGGACACGTGCAGGAATTTATTTGGCCCATCAGAGATAAATATTTCTAATGTTGGTTACGTGCAATTATATTATTTTTGTTATATTTATATTTGAATTGTTATATTTATGTAAGGATTTTTTTTTTTTATCATCAACTTGTTCAAGACAAATCAGCTAATATTATTGGTGGAACCCAGCTCGGAGAAACAGTGGCTGGGAGTCAAGAAAGTGTAATATTTTAGCACTTTTCAGATGATAATAGTAATATTGACATTACTCTAATTTTTACATATTAATCCTTACAGATGCAATTCGGATTGGATGGATCACAACTAGTGCAAATTGGGTTGGATGAATCACAAGTACTCATTTCTATTGGATAGCACCATCTCTCTCTTCTCGATCTCATCCGCTCTCTTACGGAGATCAATCTTGCTCTTTTCAATCTCATCGAGTATCTTCTCAAGCTCTTTTTTTTGGTTCTTAACAGACCATTGTGAGTTTCTTAAAGATCGGACAAACTGTATTCATCCCCCCTCTATCCACTTGAAATACGTACAATATGGTAATCCCTAATCATTTTAAACATATTATCCAAACTTGTTAGATGCACATAATATTAAATTTTTTTAGTAAAGATGAATGTAGTTACCTTCGTGTTGTAGTTTGGACACCCTAAGAAGGGTCGTCTTGGATTTCTTACAGTAGATGAGTATCTCAGTTGGGCTTCAACTTCACAGAAGCATAATGGTTGACCCAGAGTTCATTTACCAAAAGATGAAGAAGAGTCCGTGGTGGATGATGACATATTCTTAAATTTAATTCAATAGAGTTTTCAGAAAAATACAACAACTAGGTGAATAATTAATCACCATTTTATTTGCTTGCTACCATAAATGTTCACTTTCACGAAATAGGAAAATAAGGCCTGAATCATACATATATTGTTTTCTTATACATGAGGTTTACAAGTACTATGTACCATTATTGTGGATACAAAAAATGCAAATTCATATATTAAACTGTCATACCCATTTTTCTCGGTTTCTCATGTCATAGAATATTTACTGCATGACCACCATGGATGCAATATTGGAGAAGCTATCTTGAGAGTACTCAACATCATTATATTCAAGGCCAAGCATGCTATCATGAGAGTACTCTACATCATTATTAATGGACGTGATTTCAGACCTATTGCATCATAATATGGTGGCTCATTATATCAATGATGAAATTATCAACAACAACATGAACCAAAGCTATATCTGTACGTGCATATTATATCAATGATGAAATTATCAACAACAACATGAACTAGAGCTATATCTGTACGTGCATATCAATGATGAAATTATCAACAACAACATGAACCAAAGCTATATCTGTACGTGCATATAAATGCTACCAAAAGGAAAACTAACAATAAAGAACTGAAGAAAACAGAGAGAGATGTTATGGGTTGAAGAAAGGAAACCATAACAAATAAGTCGGGTGCAATTTCATGATAAATGTAATTGCTATTGTATAAATCAAATAAATACTATTTCAAATCTTTCCCGAGTTTCCAAATCTCCCATTTACAATTAGCGTTAGGGTTTCCACAAATTCGAAAAATCAAATAAATCAGGTGCAAATTTAATATTTCTAAATCAAATGCTATTTCGAATCAATGAGAGTTTCCAAATCTCCCATAACGGTTAGGGTTAGGGTTTGCAGAAATTTGAAATTAAACCCATACAAGTTTGATGATTTTGAGAACACCGAAATCGTGGGTTGAAGAATCACTACCAATGAGAAATTCGGTTTAGGGCATGCGAACAAGAAAATGAGATTAAGAAGAGAAGAACAACCTGTGACTCCTTTCGTCTTTCGTTTGGCAGCACGTCCGTGGGCCAGGTTGTTTGAGCAAAAGCTTGTGGCCACCCATCGTACCTCCGTGGGGGAATCGTCTTCTTAGCAAGCTTGGGAAGCTTGGAGGTGTGAACGGTGCGAGGTGAAGATTGGGGTTCGAAGCAGTCTTCCATGGGTGACCTAGACGCAAGTTCAATCCTAATGGTCTGAAGTGTTGATTTCGTTAGGGTTGATTTTAGAAACAACCTAAACACGGAAACGGTGTGTTTAACTTAGAGTGCAAACGCACCGTTTAAATAATGATGACTTGGCACCCGGGTACGCAGCGTGTCCTCGTCCCGGGTGCAAGTAGCATTTTTGAATTATAAATAATAAATTTGAGGAACTTGATCTTGGTATAATAAGTCAAGAAAAGGTGCTGGTGAAAGCACTACTCACTAGGAATCTCTTTTTCATGTAAGCCTACTTATTTATTGTAATGCCCCATAGTTGGAAGGTCAGGGAGTTACTTCTTGTCACCTACAAAATCATCTCCCACAATACAAATATAATTTTCAAAGACTCCATAAAACATAAGTTCATCTATTTCAACCATATAATATGTGTGTGTGTGTGTGTGTGTGTGCGTGTGTTCATCTACAAAGACATCAATAAAATAATCTGACGAAATAAATCAACAACTCCACACAGTTTCAATAATAATGTCAATTTCGCAAAATACCCAATCAACAGAACAAGGCAAATCTAAGGTTGTCCAATAATCATAGTACCTTATTTGTACCTAATCCAGTATGCTCACCTAGCCTTGCTCATACTTTCTATTCGCGATCCTCAACATCCAAAACATCTGAATATATTGTGGAGATAAATGGTGAGTTATCAATAACTTAGTAAGCACTGAACATATATTAGTGTGAAAACATGAGTCAGTAACAAAATGCAAAACCATAACATGTTATCAAAAATATCAGAGCGATAGTTCAACAATATTCACATTCAAAAGTCCTTTGGCATAACATAACTGAACATTATATCATAACAGAGACCACATTTAACCCTCGTGGTAGGATTGTGCAAACCTCGACGGCTTACCGAGCAAAAATAAAATGTGAAATTTTTTCCTTATTATTCTTGGAGTCTCGAGTGTGCACACATGAAAGATAATGCAGAAAAACTACTTTGTTTCCATAGTAGGCGCACAAGAGATAGAGGAGTTGGTACTAACATAAACAGAGGCCACATTTTTACACCCGTGGTAAGGCCAGAGCAAAACAAAAATAGATTATCATGCTAGAGGTTTTCATATGTCACATCATATCATATTAGAGTGTTGAATTTAATATTAGTTAATTGGATTCTTCTTCCTCTTGGCTTGAGATGTTGTAAGTTGTTCAGATTTAATAATATTGTCATTGAATTGGATTCGCTTTTGATAGTTAATTGGCTAAAAGAATGTCGATGTAATGTTTAGTACTTGGAGGAATTTTGGGAATAAATTGTACATCTTATCAGAGGGATGAATGTGCGGTATCAACATGTTTTTCGAGAAGGAAATTCTGCAGCCCATTAGCTTGCGCAACTAGGTAGTAGGGTCTGTACTGAAGAGTTCACACAAGGTAATATTCCTCACTTGCTCAAAGGAATTTTGTGTATGGATCGTTGTGGGTTGCCAAACTTGAGAATTGTTTAGACTTGCTATGTTTCTACACGGTAAAGTTGGTTCCTTTTTTAGGGTATAATTTATTGGGTGTTTGATTGGTTTATAAGTTGGTTGATATTGTAACCACGATTTTCTTTCGCCACAAATGAGATTTATTAATAAAGTACCAGAGGTGTCGCCCTCCTTTTGGCCAAAAAATAAAATAATGCAAAATTACTTTTTCATAATAATGCAAAAAAAAAAAAAAAATAGAGCTGAACAGATTTAGAATCACTTTTTCATAGTAATGCAAAATTTTCAGATTTCATATTTGTCTTTTTTATACAACTGTGAACAGAATGCCAAAAATAGCTCATGTCTATACTAATCTGATAGAAAATACTTTTCTCTTTTTTGCAGATTTCATGAATAATGCATATCAAATAACCGAGGTTGTTTCAAGTTTATTTTCATAACAAAATATGCATTTTTCTTTTCATAAAATCAATCTCAATTCATTTCTTTTTATGTAAAGTTTAGCATAGAAGCCTTGCTTACCTAACTCTTCAATTTTTTTGAAAATCCTCACAACAATGTCAAGCAAAATTGATCGTCACCTAAACATAATTAATGCAAACTATTAACACAAATAAACTGACACCTCTAAAATAAACAACACAATTAACTGACTCCACGAAAACAATCTCATATTTCCAAATCTTCTAACTGCAAATCAGCGCACTTAATCCATAAATCATGCCTCAGTTTCTAACCCTGGCATAAGCACAGCCTCTTCAATTCCAAGCACACCAATACTTTAACCCAAACTCTGAAATTCCACTTTACTAAACTCCACAAGTCAACAAAACAGCCTACACTTACTCCTGCCATGACATGCAAATAAACAGCCCATTCTCTCGACAAGTCCACAACCAACAACCCACAAACCAACATATCAAGCACATCAAACAGTCCTTAAAATTGCATGTTTTAAACAAACACCACCACCACTCATTTTAAGCACTTCAGAAATCAAATACTCCCACCCTTCTCATGCTCGACCGAACCAATCAACACCAAATCAACTGCCACGGCTAAAATCCCAACTAACCCAATCCAACCAATTTAATCCCTATCAAATTTTCAAACCCACCATCAATTAAGTCCATCAAAGAGTCTTGAAATTACCTATTGTTCGATGGAATTGGGACAGCGGTGTTGGTAACAGAGCCCACGAACAGGGGTGGCGATGTACTGGGTTATCAACCAAAAAAATCAAATCTCGGGTGCAGGGGAATAAACAGAGAGAGAGAGAGAGAGAGAGAGAGCTAGACGAAGAGCTTGCTGGCTTGGTCATGCGCGGCAGTGGATCGTGGATGAAATGGTGCTATGTGGTTGGGCTTGGCACGACAGAGTTGCATCAATGGGGTACGACAGAGTTGCAAGAGAGGGCCCTATGATGCAAGGAATTGCTGCAGCGTCAAGGTGGAGTGGCTGGGTTGCGGCGGCAGTGTGGGTACACAACGACTTCGACAACCAGAGAGATAAAAGAGAGTCAACTTGGAATGGACGAATGCATGATTACCGATGTGAACTCAAGCGATGTCATATGGACCATTTTGCAGGGAATTGATGGAAGGGCCTGGTCGAGGAGGGTAACAAGTATGAGCATAAGGATGTCTGAATATTTGGGAGAGTCAACTTGGCATTTGTTAGAGCGAAACCCAAGGGTAGCATTTGTTTCCTCAACTCCCACACCTGTCGATACATATACAAGCAAACATATTTACGACGGAGGTGTTCCCAATGACAACTTAATCCAAGTCGAACCCAACTAGTTGAAAGTCAGCACATCCCATCTAAAATAAACAGTGAGCTCAAAAGTTCCAACGCCATCCCAAACAACTAAACAACGCACCTATAAATTCGACCCCACAACATATGCATAAAAGCTCATCACTTCGACTCCAACTTGCATTTAAGCATGTGGTATCCAAAATCAATCTCAATGACCACTATCGTTCGCAAAATCTTAACAGAAGACTAATTTAGTACCAGCTAATCTACCCAAACACACTATCATCTTAGCTTGATCGCCTCCTATATTATCAAATATAAGATATCATTTCCAATAGTTTGTTATACCTATATCTTTAGATTTGACAAAATTTATATCCTTGAATTTGGAAAACCCATAGCCTTGCACCTTATAAGAACAATATCTTAAAGTTCGCATAATCAATAATCTTTTAACTAAGATAAGAATCCTTTCTTAGAATGTGCAGAAACTATAACCTTAAATTCGATAATAACCCCCAAAAGTCTACAAAGTCCATAACCATAAATCTGATAATAATTATTCCCTATAGTCCACAGAATCTATAACTGCATGCGGATTTCATATTAATCATTCCTTAAAAGCCTATAGAATCTGCAACTTCAGATTTGACCAACTCTATACTCTAAAACCTGGCATTCGATCAAGCTTTTATACATCTTCAAAATCCAAACCTTAAATCTTATCAAGTTCATAGACTAAGCCTACAGAATCTAAAACATCAATTTTCATGAAAATCGTTTTTTAAAGTCTGTAAAATCTCAAATCTCAAATTTCGTAGGGCACATTCCATAAATTTTGCAGAATCTAAAATCTTAAATATCATCAAAATTATCTCTTGGAGTCTGCAGAATTTTAAAATCCTAGATCTCATTAAAAAATCATTTTTAAAGTCTACGAAATCTCAAACCTGGCTCTGATAATAACAGTAACACACAAATTGAAGGCCCAAACTACATGGCCTATACTCCAAAATGAGTAGTTAATGATACAATTAGAGCCATATTCGAACCCTATAAAGAACAAGAACTTCCCCTTCTAAAACAATGTGAGATCTCATACACTACCTAACCATTATCTTTATTATACGAGGTATCACATTTATATTATTTAGACTCTTTAATATATACTACCTTTGCAGTTGGAGACACAATCGATATCGTTTATCTAATTAGTCTATTATTGCAAATAATTTGTGCATGTATTCAGTGTCCTTGTATCCGGCGCCTACGTACGAGTCTCATTCATCAATTTGGGTAGCAAAGTTGTGGCGCCCTCCCCAAAACATCTAGTATGTTTTCTTGCATTATGATCAAACAATCATGAGTGTGCATCTTTCGTTCAAAATTGCAATAGAAAATATCATTTTTATAGTGCCTTCTAAACGAATTAAGTCTGAGAACCTTGAGTGACATTGATTCAAGATTCAAAGGCTCAGGATCAGTCAATTGACAGTTATGAGCAGTTTACAAAGGATCCTCTCCATTTTCAATAAAAATGAACAACTCATCCATATATTTAGTGCAAAAATAAGTTATTTTGGTCATTATGTTTCTAATAAGGATTAGATAAATAAGTAAAATGACTAAAAACGTCATATGTTTATACTCAGCAGATAGTATCAATTTAAAGTGAAATGGAGACAATGATCTTAATATCCATAATTTACAGATGATCGGTGCATCAAAGCTTCTCGTTAGGGTGAAAGCAAAACTTTAAATGCTTAGCCACTTGAAGTCTTCTGTGGTCCAGCTCTTGACAATGAACTGATCATGGATGACTTTGGGACTGATATTGATTGGCAATGAAATGCAAGAGGTGGCACATGATGTTTGTCTCTGTCTCTCCTTGTAATTAATTTGAGATCACTTTGCATGTGCCATGCCTCTTTGATCGACGATGATACTATGATTGACGATTTGACGTTTAATAATGCAATACTTGACCATTTCATAAACTAATTCCATACATTTCAACACAACAAGAGTCAAGACCTTGCCACTGTCGAAAAGAGTCAAGTCAATGACATTCTGAAAGAACTTTAGCCTTAATCTCCCAACATGATTCCTTAAAAGTAAGAATATATAATAACTAAAAAGAATAATAACGAGAAAACCGATCTTAACATTATTATTCATAAAGCATGCGTTCGAATTCATTATTCCATATGTAAGGACAGTTTACATTTCCTATTTTTATTTTTGTTATTTATGTTGTTTGTTCTTACATTTGATATTTAGCTCATGTAAAGATAAAATATAAATAATTAAAACTACCTCTTCCCATCAAATTAAGTTTTTGAAATAAGAAGTAGTGATTTAATTATTTAATTGTATTTTTTCGCTTAGACCTTCTAACTCATGAATTTTTTGGGGCGTAGTACTTTCAATTAAAAGCAGCACAATCACGACGAATGTTGCCATTCTTCCCTGTCTTGACCCCGACGCGACCGAGCTTGGTGATGGCGGAGACAAAGGCGGTTTCAAAGGCAGAAGTGCTGACTGCCCAACTGTTTACAGTTGGCCTGGACCTTGTGTCCGTGAACAGAACTTGGTCCGAGCTGAACAGTCCCTTGCCTTGTTGCAGATTCTTAAAGTATGCTTTATCGAAGGTATTGGGTGAGATTGGGTCCATGTTGACGACTATCGTGGGGTCCACATTCTTGGGACACTGTGATTGCAGCTGAGCTGCATAATTCTTGTCCAGCGTAGGGTCCACTGGGTTTTGACGGCTGAAATTGTATATACGGTTTGCAAATCGGCCGCAGTGAGAGAATCCGACGGTATGTGCAGCTGCAACATTAGATTAATTAATTAATATGCAAAACATACATTTTTTCCCCCATGATCACATTCTTATTATATGTTAGGTATATAGCACATGAAGCACGCAAAAAGACAGTTTGAGTAGTACTACGTACGTATACTCTGAGTTGGAAAATAATTAAGGATCATACGTCGTATTCTATTTCAGAAGATGACGAATGATGGAAATAGAATACGACGTATGATGATCACAGGACCATATATATATAAGAAAATATTAGATGTATTTAAGAAAAATTTACAAAAAAATTTATTTTTCTACATGTCAATTATTAATAAGTTAAAAATCATGAAATTTGAAATTCAAAATTTAAATTTTAAAAGAAAACTAATACAATAAATATTATAAGTAAAAATGCAAGTAAAAGTACAACTAGTACTACATGTAACACTACTTATATATATACATCATTCACAGTTTAGACCAATATAAGAGGCCTGGTTTTACTGTGTAAGGTGGTGACATAGAATTTAAAAATAGTTCATCGCGAATTCGTAAGAAGAATATTTGATCTGTGCATGAGAAGTTCTTTTGAGTTCTATGAAAACTGTTTTTATTTTGTCTGTTTCAAAAATTAAGGTAAGATGTTTTGATGAGTGAGATTATCTTGGTTTAAAGACATGACGTGGATTGATTTTTTTTTTTTTTTGAGAATTTAATAATAATAATAATAATAAATCTGATTTCCAAAGATGATCACGTAGAGATCACATGAGTCTGTAATAGAATTTGCAGTTGCACTTTGTAAAATCAAGGACATCGGTGCACACGGAGACAGTAGTAGTGGAGGGTGTTGCGTAGACGTGCATGCATGCGTACCTGAGAGAGCAACCATATCCATTTGGGAGAGACCATTGGCAGCAAACATTGTATTGAGCTGGTCCAAATTGAAGAGTGGCTTTGGCAGCTTCCCTTCTACGCTCGTTGCTTTTGAGCTCACCCCGTCCATTCTTCCCAACTCCACAGCATAAGAAGGCCCCCCAGACTACACCTCATCATCATCACCATTTAACCCCACATTTAGATATTGGCATTACCTTTTCTTATTATTGAGAGCAGAAAAAAGAAACGACAAATCTAAACTCATCATCCTCTTATCATTCCTCCATGATCTAAAAAACTATTTATTATGTTTTATTTATCTACATATATCAAAACGTTGAGAGGATAGTGCTTATAGAGAGATTGAAGTATAATTTATAATGAGATCAAGAATGAAAGACTGTGGACTCTATGAGAACGTTGAAGCAACCAACCAGTGCAATGACGTCTCTGGTTGCCATTGCGAGAATATCAGCGCAGGAGACTTTGTTTTTGCAGCTTGGGACAGCATCAACAGCTTCTTTGGCTTTGATCACGGTGTCAAAGCCATCTCCTGCCAAGGACAGATTATCAGGGTGGTCCTTCTCCGCCTTGTTGCTTCCAGTAGACTGTATAATTACAGAGGCATCACAACCCTACAATTTTTAATTGAGAGTTATTTACTTACCATCAGACACAGCTAGCATGCAGTAAAACCCGAATTGATCAGCAAATGGAGAACTGGTACTTAATTGTAGCGTTCAACATGAAATGATCTCATGTCTGTCGTTGTTATGTGTCATTTTTTAAATTTTACCTGGACAAAGCAGTCATGAAAAAAGAGACGGATAGTTGCAGCAACTGCGACCGAAGTTTGTTCAACTTTCTTTCCAACTGCATCTCTTACGATGGTTTCGACATTGGGGCAGACGTTGGCATAGTAGTTTTGCTTTAGTTGTGCCGACACTGTGTAAGGGTAGAGGCCGCAGAAACCTAAGATCAAAAGTGACCACGCAAGGACAAACCGAGCATCCATTTGAGTGGCCAATCCGAAGCTTAATTTGCACTATCGGAAGATTTCTATATATGTACCAGTGCTATCTATATGGGTGTTTCTACTACTCGATGCATGGTTTGGAGTGAATTAAAAGGGACGTATATATAGAAAGATCAAAGGAGCTGTAGTGGATGAGTGGTCACAAACTGCACCCACTTGATGAATTAGAATCTTCTCTAGTCTCTTTAGCCATGCAAGAACATATTGCTGTTATTATTAGAACATAAACTACGCCATAAAATTCAACTCATGTCCATCATGCATTATCAGTTCGAACCAATTAATTATTGTTAAAGCTAGCGGAAATGATCAGTTTGATTAAGACATTGATTTTGGGTCTGTTAATTTACATATATTATACGTAGATTAGTCAGCTCGGATAAAGGTCTTATCCAGAAACTATATACAACCACTTATTTGAGTACTTTCAGAGCACGAGAAAAATGAAAACCCAAAACGTGTTCGATCTTTTTAAGAGAAGAGAATATATTGGATCGAACGTGGTCCAGACTCCAAAGAGAAATACATTTGTGGGTGCGAGACAGAGAGATGAGTGGCTAATAAAGTGATAGAGTACCATCCCGCCCACCACCACAACAACATTTTAGGATCGATGCACGCTACGTATAATCATACCAACCAAACATTTTAGGACTTCTTGGTTAGGGGACTTGGCTTTAGAAATGAGTAATATTTTAGCAGCCATGCATGGTTTTTCTTTTCTTTTTTTTTTCTTTTAGCTTTTGTCAGAATCATACCAACCAAGCATGCCCAATATCGTCAGATCGTGTCATACATATATATAACACTTGCATATATATATATATATATATATTATATATATATATATATATATATATATAAGGTTGCAAAATCACCATCATTATGGGACTAATAGTCCTGCCCATAAGAAACTAGCTAGAAACGAAACATGAGAGAGAGGGAGCAAAAAACAGAAATGAAATGTGAATGAAAACTGAATCTCCTTAATTTGAGGGTCTCCATTAATAAGGATGCCCTATAACTCGTTGGATTTAAAGTTTTTTAATTTGTTAGTTCAATAGATTTTGTGCGCTGCATTTCTCTCATTTTTTGATGTATTCATCTCTACTTGCTCTTGATCTCTATCCATTGACAAATTAACTTGCTTTGTAGCATGTGATAGGTACGGTATATATGAGAGTAATAAAAAACACCGACAAGATTGACCTAACTCTCATAAGAAACAGAGAGCAAAAAACAGAAAAGAGATGTCGATGAAAACTGAACTTTTTCATGTATTGACACACCAACGTCATGCACGCTACTATATCAGATATTAACTAAATCTCATGGACATTGGTTTATTCTTATATTAACTGAACTAAGAATTTACAGTTGGAAGATATATAACTTGACTTGCTGACTTGGAGTTGCTGATGTGTAACTGCTGAATAGACTATGTAAGATAATAATTCATGTGGGTGGGAGTCGGGACACAGACCTGCATGCTATCCCACGTCATAGATATATAATAATAGATTCTATTTAGGTACCGTTTGGATAATGAATTGAGATGAGAGTTAAAAATTAAATAAAATATTGTTAAAATATTTTTTTTAATATTATTATTATTTTAAGATTTGAAAAAATTAAATTATTTATTATATTTTATATTTTTGAGAAAATTGTAATAATAAGATGAGATGAGAAAAAATATTTCACTATCTAAACAAGGCCTTAATTACCAAGTGAATGTTGGTGGGACCCTGCTTATTAGGCCGGGGAAAAACGCAACCGAATTTGACATTAACAATAAATTGAGAAGTAAGGAAAAATCAACTTCATTTCCAAATATTCAAATGAATCATCCATTACATAACTTGTCTTCCTTTCCAACTTCACGGTCAACGTCTTGATTTCCTTGATTTATTATTAATTACTTTATTTTGTATATAAAATAATGTTTGGTTTTATGGCTTTCTCTGATCAATTGAAAGTAGCACAATCACGACGGATATTCCCATTGGCGCCCTTCTTGACTCCGACCCGGCCTAATCTGGTCATGGCGTTGACGAAGACTTGCTGGAAGGCCGTCGAATTTCTTGCCCATCTATTCACAAAGGGCCTGGACCTTGCGTCTGTGAATAGAACTTGGTCCGAGCTGAAGAGGCCCATTCCCTGCACAAGATTTTTGAAGTACATATTATCAAAGCTCTGGGCCGTGTTTGGGTCCATGTTGATTGCAATTCTTGGGTCCACATTCTTCGGGCAGGCCGATTGAAGTTGAGCCGCATACGCCATGTTTAGTGCTGGGTCTACAGGATTTTTAGTGCTAAAATTGTATATCCGGTTTGCAAACCTACTACAATGAGAGAATCCGACCGTGTGAGCCGCTGCAAAACACAACATTCCATATATATATGGTTCATGTTAGCTAGATTTCTCCTCCATGCACGTATGCAAGCAACATTACAAGTGTTAATTTAGGAACACATACATGATTATTGCCAATTAAACTATTGATGAGATGACGACGACGATAAATTACTGTATATTCCTCAGTAAAAATTACTGTATATTATATTCTCAACTCATTTTTAATATACTAGCTAGAGAATTAACGTTTTTGACACCAATTAAGCCATACCTGAGAGAGCAATCATGTCCTTTTGGGAGAGCCCATTGGCATTAAACATGGAAGTGAGCTGATCTAAATTGAAGGTTGGCGAAGGCAGCTTCCCATTTACACTTGCAGCCGTTGAACTTAGCCCATCCAACCTTCCCAACTCAACAGCATATGAAGGTCCACCCGACTGCACCATTAATCATGCATTTTTCAGCACATCAATACATAAATATATATTAGATGACGAGTATGGCCAACAGATTAAACTGAGCATTATAAATTAATAATTAGGATTAACGTAGATCGAACAAACCAGTTGAATCACATCTCGAGTCGCCATTGCGAGTATGTCAGCACAAGAGACCTTATTCTTGCATCTTGGGACTGCATCAACAGCTGCTTTGGCTTTGATTACTGTGTCGAATCCATCTCCCGCCAGTGAAAGATTGTCGGAGTGGTCCTTCTCTGCCTTGTTATTTGCAGTGGATGCTATTATCACCGACGCATCACAACCCTATAATATTACATATTAATTAGGAACCAACTCAACGCCCGAGTTTAACATATATAGATCATATATATATATATATATATATATATATATATATATATTACCTGGACAAAGCAGTCATGGAAGAAGAGACGGATGGTTGCAGGAACTGTAACAAAGGTTTGTTGAAATTTCTTTCTGACGGCTTCTTTAACAATGTTTTCGACATCGGGGCAGGTATTGGCATAGTAATTTCGTTGTAGTTTTGCTGCTGTTGGGTAAGGGAAGAGGCACGAACTGATGATGATGCAAAGGGACAACACTACCAAATGATTAAACCGAAACATGATTTGATGATCAAAAGTTGCAAGTTTCAACGTACCTAGAAATTGAAACGGTGCAGAGATTTTATACGCAGTATATAGGGGTTGAGCTTGAATTATATATTAATTAGAGATCAGAGCTAAACATATAATAATTGTTAAGGGGCCGGGAAAATAAGTACGGTACATGCAGGAGAAGAAATCGTAATTGGTCATGACTGATTGATTATAAGCTTAGCCAGTTGGCCGATTAGATCAGAATCTCATGATCATGATCATGATCATCGGGCAGTGGACGTTGGAGATCAAAATTGTAATTATTATTAGGTCTATATAAGTCATTGATGATGATGGCTGATCAGTTAATGACTGCCCGGTTGTCAAAAGATTATTCGATTTGGCTACTTAATGTAGGTTTATTTATTCGAAACAATTAATTTAGCATACGATCGATCGACACTTCACTACATATATACAGCTCAGGGAAAAAGAAAAAAAAAAAAAAAAGTATAATGTGAATGCAGAAGGCTGAAGCAGCTTCAGGGAAAAAGTATACGACGACTTTGTTAGTAGAATACATGAAAGGGTTCCGTATAAACCCTCCGATTAATTAAACCCACGTACGTACTTAAGAAAGTTAGGCTTCGTTTGGAATATGAATTACTCTCGATTCATCTTAATTTATCATTATAATTTTTTTAAATTTCAATACAAAATATAATAAATAATTCAACTTTTTCAAATTCTAAAATAATAATAATATTAAAAAATAATATTTTAATAATATTTTATTATCTCAACTCAACTCTCTTCGATATCTAAACTCAACCTTAATAATTTCTCTCCTAGTCTTCAATGGAATCGAATCCTTAATTAATTCCTATGCATACTACTGATCGTACTGGCTGCATTGATGAGACGACTGTATCAAATCATGATGGTACAGCTGCTAGCTAGCTAGGCGGGCGTCTTTAGATCATCCGTTCGGAGCACAAAAGACCGAGGGGTGGCGGGGCTACTAGTAGACATGGATCGAGAGCTGATCTGACTTTGAATTAAGGAGTTTTCGTGAGTATGTTAATTAATGTATGTTATATATTACATCATGCGTGAAAATTGCAATTAGTGTTTGCAAGATTCAAGTACACAGTTCTCTAGCCAGCTATATTCCCAATGCATGATGGCATTCATTCTATATATATATTTTGAGAAATAAATTTTTTTATTTTTTTAGAATCTTATACTTCTCAAAATTTCAAAAAACAATTTCTGAGATTTTAAAAGGTGAAACAGATATCTTCACTCCTTTATGAATAATAAGAATAGTCTCTAAATACGAATGGCTAGACTGAACTATCATTTTATATTCTTCTTTGATAAAATCAGTTTTAACAATATTCAAAGTGTTGTTAGGAACATAAATATTTTCAACAAAATCGAAAAAAAGAATATGTTTTTGCTACTTATTCATTTCTTCTTTCCATTTCCGTTTAACACGTTGTTTTTCTTTTTAAGAATACTTTGCATGATAGGCTTTTCGCCTAGTACTATTTTTTAAAAATTTGTATTCTTCAAAAAGATAAACAAGATCAAAGACAAATGGTTTATTCAACACAGTTAAACTGTGATGAACTTGTGGTGCAACAGGAGCTACCATATCTGAAGTTGTAGGTGATAAAGATGAGTCATCTTCTTTATCGGCTTCATTATGAATAGACTGGTCTTTAGAGGATCCAGCATCCTGTGCAGAATAAAAAGCAGAAGTAACCTGAGAGGACGTAGAAAGTCCTTTCAGTTTTAAAACAGGATTAACAGGTTGGGCTGTTTTAACAGAGTCTTTCAGAAATTGTTTGAGATTTTGGTCTCTTCTTACTGGAATTTCTGACCCTGCAAAAGAAGAACTAGATCCAGTAAAAGAATTTCTTCTTAGCCCTGGAGATCTAGTCTGATCAAAGCTAATTTTAATGGTTCTATCCAAATACTGTTGAATGTTACTTAGGTAACTGTTAACAGGGTTTTGAGGAATAAGAGGAACCTCATCTTCCAAAATCTATTTTTTGGGAAGAATTATATCTTTCCAAAAAATAATTTTTAGAGTTGAAACATCCGCATCTGGGGTTAAACTCTGGATCAGAAGAGTTTTTCCCTGGATGGGTTTTGCAATAGCCTTTGGATTTAAACTCGTTTTTAAAAGACGATAATAAATCCTGTAAATCAAAATAAGGGGTTTGTTACCCTTAAGCATATTTTAACCAGAAGTTAAAATGTTTAAGGTCAAACATTTTAAAATATGTTTGTCATCAAGAACAAATGTTAAATCAGGATAACAATTAAAATGGACTGGTCCATCCGTTAGAGAGGATTGGATCATTCCGAGAATACTTGTTTCAAAATTATTGAATCTGGCATCCCTTAAATAAAAGAGTACGGATGCATTGATGCATCTCCTTGTTAAAGGTTTAGAGCAATTTGGACAGATCCAATATGAATATATTTAAAACCTTGCTCCAAGAATTTTGTTATTTGTTTTTCTTGAAAAAGATAACATTTTTCTGGGGTTTTGGAAATAGCATAAGTTTGTTCAACAGTATGCACGCAAAACTATGTGTGCATAGATCTCTCAAACCAATTGGTTCGATAGATCGTGTTAATATCAAGTTTTAAAATCTTTCATGATCCCAGGACAGACGACTCTAATACTTCAAAAGCACAGTCTTCCTAATTAACAATGTCAGGCGGCATAGCCGACCTGGAACTAATTGTTGAATTGGATCTATTCATCCAACTCATTTTGTCCTAGAACAACACCGACCGTCGCATCTCAGGGGTCTACGAATTTACCACTCTCGGCCCTTGAGTTTGAACCTATAGTTGCCCTTCACTCGCCTCCCTGGCTTTAAAACGGGATTTACACCTCCGGGTTCCTGACCTACTTGTCGAAAGATGATCATGAACCAATCAAAGTAGAAACTCCGGTTGGGGGTTATCAGAAAACAAAATAAGTTCAACAAAGAAGAAACAATTCACAACAATTAGATACCAGATTGACTCTGATACCAAAACAGCGGAAAGAAGGAAAAGTCGAAACTGACTGAAGAAGAAGAGAAGGAAGGGAATTGAAGAGATAGAGTAAATTGCACAATAATTAAATTATACAAGCACAAAATAAACAGGCAGTTAAACCAGCCATATGCATGTATGAATATGCAAAATTAGTTGTAATAAACATGTAAGCTTTATTAAAATTAACAAGTTTAAAGTAATTACATATGCAAGATAGTGCATATTTGCACTTACAAAAATTAGGGTAAATAAGGAGACTCAAGAACAGGGAAGAGAGGGTCAGGTTTCTCTCGAGTGAGTTCTGGTTTGAGTTCTGCCTCAGCTCAGAATAAGGTTCTCCTTTTATGAGTAACTCTACAGCCACCGCTCCTAGCTCTCGCTGGAGCCACCGCTAGTCTTAGATTATTTTTTTTTTTCGTATGTGTATTTTTTAATGTTTTTAAATATTTTTTAAAAATATAAAAAAATACAATATTATTAAAAATATACATACTTAAGTAAAAATAAATAAATAAAATAAAGGAGCAGAGCCCCCAGCAGGACATATATCATTTCACTTATTATATTGTAATAATTAGTGCGTTATAGAAAGTATTTGAGTTATGGTGAGTTAATTTGGATCCCAAATTCATTTTAACGCATCATAACAATTTTTTCAAATCTCAACATAAAATATAATAAACAATTTAACTTTTTAAAATCACAAAATAATAATACTTAAATAATATTCTAACAATATTTTATCATCATAACTCAACTCAGTTCAACATCCAAATGCAACCTTAATCTCCACATACAATTCATGATTAACTAAAATTGAAAACATATATATATAATAACACTATTACGACCAAGATTAATTAGATTAATACTGTACATGTATGTACATTCAAAGACGTGATCATATAACATAACTTGCGCAAGGGAGGAATGAAAAAAAATGAAAAAAGGGTTCTGACCAATATATATATATATAAAAGAGTACAAGAGATCAAATGAAAATTCATAAAACGACAATAATTATAATTTATTATAAGAAAATTATTTATTTATAATCAATTATTTTTTATTAAAATAATTATTTTATGTTAAAATTAGTCTCTTTTCTACAAAATCATTCTAATCATAAATATATATATATTTTTTGTAGTGACTTGGAATTAGATTAATACAAAATATTAATGATCCATTATCCTTAATTTCATGAGTTCTATGTTTCTGGAAAGTGAGGTGGACCCGACCCATCGGTTGCTAGCTAGCTAGCTAGCTCAGCTGTGTAGGTAGACATTGTTAATCCTTTACTCATTCTTTATTACCCCGTAAATTAAGCTATAATAGATGAGGGAAGTTGTTTAGTTTTTGTTCTCTCTCTCTCTCTCTCTCTCTCTCTCTCTCTCTCAGGTAATGCAAAGCCGATCGATCGAGGCATCTCATTGGACAGGGAAAAGCCATGGTAAAGAATATTGGATTGATCTTCTGATAAAACTAGAATTTCCACGTCAAATTATATTAAAAAAAAAACCCACCGAAAAGGCAATCAATAATTTTGAATTAATATAAGCTACGTAGTACTTTCGTTATTTTTTAAATTGCTTTCTATTATATATTTTAGTTTTTTTTTTATTTGCTTCTTAGGAAAGCAATGGGGTTTGAATTTACCAATCATTAGTCGTGTTTCGCATATGGTCAATAATCCCATTGAGATCCTTTCGAGAAAAGTGAGCTGTCCATGATGAAATTATATATGTTGTATTAATATAGTACTATATCTATAGGCTATTCAACTTTGGTTACGTATAATCTACTCAGATCGAATCAAAACAAAGTAATGGAAATTAAGATGCATGCATGATCAATATATATATATATATATATATATATATATATACACACATATACGTATACATATACATACATACATGTATATACATATCTCTCCACGTACAAGCCATGAGATATATATAATTGCGATGGTTGCATATTATATATATATATATATATATATATATATGTTTATGGATTGGAACGATCGAGATCATGAATGATATATAGCGAAAAAATGAATAATTGAGAGCGTGTTTAATTTTCCGAGGCTGTAAAATTAGTAGGTGCTGCTCTTCGTTTTCGATCGATGATCTACTTCTAGTGCATTAATTATTCCATGCATGATTGGGAAAGTTGGTTTGGATTCATGGTGGGGTCACTGGCGTGGTAATTATGAATTTTTATTATATACAAACAAGTTTGTATACTAATCTGTATATTAATATTATTATTTTTATATTTTAAATTTAAATTAGTACTGTTTTTAATAAAATCTACTTTCTGACCAATCATATTGAATGAGTACGCATATTAGTGCGTAAAATCGCTTACAATTAAATTTTTCCGGTAATTATTCATATTAGAGTAATGTAGAGATATATTATCGTGAAATGTATAAATATTATATATTTTTTTAAAAAAATAATAAATATCAGATTTATATTAAAAAAAATACATACCGTTATATATTTTGTGACAGAAAATAACATTTTTCAATTATTCAGTGGTGCAGCTACCTAGCCTGCATTTTGGAATGGACAACCATGATCGATGTAGGCCAGTATGTAACTTTTGGCACCAGGCCATATATAGGGAGTTTTCTGTTGCTGATTAAGTTGATAATTAAACCCAAAAGTGACCATCTACTGTTTCGAAACCACCTGATCATTTCCATACTAATTTATCCTTAAAATGACACGACTGACCGACCCTGCAAGATTCTTCCCTTGTTAAGCTTAAACTTGACCAAGTCGCGACACTATAATTAAGTAGCGTGATCAGTGGCGCATGAAAATATTTTCATGGGAATTACGCATGTTCTTCAGCTAATCATGCGCGGCTGCATCTTAATCACTCAAAAGACTGAAAGAGAGAGGTCAGAGGAATAATTATTTGAAAAAAACAAAGACCAAGCATTTTGGAAGTTTTGAACGAGTGCCAGCAGTCTACGTTGACGCTCACATCTTCCTCTCTCTTCTCTAAAATCACTTTACCTCCTCCCCTTCCAAACTCACTGCCGATCAGTTCTTTCACTCTTTCCATTTTCGTATCGACGACATTCTCCTCGATGGGGATGAGTTGGGCCGCGTAATGTTTTTCTTCAGGCTACCAAAATGTTTTAGCTAAGGTGAGCGTTGTCGATTAATTAGTCAGCTTGTGATGAATTTCTAGTTGCTTGGTGGACGAGTGCTACATTATTGGGTCGTGGGGAAGTGAATGTGATTGTATTGTTTGAGTCAGAATGGACATGTGATTTTCCTTATTTTCCCTCTATTTGAGGTTATGCTTGTTGCTTATTGGAGTCGACGGAGAAGACAAAAGAAGTCGACAATGATAACGAACGGAGTTGACGATGATGATGGTGATGACAGAGAGAAATGGGGAGGGATAGCAGCTAGGGTT
This sequence comes from Juglans microcarpa x Juglans regia, assembly GCF_004785595.1. Classification (NCBI taxonomy): domain Eukaryota; kingdom Viridiplantae; phylum Streptophyta; class Magnoliopsida; order Fagales; family Juglandaceae; genus Juglans; species Juglans microcarpa x Juglans regia. The sequence continues at coordinate 704,282 of NC_054595.1, forward strand.
TGAGATTTGGGGAGGGATCACAAACGATTTGAGATTTGGGGAGTTTTAGTCAGATCGAAATCGACAGTTAGCTAGTTTGACCCGCAAGTTAGTTTAACCCGCTTTTATTGGTCGGGTCGGGTGGTAAGGATGGTGCTTTTCTGCACAACCCTAATGTATATATATATATATGTGTGTGTGTGTATATATAAAAATAATTTGTAAAAGTCTCAATAGATAAGATCCGCGTAGGTCCTTTGTAAAAAAGTCGACCACACCATGAAAAAGTATAAATTTTTTATCTTTTTTGCTGTGATTCACATTTTTATAAAAAAATTGTATGAGATTTGTCTATTTAAGATTTGTATTTAGTATTGTATATATAAAAATATATATATTTACATGTATTTATAATGTGATAAGGAGAGGCATGAAATAGTCTTGGTGCATGGAAGAAGGGTGTTGGATTCTTATTTCTTGGCCCATTTATTTACAAAGTGTCTGGACCTACGGTAGGTGAATAGTCTCATCCCTTGCACAAGATTCATGGACCATGCACGCACATATATATTATCTAAATTATGTATGCGTGTCTGGGTCCATGTTAACGGCCACGTGTCTTGGGATCGTGACCTCTCTACAACCAAATAATTCGAGCACCTGACCAAGGATGAGACCCTGATCACAATGCTCGAATCTAGCAAATTATAAAGGGCGAATTGATGGGACTGCAACAATATACTTTGGCACAACGATGTTTCTTATAAATAGATGTGTTGGGCTAATGATAATTTAGGCACCATTTTCATTCTTGGATTCCTCACTTTACAAATGCCATTCTTGCATAAAGGGGAAAAAAAAAAAAAAAAAAATCAAAAAGCCATTCTTGCATCCATCATTCCCACATCATTCCCATATGCTCATTTTATGGAAGATATGGTTAGCAAGAAATGATCATTATCATAATGGCAAAGAATCAATGTGCTCTACAGTAATTAACAATATTCATCATTGAGTAGCAGAATTGAATATGTTGATAAAGCCATCTTGGATTCTATCGTTTGATGCTCTCTTTTCTTTAAAAGCATTAATGGGCTCAAACTCTATCATATATAGTAAAGGTTAAAAAATCGGCGTCCTCTTGGAATGCTAAAATTTAATGACAGAATGTGCGGGGCACTCAGATCTGAATCAATTGACATGATTTTCGCTTTCTCATTACATTTGAGAGATGGAACCAATACATATGTAGAACTAAAGGCTCTAAGACAAGGTTTACTGATCTACTGTCTAGAATTGGGTATTTCCGGAGTGATATTTGAATCTGATGCAGCTATACTTGTTCACTCGTTTTGAATTCAAAATGTCCTATTGGAAGCATTACAATATTAATTGAGATGACATTTTATCTTTTCAACAAGTTATATCATTTTCTCTTCAACATTCTTATAGGGAAATGCTATTTGTATCCAAATAAAAGTGCCACCAAAGCCAAGTGCAAAAAATCAGAAAATAGTAAAAGAAGCCCAACGGGAAGAGGGATCCAAGCATATTCAACAAGATAATAATTTCACTAAGCAAGCACACTTACTTGGATACTTGTACACAATCCATCACTACAAGAAAAATGAACTTTTGTGACGAATTTATTGCAACTAAAAGACTTTTCGCAACTAATTTTAGTTACAAATAGTCATTTCGTTGAAATTAACTGATGGTAAATAAGCAGTTTTCTTATAGTGCATACACAATCACAATATATTAGAATCTCTCCTAAAGTGCTTGTAATCTCTTTATGCCTAGGTCTATAAGCATATTGCATTTGTGATCATCCTATGGAAATACTTTTGATCAACATATGGAAATACGTCAATGCTTGTTGAGGTGCAGATAATGGTAATAGCTTTGATGGTGAGGTGCAGAATCTCCAATGCTTGCCTAAAGATAAGGAGGACTTGCCAAGTGGGGATGCCGGTTACCAAATGTAAGTCTAACTCCTCCTATTATTAATGGATACGAATCTTTAATGCCTATTAGTAGGGAGAATATGCCTTTGATGAAGCAATCAGTTAATAGGATTGATCATCCTACTAAATTCCCTGATTTTTCTCCTAAAATATTGCTTGCTAATATGGTTACTAATTTTGTTCAAGTTTATTCTGCTAAACTTCATAGGGTGTCTACTTGGAAAAGGAAAGCCAGATGTTTTTCTGGTAGACAATATACTAAGGCTAACAATAATTTTATTGCCACGTGTAATAAAAGATCTGGTGATGATAACAACGACAACAATTCAGTGAGTAAGAAACACAAGGTCCAGCTCACTCTTGTAAGGAGCTTAACTTAGGAATGTCCAGCCTCCACCATCACTAATGATTTGCTTAAGCTGAAATTGCCGAGGGCTTAGGAACCCTAGAACAGCTTGTGAGCTTCACCATTTGGTGAAATCTAAGTGCCGTTAACTAGTTTTCTTAATGGAGACCAAATGTTGTAGAGACAAGTTGGAGAAAATTAGAAATAGAATTGGCCTTGACAATAGCTTTGTGATTAATAGCAGAGGTTGGAGGGGAGGGTTGGCTTTACTATGGAAAGATAGTGTGAAAATAGAGTTGGAGTCTTATACAAATTGACATATCTCAGTTTGGGTTACTATTCCAACAGATGGGGAAAAGTGGCTTTTTACTAGCTTTTATGGTAATCCTGAAACTACTAAAGGGGGGGGGGGGGGGGGGGGGGGGGGGGGGGGGGGGGGATCGTTGGAAGCTTCTCCAAGCATTAAAGCCTAGAAGTGATTTCGCTTGGTTGTGTGTAGGGGACTTTAATGAGATCCTCAAAAAATCTGAGAAGTTTGGTGCTGCTAGAAGACCTACTAGACAAATGGAGGATTTTTAAGTCTATTGTTAAGTTTTGTGGATTGCATGACATTGGTCACCTGGGTGATAAATTCACATGGCAGAATAATAGAGAGGGGGAAGCTTTCACAAAGGAAAGGCTTGATGGAGCCTTTGGCAATCAAGCTTGGATTAACACGAATACTCTTCATTCTGAGCACAATTAACCTACGAGGTGTTCTAATCACAGTCCAATTCTAATTTATTTACAATCTCAGTTTCCTCAAAGTAAGAAGGACAAGATTTTTAGATTCGAGGCTTCATGGTCTGACTAAGTAGATTGTAGCCAACTCATTCAAAGTGTATGGCTTGATCTTTTAGCAACCTATACCAAAATATAAGCTGCCACCTTAGGTTTGCAGAATTTCCAGGACAGACTTAAACAATGGAGTTCTAAGTTGCACAGGTATAAAGGTAAGCTAATTAAGTCTAAATCAAAATTGTTGAATTCATTGCTTGATTTAAATGAGGGCCATTTGAATAATGATATAAGGCAGTTGCAAAAGGAGATTGACTATTTGTTGGAGGAGGATGAGACTAAATGGAAGCAAAGGGCTAAGCAAAAATGGCTTAAGGAGGGGGACAAGAATACCAAATTCTTTCATGATTGTGCAACTTAGAGAAGGAAGACCAACAAAATTTCTCAGATTACAAAAGAAGATGGGCAGGTGACTAAAGATTTAGAAGAGGTTACTAGCATGTTTCAAACTTATTTCATGAATCTATTTGAGACCTCTAAACCGAGAGACATAGATTCTTGCTTGCAAGGCTTAATGCCTTATGTCACTGCTAAGATGAATGCAAGGCTCACTAAACCTTTCTCTTCTGATGAAGTAAAATAAGCAATTTTTAGCATGAACCCATTGGGGAGCCCTGGTCCACATGGGTTTGCAACTGTCTTCTATCAGAAACATTGGGATATTTTGGGGCCTAGTATTTGTGCTACAGCTCTTAAGGTTCTGAATGAAGGAAAATGGGCAACTGGCCTAAGTGATACTTTTATTGCTCTAGTTCCGAAAACAAAATCCCCTCTCAAGGTTACAAAATACAGGCCAATAAGCCTCTGCAATGTATTGTATAAGATTATTGCCAAGGCAATGGCCAATAAACTAAAACTCATTCTCCCTACTATAATTTCCCGAACACAGAGTGCATTTGTGCCTGGCAGGCTTATAACTGACAATGTTATTGTTGCTTTTGAATCTATGCATTCAATGAAGGCTGGAATAAAAGGAAAGGAAGGATTCATGGCCCTTATACTAGACATGAGCAAAGCATACGACATGATTGAATGGTTTTTTCTCAAATCTTTGATGCAGAAGATGGGCTTTGATAGAAGGTGGATTGAGCTTGTTATGAGATGTGTTACCTCAATTTCTTATTCTCTGATCATTAATGGTGTTGCACAAGATAAATTTCTTCCACCTAGGGGGATCAGGTAGGGTGATCCTCTCTCACCCTACTTGTTCATCATATGTGCTGAAGTACTAAGTCAGTTGAAAATTCTGAAATGATCACTAGTCTTCCTTTGGCCAGGGGTCAGTTGCACATTAGCCATCTCTTTTTTGTAGATGATTGCATGCTGTTCTGCAAGGCCAACTCATTGGAGTGGAGTAGATTGTTTATGCTCTTGGAGTCTTATGAGCAAGCATCAGGACAAAGGCTCAACAAGGAAAAAACCTCCATTTTTTTCAGCAAGAATAATTGAGAAGAGAACAAGCAGATTATTATTAGTATTGCTGGTGTAAGAGCTAATTCTTCTTATGAGAGATACCTAGGTCTGCCAGCTTTGGTGTGGATATCAAGAGCTTCCTCTTTTAAAGGCATCGTGGATAAAGTGCAAAACAGGCTGAGAAATTGGAACACCAAACATCTCTCACAAGCAAGCAAGGAGATCCTTCTCAAGACAATGGCACAAGCCATCCCCACCTATAGTATGGCAATGTTTAAATTACCTAAGATACTGTTACAAACTCTTAATACGATCATGAGTAAATACTGGTGGGCTCAACAGGCTCAAGATAAGAAGATCCATTGGGTGGGTTGGCAACAGATGAGAAGATAAAAAAAAGTAAGGGGACTTGGGATTCAAACATTTTGAAAATTTTAATTCTACCATACTAGCTAAACAAGGATGGAGACTCATCATTAGCTGCAAGAGTACTTAAAGCAAAATATTTCCCTGCTACTGACTTTCTAAAGGCCAAACTGGGAAGCAATACTTCTTATATATGGCAAAGTATTATATCAGCTCGACCACTACTGGAAGAAGGCCTGATATGGAGAATTGGTAATGGAGAAGATGTGAGTATATAGAATGATAGATGGTTACCTCTGTCAGAGAAGCATTTTTATGAAATCTGAATCTCATCTTTCTATTGAGGGAGTGTTCCCTTTTATACACTTTACAAAGAGTATTTATATTACATGACATCCAATAGGAAAATAACAAGTAAATAATACATATTCTGGAATATACTAAGGTGGTGCTAGAGAATCATTCATAAAAAACTTATCTAGGCTAATATGTCACCTTGCGTCTAATGGGGTTTCAACAACAATGAGACTCGTTCTAAAGTTTGAAAATTTATCTGAAACTAAAGGCTTGGTGAACACATCAGCCAATTGGCCTTTAGAACTAGGGCTACAACCCGACCCAGCACAACCTAGTTTGTACTCGACCCGACCCGACCCGACCCGACCCGAACTCTCTCGTTTAAGGAGCCAAACTAAATCGACCCGCCTGAATAAAATAGAATTGGGTCGAACCCGTATGACCTGACCTTTACCCAAAAAAAAATCCAACTTTCTGTACATTGATTTATCTCAAATTTAAGGACAAATAGACAATATCAATCTCAATCTCAGATTCTTCTCAATCTCAAGAAAAAACCCCCAAAAAATGAAAAGAGAAAAACTTTGCAAAAAGGTCATTCTGATGCAGTCGTTTGCAAAAGCTGTTTGTAGAAACTCGACACAATCGTCTGCAGAAACTCGATGTAGTTGTTGAATCGTCAATGGCTTCGCTATGGTGAGAGTCATTCAGAATCTCGAATAGTAGCATTTCAACCATCTCTTCTTACACTACCGACAGGAGAAAAGAAAAAGAGAAAAAAAAAAAAGAAATTTCTCAAGAAACAAACAGAGAGAGAAAGAGAGAGAGAACAAGAGGAAAAATACGGGAACCCGAAAACTTCCTAGAGCTGTATCTCGCCATCCATATAGTTCCCCAGACATGGTTGTGTTGTAAGGCTCAACAACAGTGTCGGAGACCTTCGAGGATGGGAAGACGAAGAAGGTGAGCATCATTCGGTCTAGGTATTCCTCTCTGATCTTCAAGATCAAAAGGGAACACATACCAGATACATGGTACTAGGCTCCAAATCCATGAGAACAGTGCATTGCCTACCTCGGATGTGAAGGATCTCACGCATCTTCGCTTGAATTTGGGAAAGGAGAAAGCGAAACAGAGATAAAATAGAGTGAGAGAGGAGGATAGCAAGGGCAGAGAGAGATGAATGGAAATGAATGATGCGTGGGTCAGGAATCTGGTGATTCAATCTGGTGAATCCATAGAGAGAGAGAGAGTATTATTGATGAGTGATGTTGATTGATGAGTGATGTTGATGGGGGGTTTCAGGTTTTGTGCAGATTTTTCAAACTTTTTTAAGTTTAGGGTACAGCTACTACCTTTTATTTAATTAAATAAAATGTTTTTTCCTGCAAATTTAGAAATGGCGCGGTTCTTTTCTTCCTTCGGTGATCGGTTTCGACCGATATTAGATGTAATAATTTCGATATTTATTTTGATCCAATAAACCCGACTAAATTTGGGTGGGCCTACATCGGACCTTTCAGATTAATCGGGTGAAATACTTTTTTGCACATGCCTATTTAGAACTGCAGAAGGAAAATGTCAAGGTCTTGACAGCGACTCAATCACGAATGAAGTGGTAGTCAATATCCATGTGCTTGGTCTTGGAATGTTATACAGGATTAGTGGAAAGGTGCGTTGCCCCAATGTTGTCACACCACAAAATTGAAGATTTTGGGAGAAAAAGGCCAACTTCACAAAGCATTTTTTTGCAACTAGATTAATTTTGCAGCTGTGGAGGTAAAAGCTTTAGATTCTACTTCCGTACTTGATCTTGCAATTGCTTTTTGTTTCTTGGAGCTCCAAGAAATGAGATGATTTCCCAAGTATACAGAAAAACCAAATGTAGAGCGTCTATCATTTGGGCACTCTACTCAGTCTGCATCTGAATAGGCTTGAAGAGTAAAGGAAGATGAAAATTTGAACATTAAGCCATAGTTAATCGTGGCTTTAAGATACCTAATTATCATTTTAACTACAGACCAGTGTGATAGCTTTGGCCAGTGTATAAATTGACATACTTTATTGACTGAGAAGGATACATTAGGTTTAGTAAAAGACAAGTATTGTAGACCACCTAAAATACGTCTAAATAAAGCATTGTCATCAAAGGATGGAGTATCAAACTGGAAGAGTTTGATAGAAGCAGCCATGGGAAAGGTCATTGGTTTAGCATGTAGCATATTGCGTTTGGCAAGTAAATCTTTAATATACTTGCATTGAGACAGAAATAATCCAGAACCAGAATAATCAATCTCAAGGCCAAGAAAATATGATAGGCAGCCAAGATCCTTAACAGGAAAAACAAGGCCCCTCGATTTTGATGATGTCAAAACAATATCATCAACGTTATCAGCAAAAACATATGCAAATCACCATTATTCAAGATGAATAAAGATGGGTCAGATTGAGAAGCAGAGAAACCATAACCAATTAACCAGAAGCTGAATTGTGTAAACCAGGCCCTTCAGGCCTGCTTCAGACCATAAATGGCCTTATGAAGCTTATACACATAATTTGGAAATTTTTTGTCAATAAAGTCTTGAGATTGTTGCATGTAAACAGTATCAAATAAAGGACTGTGTAGAAAAGCATTCTGTATATCTAATTAGTGCAGAGGCTAGCCACGATTGACAGCAATTGAAATGACCAAACGAATCGTAGTCGGTTTGACTACTGGACTAAAAGTATCATGGTAATCAAGGCCAGGTTGTTGATGATAGCCTTTGGCTATCAACTTGGCCTTTCGAAGCTCAAAAGTGCTATCATAATTAAATTTTATACGAAATACCCAATGACAACTAAGAATATTGTAAGAAGGGTTAGAAGGTACCAAACTCCAGGTGTGGTTTTGAAGAAGGGCAGTGTGCTCTTGAGTCATCGCATCACGCTAGTCAGGGAATTTAAATGCAACCAAGAAACTTGAAGGGTCATCAAAGACCGTAGTCGTAAGGAGGCAGTGCCGTCGTGGATAGGGAACAGTGCCATTGGTGGATATAAGAGGTCGGGAAGACTATGTTTGGCTCCTGGTGATAACTGAAGACTGAGGTGGTTGAAGCAAAGAAGGGGAAGGAGCAGTGGGAGAGATAGAGGGATTTGATGTTTCGGGCAGATTAGGGTTATACTGAGTAGAGTTAGAGGAAGAGAGGAAGATGTAGAGGTGCGAGAATTAGTGTTAGAAGATTCAGGACGATTAGGGTTAGAATGAATTGAGGGGGAAAGGGTTAGGGGAGGAAATAGAAGGATTTGGGCGTGGGCGTGGGCTTGGGCTTGGGCTTGGGCCTGGCCTAGTCCGAGTATTGAGTGAGAAGAGTGGGAGATGAGATGTTGGAGAGAGTTGGGCCACTGGATCAGAAACAATGGGCTTCAAATTCTGAAAAGGAAAAACGGCATCTTGAAAGATTACATCTCTTGAGATGTATGGTCACTTGGACTTAAGATCTAAACATTTATAGCCCTTGTGAGTTGTACTATAACCCAAGAAAAAATAAGGAGTGGACCGAAAAATAAGCTTATTTTTATTATAAGGCCTGAGATTGGGAAAGCATTAACAACCAAACACTTTGAGGAAATTATAATCCGGAGCATGATGAAAAACGGCAGTTTCGAAGGCATTGGCCCAATATGAGGTTGGGAGAGATGCATGGGCTAATAAGGCAAGCCCAGTTTCGACAATGTGTCGTTACTTATGTTCAACTAAGTCATTTTATTAATAAGTATGTGGGCATGAAAATCGATGAGTAATGCCAAGTTTTTGACAAAGTGGTGTAAGAGGTTTGAACTCTCCCTCACCATTCGTTTGAAGGGTAATTAATTTGACATTAAACAAACACTCAACATAAGACAAGAAAATAGAAAAGACATCGGATTTTAATTTGAGAGGAAAAAACCAAGTATAACGAGTGCAATGATCAACAAAGGAGATATAGTATTTAAATCCAACTCTTGAATTAATAGGGGCTGGGCCCCAAAGATCTGCACTAACTAATTGCAAGGGCCTTGTGTACACGGCTGACTAGAAACAAAGGATAGTTGATGGTATTTTGACAAGGGACACTCAGAACACTGAAACATCGACTTGCTTGAAACAAATGACAAATAATTGGAATGCAGAATGTGAGAGACAAGCTCGAGTAAAGAATGACCCAAGCGTCGATGTTACAGTGCGACAGAGGTTTGTTCACCGAGAGAGGGAGAAGGCGGTGAGTGGAGAGGCAGAGATGAAGACAGAGACAGGGGAATCACGTAGAGCCCGTTACGGGTGGGTCCTGTGAGGAGGATTTTATTGGTCCGATTTTCCTTCACAAAGAAATGAGTAGAGTGAAACTCAAAGAAGCAGGCATTATCATGACAAAATTGAAGAACTGAAACAAGATTCTTAGTGATGCTAGGCACATGAAGTAAATTATGTAAACGAAATGAGGAAGAATTTGAGTGAAAGGAAGAGTCACCAAGATGCTGTATTGGAAGGTAGGACCCATCTCCAACACGGATTGCTTCAGGACCATTGTATGGCTCAGAAGACAGATTCAAGTTGCTCAAGTCATTGGTTATGTGATGGGTTGCAGCAAAGTTTGGGTACCAGGTAGGATCAGAAAAGGTGTTTGGGGTGGTGTAATTGATTGAGAAGGAGCGAGGAAGGTCAAGTTGGTATGAATGGTCAAAGCAATGATGGCACTGAAGAGCAACATGGCCTATTTTGTGGCATACTTGACATGTGGGTTGAGCCCCATCAGGTGTTTGATAATTGGTTCATGAGGCATGTGAGTATTGTCGACCACGACCATTGTAGCAACCCCTGCCACAGCCTTGTCTTCCATCACGAAAAGGGGAATGACCACAAGTATCTTGGCCCCCACTTGTAGTATAATTAGTATAATTAGCTGAAGGTTCAATGATGGTTTTAGAGGAATGACTAATACAATTTTCATGGATGAGTAGGAGCTGATAGAGCTCATGAGAAGAGAGAGGCTCAACTCAAGTAGTGACTGAAGTCACGAAGGTCTCATAAGCAAGCCCTAGGCCAATGAATAGGTAAGTAACAAAATCTTTGTCTGGAAGAGGATTGCCAGTTGCTGCAAGTGTATCAGCGAGAGCTCTAACTTTCCCAAAATAATCGGAGATGGATTGTTCTCTACGGGAAAGATTAGTTAGCTGAAATCAAATCTGAAATTCTTTTGCCTGAGAATGAGATGTAAACATAGAGGTCAAAGAGAGCCATAAGTCTCGGGCAATTACATCAGAGAGAACATGGCTACTGATGGATTTAGAGAGAGATGAGAAAATAATACTAAGAACCAACTAGTCTATGCGTGTCCAAGATAGAAAATCATGATTTGTTTAAGGAGAAGAAGAATCAGAGGAAGTAGGGAGAAATTGAGATGGGCGTGGGAGAGTTCCATCAACATAACCATAGAGATCTTGTCCTCTAAGCTATGCCGAAATCTGAACCTTCCATAGTAAAATGTTTTTTGTGGTTAGCTTGATAGTAGCAACATGGGAGAAAGATGAAATGATAGAAGAATTGGGAGGGGAGGGAAGAAAGAAGAAGGGACGAGTGAGGCCATGAATCAAGAGGACTACTAGTCAAGCAGCTCTGATACCATGTTAGAGAAGCATTTTTATGAAATCTGAATCTCATCTTTCTATTGAGGGAGTGTTCCCTTTTATACACTTTACAAAGAATATTTTTGTTACACGATATCCAATAGGAAAATAACAAGTAAATAATACATATTCTAGAATATACTAAGGTGGTGCTAGATAATCATTCATAACAAACTTATCTAGGCCAATAACCTCAGCATTCAACTTTTAGACCCTAGAGCACAATCAGACTTTTACAAGCAGACACCAAAGTATCAAACTTGATTGACCCTTTATCACATCAGTGGAAGGAAGAGATACTTAATGCCATTTTCTCTATAGAAGAAGCTGCCACTATAAAGTCAATTCCAATCAGACATTGCAATAGACCTGATAAAAGAATTTGGAGATGTACTGCTAAGGAGAATTTCATTGTTAAGAGTACATATCATCTATGTAGTGAACTACAAACTCAAGATAAGGGTCAGTCTTCCTCTCTACTTCCCAAACAAGATGAGTGGACCAATATTTGGCAACTGTAGATGCCTAATGCCAACAAAGTTTTCTTATTATAAGCCTGTCTCAATGCCCTTCCTATTAGAGTTAATCTGTCCAAGAGAAAGATCATTTCAAATTTTGATTGTCCCTTGTGTAAACAACAACCAGAAACCATCTAGCATGTGCTCTGGGAGTGCAATTTAGCCAATGATGTTTGGAGTCAATGTTCAACTAGTTTACAGAAGAGCGTATCTAATTGTCAGGATTTCAAGGACCTAGTGGAGAAGATGTTTGGTGCTCTTAATCAATTTGAAATGGAGGAATTTGCTGTTATTGGTTGGCTGATCTGGAAGAGAAGGAATGAATCTGTTTTCAAAGACAAGTTTACTCCTCCTACTACATTAATGCTTCAAGTAAAAGCCTTACTTTCTGATATAAGGATAAGTTTTGAACTTGGTAGAAGTGTGGGCAATAGGCAACTCTCGACTGATGATGACAGGCGCCTCTCCAAGGTAAGATAAATTTGAATTGGAATGCAGCTCTGGATAAAGTTGAGTGCAAAGTGGGGATTGGAGCCTCTATTCAAGACTGGGAAGGGAAGATCAAGGCTACACTTAGATTGCAAAATGACCTGCTTCCTGACCCCTCCTTGCAGAATCAGCATCAGCATTTCATGCAATCTTATTTTGTCAAGAGTTGGGTTTTAGAAACATAATTCTTGAAGGGGATTCGGTACAAGTTGTTCAGGGACTTAAAAGTGACCATGAAGTTGGAACAAGTTCTGGCATGTTGTAGGCAGACTCTAGAGTATTGTTGGCAAATTTCAATTCATGGTCAGTGGAATACACTTGTAGGTCTAATAACAGAGTTGCTCATACTCTTGCAAAAAATGTTTTGGGTGTAATTTCACCTCTCATTATATTGGATGATATTCTACCATGTATTCTTCCTCTTTTATAGAGGTTTTGAATTAATGCAAATCTGGTTATCAAAAAAAGAACATCTAGAAATATTATAAAGAGATTCTATAAAAATAACATACCTTATGAAATAATATAAATTTATTTTTATGAGACTTTTTATGAATACAACTTCTGCACAGGACAGGACATCCTCATGTAAAAGGGTTTAAAAGTTCGATGGAGCCATAGCTGATGGCGGAGGCACCAGACCGACACCAACATGGCATTGGCAGCGGCAGCTATGATCTACCCCACGAGTTGCCTCTCCTCATGCTATGAAAACCTCAGACACTCGCACTCAAATATGCCTCTACTGCTACTGGACCCTCTCTCCCAGAACTCTGCAACTTTTAAAAATACCGTTCTCGACGATTCCTTTGTTTTTCGCTTTCTGTTTTCCTTGTGATTTTTGCCAGGTTCTTGTGGGACCAAAGAACAGCGCAAGGCAGTGGCTCAGCCTTTTTCCCCAAACCCAATGAGCCCACCGCCCCATACCGCTGCATTTTCCCCTCACCCCAACAACGCGTGCTTCCATCTTCAGTACCCTCTCTTTTATTTATTTATCTATCTATTGTGTTGGTTTTTATTTAGATCAGTAACTTCTGTTTATCCTAAGAAGCATGTGATCATCCTTCTCGATATTTGTAATTTTTGGATTTTAAAAACAAAAAATTCCTTCTTGAAGTAAGAGCAGACACGCACGAAAAATTGTTACAATTTAATATATAAGAAAAACATATGCAGATTTATTTTTGCAAATGCATAAACTCGGATCTTGATCTTCCAATCTGTCTGTACATGTAACTACAGCTTCATAATGACAAGTATTGCTCCTTCGGAATAAGACCAATTGTGAAATTAATCCTTTATATATTATATTCAGTACCTAATGTTCGGAATAATTATTTTTTATTTGCCATCTAAAAATTAATTAATCCTTTGCCACCAAGATCAATTCGAAAATGGTTCTCTAATTTTGACTGTTTGTATATTTTATTTTTTAATTTTTTAATAATTACGAAATTGATTACTAATGAATTGATGTATTATAAAATCATTACAAAAAAAATGAACATTTGTGACGGATTATTTACGACAAAAACAGACTCATTTTAATAGAAAATAATTATTTTCACAAAAAATAACTGACAATAAATAAACAGTTTTCTTGTAATGAATTGATTACAAGTTGTATGAAGATCAGAACGTGTAGTACTTAACGGTGCAATTCATAAAATATTGGCCCAATACAAAAATATTACATAGTATAAACATATCTTGAATCTATCCTATAAAATAATCGCAATAATAGTGAATTAATATATTATGCGTTACATAATTAAGACAACTGTTAGTTGTAGCTAGCATATATAATTCTTAATTGGGTGCATGTGATTCAGCTTAATTGGCTGGCTAAGCTGTTCCTCTGATGATTGTCTTGAGCAATGCAAGGCCTTGTGATCCTCAAAAACCATATAATTATTATTACCATCTAAATATAATTAAGAATATAGGGAGGAATTAATTGTTATTATATCCAATTTAATATGTCTGCATTGCTGGACCAGTGTCAGGCATCTCTTCCACAATTCTTGAATCACATTGGCTAAAGGCACTGAGATTTGTTTGGCATGCATGTCTCAAACCCCAAATGCAAAGACAGCACCTCGGTTTCTGTGTGGGGATCAGAGAGAATGGAATCTTAAATCCTTCTTTCAGTTCTTATTTTATTTGATCTTTTTGCAGTATATACTGATGGGGGAATCATCATGTGAAGGCAAGTTCGTTCTTTTTCTAAGAAAGCTATTGCTCTAGTTGCGGTGTCACAAGGATCTGCTTGCCTTTCCCTGAAAGAGCCCTTTTCACTCTGCTTCTTCTTCTTCTTCTTCAGGACAATACAAGTTGTGTTCTCCTCGGCTCATGAAACTCTTACAGGTCAGAAGGGTCAGTCTTATCCATTTTACCCAGTACCTTTTGCATGCATATCACTTCAATGGCGTAGAGTGTATGAAAAGATACAGTCTGGGCATAGAAACTTATACAGGCTCGCTTTTTATCGATATAATGATGCATGTGAGTGCGTCCATGTGTTTTACTCTCTCTCTCTCGACTGGCATTAATGATGTTTTCTTGAGAGTCAATTGGTTGAGTTTGCACCACAGAAACTTACGACCTGGAATTTCTTACCATGAAGTTGAGTGAACGTCTATGATAATTAACAATTAAAGCACAGTAGTACTCATGATATGAAAGTTCTGTTGATCCATCATGTTTAGTTTTCTTATCGCTGTGCCCACCAAAACGAAAAGTTCACAAGCACAATAGAGAACATTGTAATAAATAAATAGACATGTTCAGCATGTGAGTGAGAGAAATCGTTTCTTGTAGTCCTACAACAGCCGAAATAGTTGAATGGTCTTCATGGCGTACGTTTTGTTTCCAAAATAAAAAGCATACTATAAATTTGCAACTGTGAATGAATGCCGTTATACCCCTATATAACGTTCCGGAAGTCAGGCTTTATGAACAGAAAAGAAAGCTTTGACCACTGATGTAAAAGGGCAAAAAAGAAAATCTATGTACTACGGCAGGCATTACTGTGCTGATGGATATATATGATTCCCTGCCATGTTGTAAGATATTTCTTATGGGAAATTACTGTTTGTTGTGGCTCAAAATGACTTACTACTCAGAAGAACAGGAATAAGAATACAGACAAATTATACTGAAAAGTTGTTGATCTTATCAACTCGTATCCATTGCTGCTCGAAAATCTTGCCTGCCATACATATCTAGTCTCTTTGTTTGAGAAGAACTAATAATTGATGCATTCTTAGCTCTGAACCTCTGTGATATTTCCTCATTCACAGGTTTAGCTGTGAGGAACCAATTTATTGGAGAGGATATGCGATCCAGATCATGCATAACTGAGCACTAGTTCCTATAAAACGAAAGATTCCCAACTGTTACTGTTCGTGTATATTCTTCAACTTCAATGGAGAAGCTTCTGAAGCCATATGACAGGGAATACATGAGATTGGCCATGATAAAACATGAAGAGACATTCAAGGAGCAGGTACTTTTCTTCCTCTATTTCACCCCTCTAGCTAGCTAGAGGCCTTTTTCATACGGCTCAGTTGGGTTGTATTTGTTTTGAACTCTGAGAATGATCTTGCAGGTATGTGAACTTCATCGTCTATATCGTATCCAGAAGATGTTAATGAAAAACATTGGAAGCAGCAGGCCAAATGGACGGAGTCAAGAACTATGGAATTTGAGGAATGAACTTATTTACATTCAGGCTAGTCATCATCATCGTGAAGCACAACAGTACTACAAGCCACAAAGGAAACTTGATCTGGAACGGCCTGCTGAGGATTACATTGCAGAGTCGGATGGTAATGGAGCTGTAGAGATTATAGAGGAGAGTGAGATTGAGCTGACTCTGGGCCCATCAAGTTTCAATCGAAGAAAGAAACCCGAGGCTCCCCTAACCTCAGATTCCGGACCAAGCTTCTCTTCTTCCTCTACCGGATCAAGTCGGATAAATAGGACTAGTACATGGACCCATCAAATGACTAGAGACGAATTCAATGTCCATGAACTGGGGCTTGTCCAGATGCCTTCAGACATGACATCGGGGTACCATAGAAGAAGCAAAAACAGTATTGATGTTGAAGAACAATTAAGACAGGAGATCGAGAGACGAAACCAACCTCCTTGGCTTTTTCAAGTCTTGAGTTTGAACATCACCTGACATGAAAAAATCATCCAAGTGTAGGTGATATGTTATGAATTTCATTATAGTCGGCTAATCCAATGACTAATGTTTGCGTGTAGTTGTCTGCTTAGTTTTCAGTATAATGGGTGATGGGGTCTGGTGTAAAGTAATTTTCATGACTTGAAAATCCATCACAAATTCACAAGTGACCTCATTTAAGTTTTTCAATGATCATTCGGGAGTCATATCCATACAACATCATCAATACTGCCTAAGCCCTTAAAAATGTCTTCGACCGAGTTGATACTGCTTCCTGGCAAAGCTTCAAGCAAAGAGGTCGGGCTAAACTAATATCTAGCGGTCGCTCTTTCGGTCGTAACTTGGTAGACAGCAAGGCCAACTAATCCCAATTTGTTCTTTCGATCTTGGCACGGTTTTCTGTTTGCTTAACTGCCTAAGGTTTCTACTTCTCGAAAGGAAAAACTTCGAGGGGATTAACTTTGCAGGATGTTGGAGTCCAATATTCCAGTCTCTTAAACAACAGTTAACTGTTTTGATTGCATTCATGTCATTAAGGACATGGAGGAGCTTGAAAGTGAAAAAAGTTAAAAGTAATAAGAATGTTTTGAAGAGGGAAAGGGGGCAGAAGGAAGCAAGCTGGAAGGCCTAGGCAAATAGTTCACTCGACCTCCTTGCTAGATGTGCGGTCCAGCGAGCGAGCGACCAATATCAGCGCACCTCAAGCGAAGATGAAGTAAGATCTCACTCAAGAGTTCACTCGACTCTTCAAGGTATAGTCGAGCAATATTTGCGCTTCCAATTCGCTAAAAGTGTTGTATACATGATCTTAGTTGAGCAAATGTGCTTGATTACTTTTTATTTTTAAGAATGTTGACTTTTAATATCAATTTAATTTTGTATGGTTTGTAACGGTATTTAATAGCATTTCATGTTTCTTTTGGAAGAATTAATAGATCATAGTGTTGATGTCGTGTTTTGTGGCTTGGCCAACTCCACGCTAGTAGTGCTAGGACTTTTCCCTGCATGGAGGAGAAGGGGACCTCGGGGTCCATTATACCTCTGACGCCTAAGTTAGTTTCAATGTAGGAGATGAAGAGAGAAAATAATAGTAAAGATAAGTGTAGATGTTAACCTACTTGTCGATTGTTGGAGGCGTCTATTTATACCTGTCGGTCTAATCTTCATGATAGTGGAGTGTTGCTTTGTAGGAGATTGGTTATTCATGATGTCCACTTGTCGCGTCCTAGGCTGCAGTGAATGCGGCGTGCCTTCTTCCCTAAGTGTCTTATGTTCCATTAATGCACGGTGTGAACTGCTTTGGATATTCTTGGGTTGCATTGAATGAGACATACCTTCTCCTTTAAGCCTCTCGACGCCACATTAATGCAAGGGTGCACCACCCTGCACATTCCTGGGTCGCATTGAATGCAACATCTATTCTTCTTTAAGTCTTTCTCATGTTTTCTAGTTGGGCTTCTGACGTGTGCTCAACTCGACCTAGATCTCATGCCTGGGTTCCGACCCAAGTCCTCCTAGCACACTTAGTCCTACCAGACCTCACATATGGGCTTCGACTCGAGCCTTTCTCCTGGTCCGGCCTAGGGAATAACTCCCTTCACACTTAAATCATTGAGTTTCTTTATTTCCAGTAATCTTAGAGGAAGTTTCTTTACAATTTCATGACAGTTATGTAATTGCTATATTCATTGAGATGAAATGTTATAGTGACCGTCATTATAGATGTGATCCTATCGCTTGAGAATTTGTTGATGAACTAAAATTTCTATTGGATATGGGAAGTAGGATTAATCCCTTCCACTAATTAGAAATATCATTATCTCTTAAATTTGTTGTTATCTCAATATTTGAATTAGGGAAATTTGGTCATCAGGCCACCCTAGCCACTAGTGGTGGCCATGTTCTAGGGTGGCAGGCCAAAACTGGTCTACCTTTATTCGACCACCACTCGATGGCCAGATCTTGGCCATCGAGTGGGTGGCCTTGTTTGGGCCACCCTCTAGCTACCGAGATTTAGCCACCATTCGATGGAGAGAAATTGGCCACCACTAGTGGTTGTGTTGGTTGCTACCACATATGGCTGCCATTTTCTTCTTTTGTTTTAATTTCTAAATTTTTAGTATTAATTTATTATTATTATTATTAAAATTATTTTTGGTTAAAAATATTTGATTTAATTTTTTAAAAGATTATAGATGAGACATGACATTTTGTGATTGGGTCACGTATTTCCTATTAATGATGACGGATGAAAAAGTTGACGATGGGACCTATTTTTAAAGAAAAAATCTAATTGTAAGCGATTTTGCGCACTAATACGCGCAGGTCATAAAGTAGATTTTATTGAAAACAATACTAATTTGAATTTAGAATATGAAGGCAACAACATTAGTACGCAGATTGGTATGCAAATTTACTTGTATTTAAAAAAGTCATTTCGAAATAACTAAAAACACAATATAGTATTAATACTGACGGTGGGACCTCGAGTGCCGGCTCTTGTAGAAGTTAATTTCGTGAAGTTGGGTTCGAGCGTCGATTGTTAGTTTAAAAGTTGGAGTCTTTGGTGTAAACATTAAGATGTTATTAGATGTGTTCTAAATGGGTCGGCCTGTTAACTAGCAAGTGCTTATGGAATATATGAATGGAAATTTCATAACTGGAGTAGTTCCGACTAGTTATAAGCGAAGCTCATGAAGTTATTTTGTTGGGTTGGAATTGAGTAGTAACCGGATTAGAAGAAATGAAACCGTGGGGTTATTGTTGTGGAATCGCTTAGTTGTGTCGTTTTAATTTTTTTTTTTAAATGTGCGCGTTTATTTGTATTAATTAATAGTATGGTTAATTATGTTTAGGTGACGATCAATTTGGTTTAACACTGTTGTGAGGATTTTTTAGAAAAGTTGAAGAGTCAGGTAATTGGTACTTCTTATATTAGACTTTGCATAAAAAGAATCGACATAAGTTGATTTTATGAAAACATGCATTTTGTTTTGTTTTGAAAAACTTGTAAACAACCCTAGTCATTTTACTTGCATTACTCATGATATCCGTATAAAAAAAGGAAAATATTTTCTGTCATTACTAATGTAGACATGAGAATTTTTTGGTATTATGTTCTCAATTGTATACAAAGAGCGAATATGAAATTTAAAAATTTGTGCATGATTATGTAAAGATAATCTGAATCCATCTTGATTATGTGAAGATTGTTTGAATCTGTTCAGTACTCTATTATGATATGATGTGGCATTTGAAAACTTCTGACATAACATTCTGTTTCTCTTTCCATCATGACCTTACCATGGGTGTAAAATTGTTACCTCTATTTGGGTTGGTACCAACTTTTCTATTTTTGGTGCACCCACTTTGAAAAAAAAGTGATTTTCTGCGTGATCTTTCATATATGCGTACTTGGGGCTTCGAGAATAATAAGGGAAATATTTCACATTCTGTTTCCATTCGGTTGGCCGCTGGGGTTTGTACAACCCTACCACAAGAATTAAACATGAAATTATGTTCTGATATGATGATATTTTAGTTATGCTATGCCCATATACTTTTGAAAATGAATATTTTGAACTGTCGCTCTGATATTTTTTATAACATGTTTTGTTGTGCATTCTGTTACTGGCTCATATTTACATACTAGTATATGTCTACTCCTTATTGAGTTATTGATAACTCACTCCTTATCTCCACTGCATTTTCAAATGTTTTGGATGTTTCAGCTGAAGATCAAGAATATGAAGCATGTGCAAGGATATGTGAGCATAGTGGATTAAGTACAAAGAGGATACTTTAATTGTTGGAGAGTTTTATTCAGTAGATTTGTTTTGTTTTGTTGACATATTATTTTGAAATTTTGTAGTGTTTTAGATTAATTATATTGGAGTAATTGATTTGAAACAATGAATTTTATATTCTATAGAGACTTTGGAGTATATATATTATGTTGTTGGGAGATATTTTAGGTAATAGGAACTAACTCTCCGGATACCGGGCGTTACACCTATTCAGCAATTTACACGACGGCAGAAAATCAGCCAAAAAGAAGCTCTAGCGTGCCCACAAAATTTTATTGGTGTGCGCCAATGACTTAATTTTAGCTTTTTCTAATCTTGACGATTTGTGTTTATGGGGTTTATCTGAGTTTACCTCTAAACTACGTTCTTTAGTCCCTTGAAAGTATCCGAGAATCTTGTCGAGAAAAATGGCTCAAGTAGTCATATGTTGATGTGGATAATTTTGTTGGCCATTTTTCGGCTTCTATTTTATTGGTTATTGACCAAGGCCTCCAATATCCGGCTCATTATCGCCTCATTTTTAGCTTCTTGTTAGCTCTGGATTTAGTAAACCCATTTTGTCTCACATCAGTCCAAACTAGACTACAATTTTAATGAGAATTGTCTCAGGACATGTTTGTCTTACTTCCGCACTTCCCAGATCCATAGCGATCAGCATCCACATTCACTTCACGAAGGCTGTCCCTTCGAGCTAATCTTACTTTCCGTAAAGGCTAATCTTTATCACAAAGGTCTCAATAATTTGAACATAGACCCCACTGGGCGTAGTGTTATTATCAGGATAATGTTTTCAATACACCTTCTCTGCTTAGTTGTTTATGTCTCATCTTCGTCTTTAATATCACCTCTTGCTCTTTTTTAATTCAAGCTCGTGATCAACGGTGTAAACTCTTTACAACGATTGCACGACAATTTCACTCTTTATATCTTCTAGCTAGCTTTGTATTATAGACTTGTTGTTCTTGAGGAAACGATAGAATGACATAATTTACAATGACTTTACACATCCAAGTACATAGGGGGAAAGGTGGCTGAAAAGCTGCTAATCCCCTTTTCGAGTGTTACAAACAAAGCAATTAATATCTTAAGATATGGAGTGCCGGCGATCTTTGCCGGGTTTTGTCCGACCAGGTGTGGCACCATCACTTCGTATGAAAGGAGTAAGACGCCCAAGTTTTTTGGACACGCTGCCTATGAATGATTTTCGAGGCAGAGGCGGTTTATCCGCTGATTTCATAGCATTTCTCATTGGAGTACTTACAGATGGTCCAAGTGCCGCCGACTTTTCAATATCTTTCAGTCTCATTTTCATCTTCATCATCTCTGTTTTCAGGTCCTCATTCTCTCTCCGGAGGCTGGATAGCTCTTCCGAGACTGGGGGGATATCAGCACTGGGGTATAAGTTTAACTTTGAAGGAAGTGCAGGAGATTCTGCACTCGTGAGACCGCCATTCATGACATCTCTAAGGCGTTGTTGCTCGTGATAAAGAACTTGAACCACAGTTTGAGCGGGAAGCCTGTCATTCTGAGCAGCATGTGCACAGGCCTCCCGAGATAGTTTCTGACAGTCCATCAAGCTGCAAACTTTCTTTCTCTCCATGTCACTTAATGCGGGATGAGCCTGTAAATTACAAACAGAATGGCGGATCAGAGAGGATAAAAAGGCTACAAGTACATTTTAGATTTCTTAGATTTGGTCTTTAGTTTAAATTTCTTCAGCAATCGCTCATAATTTGAAAAGAAAGCCTTGAGCACCAAAATTGATGTCTAAACCATTTGATATTTTGAATGGTTTTGGCAAAAAAAACATCATTGCCACTATATGTTCAAGAAATCCTTTTAGCTGTGAAGGCACATAACAGCAAGTTGTTATTGAGGTCTATACCATATCTAATCATTTCTAATGCATAAAGAATTTGTTGTTAAGAGAAGTTTTGTGCAGTTATTTCCAAAACTCGGGTAGCAACAGCAGATAAAGCAATCGTGTTGATGGCTCTCTTTTTCATTCTTTTTTGTTCATAGTGAAAGTAATATACTGAACGTAAGAGATTGCACCTTTAGGTAGATGTCTATGGCTCTGTACATCCCATCTTCTGTTACCCTCGATTTTTCAGGGATGAGTTCACCAAGACCGATGAACCTTGTAACAGATAAGTTTCTATCAGAGGCTATTTCAGAAAGGTAGTTCTCCATTAGCTTCCCAACCCGTTCCATATTGCTAGGTGGAGGAGAAACATAGTCATGATCATCTGCATTGTATCCCAACCGGCTCCCATCGATTTCGAATTCAAGGAAATTCATCATGATCCGCTGCACTGTATCCACATCAAACAATGTGTCCCCAGTGAAGGAATAAGAAGGAATCAAGAGATCGTCCAAAACAGCCTGGCCCAATTGCATGCCCATCCTCTTCTCCAAATCAAGCCGGCAAGCAACTGTTGTCTCTAGATATATTGCAGCTCGAAGCAGCATAGACAGAAAGCTAACAGATATTGCATTCTTTTCCCTTGGTAACAGACTCACTATTGTTTCTAACACAACCCTCTTTTCGTGCTCTTGTCGTAGCTCAATTTTCTTCCTTCCCTTTCCAACGATTTCCTTGCAACAAATTCGAATTTGGGTTAGCCAAGCCATATAAACCAGATAAGTAAAAGCATATCATTGTATTAGAGTAGGATCTCACCAAGCCTCGGAGGGATTTCTGTGCATAGAGCATTAGTATTGGACCAAGTGCGTAATGTTTAAAACCTCTAGCTATCATTGCAACCAGAACTCCTTGGAAGATATCAATTCTAAGAACACTAAAATCCTCTGCCCACCAATCAACAATGGCCTTTGAGTGAGATACAGAAGAAGAAATTGTACCCTCATTGATACTCTCTGCCCTACTTGAAAAACAGAACTGGCTCTCTTCGCAGGCTATATATGCAATGGCATCTATGCATCGACTCACCAATTTTACCCTCTCTGCAATTGGAAGGAGGTTTTCTGACATACGTAAAACAGAAAGTGCCCCTGCGAGGCTCTTAAGCGCCACTTCATTCAAGTAAGCTTCAGTTCTTCCCACCAAGTTTCCAACAGCATAGTCCTCAGTCATCTCTAGATACTCTGCCACGCATCGGAGCACAGCAATGTTTTCTGTTGTCATCTCAAAATTTATGCCATAACAGAATTTAGCTGCAAGTTCGAATGCTTCTTCCCCACCCGGAATTTCATGGAGTTCAATGATAGAAAGATCAGCATCACTAGACTCAGATACCAGTTTCCTTATATATCCACACTTTGAGACTAATGGGAACTGCAATTTGAAGTAAGTAATAAACAGCAAAATTCAATACCACTTGTGATTAAATTTAGATTCTATGTTAGATTTATGTTGCTTGGAATTATAAAAGCATACAAAGAGCAAAATAAATACAAGTCAGGATATACTTCAATATCTAGTTCTACTTAAAACTGTCGAGTGTTCTTCCTGTTACTGAATATGTAAGATAATCTGTGAGGCGGGAATTAATATTGGATTCCACCTTATGCAAGGAAAAAGAGCTTCCTCCAACTTGAATGGTAACATCACTTGGGATCTCCTGCGAGAAAATCCTGTAAAAAGTTTTGACACCATCTTCAATATTTCTACCCAGTAATTTATCTTCTAAGAAAAGCCACCAAACAATGAGTGTAACATTTAGTTAAAGACAAAACATTTAGTTAAAGACAAAACGAATGTATCGAAGCAAACCATTCACTGGTTCTCTTCAGGGCAGTGGAAAGAAGCTGCTTCTTTGAAGACATGTTAACAGTGGTGGGTGCGTTCTCCTTCTGCTCTAGATCCTCCATAGCCAGCTGAGACTGAGGCACCCTCCATCACTGTCTATTCTCCATAATCTTCATAATATAGTGGATGATGAAGCCAGCAAGAGCATAGAAAGGCTGAGATGCAATTCCTGTCACGGGTTTTGGTACTGAAACAACACCTGCATGTGAGCTATGTCATCCCCAGTACTTCTTTTGTTTCTTTTTTGGCACTTTTGTTTTTCAAAATTCAACATATAAGAGCCACATGAACTGAACTAGTATGCAGTAATAATGATAATAGAAGCTGAAACTGAAGCTACAGCTCTCTGTTCTCTAAATTCTAATACTAAATTATACACCCCACTTCACTCCAGCCATCTTGGGTGAATCACCCAAATTGGCCTCCTGTGTCTGGGGCTAAAGATATCATAACCTATTAATTTGTCCCATGTGCAAAGTACGGAAATGAAGGGCAGTTTGGGCATTACAAATAGGCAGGGTTGGATAAACAGTAGATTGTAGTATGTGGTGAGGGGCTTTGGGAGCTGAGCAGGGATGATATGGTTGCATGTTTATTGGTGGCTAACACGAATATGAGTTTCCACGTGGAATTTCTTCTTACCCACAAAGGTACCGATTTTTCCTAGCTTTTCATTCTTGCAATTTTCATTGAAAACTGAATTATCCGGAAAGAAAAATACTGCTCTATTCTTACCGCTTGGAGTTACTGCTATGATTTTTAATTTTTTTAACTTAATTATTAAGAAAATATTTTTTTAATCATATTGTGATCTTTTTATTTTCTTAAGAAATATTTAAAAGTGTTAAAAAATACAAAACAAAAAAAAAACAAAAAATAAGGACAAAACCCCGAATGGAATTAATAACAAGACATGAAAAGCAATTTTAAAAAATAGGAAAAAACAAAAACAAAAGGTTCACATCACACAAACTTTTTTTTTTTAAAAAAAGATGATGATATTCCAAATTTATTAAAATTTAAAAAAAAAAAAGTTCACGTCTCATAAGTTTTTTTTTTTTTAAAAAAAAGGGTAGTACTTCAAATTTATTAAAAACAAATCTTCATTTTTAACAAAAGAATAACGTAATTACAACAGTAACAAATTCGTATATATAAAAAACCATATCCAAGCATCAAAACAATATTATATATATATATATATATATATATTAAAAGCTACAAAAAAAACTATAACCATAAAAAGAGACACCCCACGTATAAACAAAATCTGACACAAGAAAAGCAAAAAGTAAAGAACCCGTGTAAATTCTGCGTCTACTTTCTCCTTATATATTGCAACAGTAATTATATATACACAACATATTAAAAATATTTTATAAAAATATCTCTCATTTAAACATAATCGTATTAAGTATTATAAAAAATATTGTTTGTAAAGTATTTACCATACGGCAAACCACTTTCATCCAGTCTTACAAAGCCTCTCGTCTCCCTAGGCAGGTCCAAAGTAGAATAAAAACTTATTGTTCTACCTTTAGCACCAAGCTTTATCAGGCTATCGGCAGCAGCATTACACTCTCTTTAAGTATGATTACAAGTAAACCAAATCTCATCAAGGGAGCTCATCATCTCTTCCCAGAAATCCTCTAGGTACCATAAACCGCATCTTCTGTTTCTAATCTAATCAGTAATCAGTTTTGAGTTCATTTCAATCTCAATGGCCTCAAATCCCATATTTCGAGCATACCTCAATCCATGTTACAAACCCATTGCCTCTGCACGATTATTAGTACATTGTCCAAGAGGAATAGAGAAACTCAATATCATATTACCAGAATGATCCCTATAACTCCCCTTGCACCCGAAGCACCAGGATTTCCCAAGGAACATCCATTCACATTTAGTTTACACCAACCCCTCTTGGGTCTCCCCCACTTCACAATTACACCATCCCCTTTTTTTTTTAGCCCATTGGATAGGAAGACTTAAAGCCTATAAGATCTCCTCATAGGAAGACTTAGAGGCTGTAAGATCTCCTCATCTCTTCTATTGAAATTTTCCTGACCTTTCATTTTTAAACCCATTCAAGACAGCCAATATTTAATAGAGATCAGTGCCGTTTCACTTGATTCCTGAGTGCCCTCCATACGAGCCTTAAATCTCCTCTACCATAATCGCCAAGTAACAATAATTGGAAGGATAGCAAGGAGCTACCCTCTGCAAGAGGACCTTTTTGCACGTCGAAACCAGCATTCTATCTTTTCTTTCCATGATCTTCCTACCAAAAACGGCATGCCTAAATGAGAACAACACTATCTCCAAATCTGTGTAGCAAACTCCCCCATAGCAATAACATGGTTCTGATCTTCATAAGCATCCAAAAGACAACAATCACACTTTGAGACAACATTAATACCAACTCGATGAAGTCTTTCATTCACAGATAAATAGCCATGCAATGCTTTCCACATAAGTATCATCATTTTTTTTTTGGAAGAGAACGATGTCAAATCCATTCCATCCATTGCACACGCAGTGCATGAAATCTTAGGCAATCCCAGACACTGCGAGTTGTGAATTTTTCATCCACTTTCAACGTCCAGATTAGAACATCAACCCCATTTTTAATCAGTCTAGTTTTTCAAGCAATACATCTGTTTTCTCTATACCAACTTGTCGCTGGAACAACTCAACATTCCAACCCTACCCTATTTTGCACTCTGCCAACATAAGAGAAGGTAGGTCCATAATCTCTTGTTGATCCCACAACGGTTCATCCCTCAACCAATGATCCCTCCAGAAAGACAAGTTTCTATTCTTTACATGCCACAAGGAATTAAAGAAAAATTCCTCATGAGCATATGCCAAAATCTAGTTCCCTTTGAAGGATCAACAAGCGAAATATGCGCCGAACCCACATATTTTGCTAAGAAAAATTGAGCTCATAAAGTTTTCCTTGTAGAAGATTCCAAACCAGCTTCATATGTAGAGAATTTTGAAACATCCTGAAGATTCCAAAGTCCCACACCACCTTCCAACACCGGCTTGCACATCACATCCTACGAGCACCATTTCTTTTTTGGTTTTCTATCACTAAGTCCCCAGAAAAAAGTGCTCATTAATCTCTTGATTTTCTCCAGCACAGTATTTCATGTAGACAAAATAGACAAGTAATGAATCGGTTTACTTTGCAAAACATGCTTTAGTAAGAGTAGTCTAGCGCCACTTGACAACAACTTTCATTTCCATCCCTCTAATTTGCTTCTAATTTTATTAACAATCTATTCAAAATGATGCGTCAACAATCGCCCTAAAATAATCGGAACCCCCAGGTAAGTAAAAGGTAATTTACCTTCACTAAAACCTGTGAGTCGAAGCAGCATGCAGGGCCTTGCAAGGGTAATTTGTTAGAGAAAATAATTGAAGACTTTGTTTTATTGACAACATGCCCAGACCATGCTTCATAATCATGCAAAATCTTCATGATGGCTGACATTGAATCTTTTCCTCTATTAGAAAAAACTACAATATCATCAACAGATAAGAAATGGGAGATAACGGAAGAGCCCCTCGGATGGAGGAAAGATTTTATTTTCCCACTAGCAACCTAATCCTTTATCAAGCGAGAGAGAATTTCCTCAACCAAGATAAAAGATACAAAGAGAAAGGGTCACCTTGTCTCAATCTCCTACCACCTTTGAAAAAACCTTTTGGAATACCATTCATAACAATTGAAAACCAAAGGGACGAGATGCACTGCCTAATTAAACTACAGACTCTTTCAGAAAAACCGAATGAGGCCATAACATGAAGAAGGAACTCCCAATCTATGTTATCATACGCATTTGTCATATCTATTTTAAGCACCACATTCCCCCCACAGATTGGTTTATTCAGACTATGAATTAATTCTTGGGTCAAGCTGATATTTTCATAAATGCTCCGCCCTGAGATAAAAGCCCCTTGCTCTAGAGAAATAATCTGATCTAGCAGAGGAGAAATACGATTAACAAAGATTTTTTAGCATACTTTATAAATCACTGAACACAAGCTAATCAGACAGAACTTGTCAAAACTGGTTGGATTCGAAACTTTTGGAATGAGCACCAAAAAAGAGGTAGTATATAACCTAGGTAATTCCCCACCCTCAAAAAATTCTACAACTGCATCGATCACATCTCTACTAACAATATGCCAACAAGCACGGAAAAAATCCGAATTAAAACCATCCGAGTTCAGGCAACTGTCCACAAGATTGGAGCAAATCGCATCATATACCTCCTTTGACGACAGCATCCTGCACAGAGTAGCATTTTCCACCTCAGTTACCATCTGAGCCACTAATTCATCAAGATTCAAGAAGGTACATCACACAAGTTTGATTAGGAAGTATGCTCAAAAAATGGAAAAAACCTGATAAAGCATTACATCAATTGATAATGCATGAAAGGTCGTGCAATGCTATACAAATTATCAGCTATTGTGAATTAACTTGATAAAGCATTATCTACAATTATTTGAATCTTTTTTTTTTTAGCTTTGTAGTTTTATGTTTTCTCCTTTAATTTGGTTTTGATTTTTTCCCTTAAAACTATTTATTTAATATTTTTTTGAATTTTCAGGATTTTATTTTTTACTCGAGTGTTTTGATATTTTATTTTTACTTATTTTGAAGATATTCTCCTTTTAAAAATGGTTTTTGGGCTGGTTTAGTTATATAAAACTAAATCATCTCATCTCATATAATCATTACGGTTTTTTCAAACTTTCACATAAAATATAATAAACAATTCAATTTTTTCAAATTCTAAAATAAAAATAATATTAAAAATTTATATTATAACAATATTTTATCCAACTTTCAACAAAACATTTCCATCTGAACTGCATAACCAAACAAGACCTAAATAATTTTTTTTTTTTTATTTCTACACTATTTTTTAAGTTTTTTTGTTATCTTTTATTTAACATGTTCGTGGCTTTGTGAAATGATAATTGATAAGTATCACATAACTATTGATCCCGATGTGGCTAAGTTTTTTATGGTTTATTTACTAGGAAAACAAAAGGACTATATTAGTGAAAATGACTATATTAAAAGATAATAAATTCAAAAACTCATTGTATAAAATTAATGTTAACTCTACTCAGCCTCCGGTTCTTGGGTCGCACACCACACTCCTGATGTGGCGAACTCGATTCCTTACCCACGTCACGGTTCATTGATTTCTTCAGGACATTGACTTCTCTCCCGCTACTCACACTTCTCCACTTCTCCCCCTCTCCATCACCCCGAAAATGAGCACCCCAGTCACTTGTCCCTACTGTTCTCCCCTTCTCCATGGCCCCAAAAACAAGCCCTACCCTCAACCCAGCCAATGACGTCCCTTAGCAAGCTGACGCCACTCGACCCAGCTAACAAAACTCCTCAACAAGCTAACGCCCCTCATCCTAGCCACAGTTCTCTCTCCCTCAACCTAGATCTACCTCCAAACGTTGCAGGCCAAGGTAGATCTCCCACATGGACACCAAAACACCAACCCAGATCGCATGATAACATCATTTTTCCGAAAAGGTTGATTTTTGGTAGATCTCATGTAATTTTTTTGCACATACATTGTTTATTGCGACAGGTTGTGTTGATTTATCTAGTCGATTTTTTTTTTTTTGTGATTTCTATAATACAACTGGTTGTGTTGTTGAAATAGGCTATAGATGTAGATTCTGTGATTGTGTTATTGAAGTAATTTATTGATTTGTGAATT
Organism: Juglans microcarpa x Juglans regia; assembly: GCF_004785595.1. NCBI lineage: Eukaryota > Viridiplantae > Streptophyta > Magnoliopsida > Fagales > Juglandaceae > Juglans > Juglans microcarpa x Juglans regia. Next base: position 733,678 of record NC_054595.1, read on the forward strand.
TCTAGGAATTATTATTGTGGATCATGAATTTCTTGCTTGGCACCGAAGTGACGGAGCTACACAGTTTTGGAGTGATGGAGCCACACGAGGCAGACAGAGGGTGAGGTCGTAGTGGAAAATATCCAAATGTTCCCCGACGACACGAAACTCCCTACTCACGAAATTTATTTTCTGCAATAAAAAAAAAAATTCCAAAAGGCCAAAACACAGTCACATCTCCGTCTCTCACTATTTTGCTTTACAAAAAAATAAGATAGCAAACCTCTCTTTGAATCCACGTTTACATCCACACGTCCCAATCCAACGGGAGCTGTTGAATCCCATCCAAAATCAACTTACCTACCAATTTTTCTCCCACTGATTTGCTTTTGTTGGTAGCCTGGGTTTTTCAGTATTTTCTCTCTAGGATTTCTGAAGAAGTGAAAAAGAATGCCCCGGGGGGGGGGGGGGGGGGGGGGGGGGAGGGAGGAATGGAAATGAACCATTTGGACCAAAACACACATTTTATTTTCTTTTTAAAAAAAAAAAAAATCCATGAGACTGGAGTGTTGAGGTTGTGTGAACAGTGGGTAGTTGTGTAACAAAACTCTAAAATTAAAGGCCTTACACTGGGATGTACGTTCACATCATGAAAGGTTCTCCTTCAAATGTTGATCGATCATTAGACAAATTATTAAATCCAATAATTGACTTCATCCCTCATTATTTCAGTGGGGGTTATAGCCTATAGGTTGTCCAAAATATCTCTGTAATGTTTAGAGTCTAATATTGTTCATCAATCAGTCTCCCAAAAATTGGCATATTATCATGAAAACACCTAAACATAATTTAATTTAGATAACAATAAAAATAACTTGAATTTAATTGGCATATAGTCAACCTTATCGTCTTAGTGACCTTAACAAACTCAAATTCTAATTTAAGCGCCTGAAAACTACTTTTAAGAGATTTTAATTTTTCTGTTTTTTATAATATCGTTCAAAAATTAGATGATTTACGTGACAAAATTCAAGTTGCTAAAATTTCTTTACAACTTTCTTGTCTTGACTCAGATCAAATTATTTTGCAAATCCTTGAAAAAAAAATATATGATGACATTTTGCTTTAAGAAGAAATTTTTTTATAAATAAAAGTTACGAATTCAATGGTTAGTAGAGGGTGACGGAACCATGAGATTTTTCCATCAAATGGCTCTTCTTCCTTGAAACACTTCATTATTCATAAAGCAACCATAGAGTACTTCCAAACCCAACTAACGACTAAGCCTGCTCATGACACCTCTTCTTTGCTTGACCTCGTTTTGAACCTTCTCTCAAATGTTGATAATGGCTTTTTACTTAAGCCCCTCATTGGAGGAAGTTAAGCAAGCTATTTCTAGCATCCCTACAGACTAAAGCCCTGGTCTGGATGGTTTCTTATCTTCGTTTTATTTAGTTTGCTGGTCTACTATTAACCTTGATCTTTATGAGGCTATTATTGAATTCGTAGGGGCATTCTTTCTCCTTTCATACACTCCTTCATCACTCTAATTCCCAAAACTGACTACCCCTCTTCTTTATCTAATTCCAGACCTATCAGTTTGTGCCAAGTCTCTTACAAAATTTTTTCCAAGATTTTGGCCTTTCGTCTCACCTATTTGATGCCCAACCTCATATTTCAAGTCGGACTAAATAAGAGTCATTCTGACAGCTAGTTAATCAACAAAATCTAGAGATTGAGACTGAGAAAATATGTAACATAGGGAGAAAACTCTAAGAATAGGGTTTATTCATAAAGTTAAAAACAGGTTCTGAAACTCATAAGTCAGGCTTATATAGCTAAGGAAATCTGTAATTTTGAGAATTTTTGCTAGAAAAAGAAAATTCTCAATTATTGCGTGAAAATAAGATATGTAATAAAATAAGTATCTTGTCAAAAATCTGGCCCAAACTAGAATAAGAATCATCTCTAAAAGTGAAAGTGCAATATTAAAATAAAGGGAAAAAAACTTAAATTGAAAATCCGAAGGGGAAAAAGCTGATTTCATAGTCAAAATGGTGATCACTAGGCACAGTTGGTGAGCACAATGTGCACATAGAAAAGAGCTCTCCAAATTGGAGTCATATACGCAATTCTGATACCTATAGATAAAGTTATGGTCAAAATACTGATGTGTGCGAAATATTGCCCAAATCTAAGCAATCTTCACATTTTCTTGTTGTCATCTCAAAGTAGTCCAATGCTATCAACATGGAATGCTTAGCATCATCATGCCCAGATCCCCCTGTATCAATATCTCAGCATCAGGGTGACTTTATTGCAAGACGTATGATTTTTTATAGCATTTGTTTAGCTCATGAACTGATTCACATCCTTGTTAGGCCGGTCAGGGGCAACAATGTCCTCCTTAAGGTTGACATGACCAAAGTTTGTTACTTCAGCATTGCTTCACTGATCCTATATTTTCTATTTGTCTAAATGCTACTCACAATGATTATTTTACTCCCAGTAGGAGCCTTTGCCAAGGTGGTCCCTTATCACCTTTACTTTTCATCTTTAGTAAACAACCTTTAAGTAGAGGTCTCAACCATTTCATGGAGGTTGGCCATATAATTCTTTATCTTCTTCCCCGTGGTTGTATCTCTTTCCTTCTTTTTGCTGATGATCTTTTAATTTTCACTAATAGTTCCAAGAATCTCTTTAACACTCTTGTGGAGTTTATTAATCGTTATGAGGCTATCTCTAGTTAGAAGTTAAACCCTTACATAGGTGTGTTCTTATTGCACAAGAATGTGTATCGAGCTAGAAAGCGCATCATTGAGGTCACAACCAACTTTAGAGAAGGCAAGTTTCCCACCACATACCTTAGAGCTCCCCTCTCTTATGGCAAAATTTCTATTTCTGCTTATGATTCAATCCTTTGCAAAACTCATAAGAATGTTTTCATTTAGAAATGTCGCCTTTTGTCCTCTAGGGTAAACTAACTTTACTCAAATCTATGCTTTCTTCTATTCTTATCCATATCCTCTCGATCCTTGACCCTCTAAAAAAAAGTGATGAATTTCATTCACAAAGCTTTTACTACTTTTTTCTGGAGGGGAAGTTGATGGTCGTTCTAAGAAACATTATGTTTCTTGGACTCTTATCTCCCGCCCCTTTTCTGAAGGTGGTCTGGGTATTCAAAATTTACGTAGTACTCTCAAAGCTCTTAATTGCAAATTTTCTTGTCATTTTCTAAGGTCTGATTCCCTTTAAACTAGCTTTTTACATCCTAAATACATTCATAATGTGCCTTCTCTTAACCACATCGAGGCAAAACCTTATCATTCTAGCTCGTAGAAAACTATTTGTAAATTCCTACCTGTCATTCACCAAAAGAGCCAATGGAAAGTTCGTGAAGGAGCCTTAAATTTTTGGCATTATAACTTGTATGATGATGGTTCTCTTTCCCAGAAAGGCTTCAGTGTTTCTATTCTCACATTGCAATTAAAGGATGTTTGCTCTTCTTCAGATTTGATTTGGGATAAGGTTTCTAGGCATGGGTATCTTCTCTTTTTGAGGAGGTTAGAGAATTTTCCATTAACCACAAATCTGGTTCTAACATTAGAATTTGGAAGCACTCCTTCGATGGTTAATTTTCTACTAATTTGGCATGGAACTTACTTAAAGATCATTCTCCCACTTTTCCTTTTGCTTCTTTTATTTGGAATAAAGTTTTTCTTGTGAAAGTCTCAATTTTTATTTGGAAACTTTGGCATAGTTGTATCCCTCTTGATGACAAGATTCAGAAGTGTGAGATCTATATCGCTTCTAAGTGCAATTGTTGTGCTCTTGGCTTTATGGAAAGTGCTAATCATCTCTTTTCCGATTGTGCCCTTAGTGATGTAGTTTGGCATTACTTTTGTTACATTTTGGCTATACTCCCACTTCCTCTTACAATTGGAAAACTAGAGCTACCTAATAGTGGTTTACGTTTCTAATCAACTGTAGTTGACTGCTTTTCTTTTACTCACCATCATTTGTTGGGAGATTTGGCTTGTCAAGAACAAAACCTGTTTTGAGAATATCTAGGTTAACTCCCATACTATTGTTCACAAAGTTAAAACATGATTGAGAGATCTAATGCATGTCTAGATATAATGCGTCTATCTTAGACTCTCTCTGTATTCATATTCTCACTTTTAGCTCCAAAAGGCTTTTCTTGGTCAAATGGATCATCCCTCCTTTGATCCACTTCCTTTTGGCTCTCTTAAGATAAATATTGATGGCGCTTCTAAGGAAATCATGGTCATGCGGGTTGTGGGAGAGTTTTACGTTCCTGCAATGGTTCTTTTATTGCTAGTTTTTCTTTATTTTTGGGAGTTGGTAATAATACTTTTGTTGAGTCTTCGGGTTTGATGATGGGTCTTACTTTATGTTATCAATTTAGCATTATTAACCTTATTGTGGAGACCTATTCGCTTTTATTATAAGTTAGCCTAATAATAGTTCTCCTCCCCCTTGGTCTTATTATAATATTTGGGATGATATTCTTCTGTTTAAACTCATTTTTCCTTTTAGTATCTGTTATGTCTATAGAGAAGGTAATGTCTTGGCCAATAGCTTGGCTTCTTTTGGTTCCATAGGTAATACGATGAGTTTTTCTTTTCTCTTTGAATTTCTTTTTTCTCTTTGAGTTTCCTAAGCCTATGATTGGTCTTTTTCTAGTGAAAAATTATACTCATCATTCTCATAACACACACCACACAATTTTTTTTTATTTTTTTTATTATTTTCTCTTATTAAATGTGTAGTGTATGGATGATGAGTAGAAAAATTTAATTAGTTTAAGAAAAAATAAGTGTGATGTGTGAAGATGATGAGTAGCAAAGCTCTTTCTCTGTAGATCATGCATTTAGTCCCTCGTTTCACCATTAGCTTTTAGTATATTTAAATCACGGTTTGAATGTATTTAGTTTGTATTAGGTTTTATTAAATTTTAGGAGCATGTTTTTGAGATTTCCTTTTGTGACCCATTTCTCATCTTTGTATAAAGTGTTCATCTGTCATAAGTGAGAGATTATCAATAAAATTGGAGTATCTTCCTCTTCTTTAAAAAAAGAATCTACTACTAATCATATTACCTTGATTCCTAAAGTTCTTAAACCAAATTATTCTTGCTATTACACTTTTAACTAGCAAGAAAGAGGAACTACACTAGGAGAAAAAAAAAAAAAAAAAAAAAAGGAAGAGGCACAAAGCGTTCATAAGTAGCTTAAAGGTTCTAAAAGAGGTATACACACGCACACACGCACACATACATGTATGTGTGTATATATATACACATGTATGTATAATAGGTGAGACCTACATCTATATGGAGAGAACTTTTAATTCCCTTAAAAAATGGTTCCTTATGTGGTGGGCTGGAGTTCATGGACAATAGAATATTATTCCCTATGATCATGAACAAAATACTATATCGTGCACATCTGACAGCTAGCTAAGGTTGTGAATTTCCTCCGTAATTCCAATTTCAATGGAGACATAAAGTTGGAATTCGAAGTTCAGAGTTAGGGATTTTGTTGAAAAATTGGTCAGAGTCGGAGCTGATATCGGCTCCAAACTTCGACCTTTTTTTTTTTAAATTGTTTTATTCAAAACAACAATTAGGACTTTCAAAACGAGCCTTTTCTTTTTTTTTTCTTTTTCTCTTCCTTAGTGATTTATTTTCTTCCCAATATCTGCCACTTTTCCAAACAATCAAAATTATCTTTGGGTAGTGATAGGCTTACTACTTATCTACTATTTATTTACTACTTATAGTGTTTTTATTTTTTTATCATTTTATTTTAAGTATTTTTTTAACATCCTTAATCATTAAGAAAAAATTAAAAAAATATATAAACTTACTACTAGTCACTTCCTTAACCACTAAGTAAAATTAAAAAAAAAATCAAATACAAAATGAGTAGTAAATAACTAGTAAGAGGGTAGTAACCCTATCATTTTCCATTATCTTTCCAATGTCTGCCATTTTTCAAAAGAGTTAGAGTTCTCTTCACAAGGTCTGTTGCCTTTCCTTTACCACTTGGGTTCTTCTTATTTTTTCCTTTGCGCGTTTTATTCTTTACTTTCCTCCCATAGACGAAGGGCTTGTCTTTCACTATTTGAAGTGTAGGGTCTTCGCTATCACATTACTAGCTTCAGTCATTCTCGAGTTTGATGTATTCCAGACTAATCCTTAAGGCCTGCCAGGTAATTATCCAGTACTATGGAATTAATCTCCTAATTTGTATACTTTTGTTAAATTAGTAATATTGTATTTATAACTCGATGAGGCCGAATGTCAAAATCTCTATAATTAAATTCAAATTAAACGTCAATATTACTATTTTCTTAATTGTTGCATGCCACATTTTATATATTCTTGATCAAGCAGGGTGTATCACGCTTCACCCTCTCTATCTTTCTCTTTGTAGGCAAGGGTGAAAATGAATAAGATCAACAGAATACAAAGAGGGAACTCTGACTCTGGCTGCATTTCCCTTGTTCACTTTTATTTCTTCTACCTTTGACTCCAACAACTCTAATCGGAGTTGGAATCTTCTTCGATTCGAAGCCAGAGTCGAAACTCCCAATGACCTCCGACCCAAGTTGAAGTTGGATGTCAGAGTTTACTATTCAGCCCGAACCTAGCCCTACGACCAGCAATAATTTTCACATACATTAGGTACGTTCCAAGGCCAATAATCAAAGCATTTAATTTTCAACATAGAAGTCTACACTTTGAATCACATTAACTCCTTGGAAAAAAGTATAATTTCTAGCTATTCGATACTGACACATTCACACATCTTCTCTTCATATGCATTAAAATAAGAGAAATGTCAAGTCACAAAAAGATTTCATAAATGTAAATTTACAAACTGATGTGGTTTAATATGGTACATTAGATTGTAAAACTACTTTTATTATAAAGTAGATTTAACATATCATATGAAACTATACCAATTTGTGGATTTACTTTTATGAGATCTTTTTGTAACTACCACACTACTCTTAAAATAAACACAACTTTTATATTTTTTTCTCTACAAACTTAAAAATCTACACTTTTAACACAATCTTAATAGTTTTATCAATGAGAAATGATATTTGCATTTTTAGGGTATGCAAGTATGTGCACACTCTATTTCAAATTTAAAAACCTACACTTCTAACGCAATCTTAATAGTTTTATCAATGAGAAATGATATTTGGAAACCTAAGATATGCAAGCCCGCACACTCTATTTGAAAAAAAAAATAGATAAACTTGGGACTCACATAAAAAAAATTATTTACCAACAAAGATTATAAACGGCCGAATTTGGAAAGTCCAGCGAAGTCTGCTTTAGAAGAAGTTTCCCACATGTTTGAAACTATGGAGCACTTTCACAAACATAAAGAAGGCACATGCGGTACTGCACCAACCAAAAGAACAGAGTTCTCTCAATGTACAAACAACAGACACCAAGGATCCCAACCCATTCACGTATTAGGGCCGCCATAAATAGATGTTTTTATACTACTTAAAGCAAAATGATTAAAAATAAATTAAAAAATATCAAGTAGTTCACAAAACAAGCAAAAAAAAAAACAAAAACAAAAACTAAAATTAAATCGCAAGAAATTATCACAAGTCGTTCTAAACTTTTTCCTTGGTTACCTGGGAAAAGCAAATTGAAGATGATGTGTTGCGATGGTCTGCATCGATAGCCTTCGTTTTTGCAATGGTGGGTTTTGTTCAAGCTACGCTGTAAAGGAAAGGAAGAGAACTGTGTTAAGTTTATGGATTTTTTCTACTTGCGCGAGAGAAAGAAGCAGCGAGAAGAGAATATTTTAGTCAAAAGTAATATTTGGCGAGCCTCATTTGGCTCAACAAATTTAGCCAGTCAATTCATCTAAAGTTAAAATCACTGTACATTTAACCAATCCATTACTAAATTTTATTTTACACTTCAATTATTCTTTGATTAAAATTTGATTTTAGCTAGCCCACTATTATTGCTATATAGAAGGCCGTGAAAACTACTTTTATCCTTGGACAAAATTGTGTGATGTGTATTCATTAGTAGAAAAGCTGATTGTAAATTTGTTGGTAGGGGGTGGCAACAATAACGTGGTAGACAATGGCCTCCAAGTGGTGCGCCACATGAGACATGCACACAACCCCCCAGCACTCTCACAGTCTCACTTCCCCTCCGCCTCCTTCTTGCGTGCGCCCTCCTTGCCTTGCGTGCGCCTGTTGCGCTGTCCCCTATCCTGCGCACTCCCTCCCTTCCTAACCCTAACTGCGTCTCCATCATCCCCACTAACACCACCACCTCCAACTACGGCAACGATACCATCCACCTCATCGAGATCTCCTGTTCGCACGGCCGAGGAGCCATGTCCAAAGCTCGCGTTTACGCCGACGTCAATGTCGTGCGGCCCAAAGAGTACTGGGATTACGAATCTCTAGCCGTTCAATGGGGGTACTAAACATAATAATTTCTCTTACCCTAGTCCGAAGCCCTTTCTTTCTCTTGATCTTCCTTTTTTTACCTATCGCTGCTTTTGATTGGGAAGAATTTTGCAACGGGGATAACGAAATTGATTAAGCTTCTCTCAGGCTTTATGACTTAATAGTTAATATCACTGAGCTTCTTTTTTTTTTTTTTTTTCTTTTTCTTTTTAATTATGCGGTTGAGATCGATTTTTCCTCTTTTCTTTCGGTGCGCTAATTTTCTTATGGGTAGACCGTAGGGGTTCTAGTTTGATATGTATTTTCTTCGATTAGCGTAGCCCGATTATATCTTTTGATCCATATGAAATAAGCTATGATCACATTGAGTAGGGATAGAATGGATGGAGTTGATTAATCTTTGGTTTCGAGAACTCAAAAAAGGCCACTTGAATTTGTAGAAGTGAAGGCATTTGTAAAGCTGCCACCTGTGGAAGTTCTATATATCGGATTGGGGTTGGTACATACAAGAAAAGATGGTGTGGCTGGGTTTGAGAAGGGAGTGATTCTTGTTGTTCACCTAATGCTGAAGTACCATTACATGTCCAGTTTTGAATCCATCCTTTTCTCTTGGATTCGTGTTGTTCACCTAATGCTGAAGTACCCATATTTTTCAGTTTTTAATCCCTCTTTTTCTTTCTTTTTTCCGTTTTTAGCTATCGTCTGAAATTTTGAGAAATCTTTCACATCATTCTTTCCAGTGATCAAGATGATTATGAGGTTGTACGGAAAGTTGGAAGGGGAAAATACAGTGAGGTTTTCGAGGGCATAAATGTCAACACTAATGACCGGTGCATAATCAAGATACTTAAGCCTGTTAAGAAAAAGAAGGTGAGTTTTAATTGTTCACTTTATCCTTGAGGACTTTAGACGTATAGCATTTCAGCATAGTTGCTTTGTTTCTAGAGTACTACTTTTGCTACTTTTGACAAGATTTGGCGCATTGTTTAAATTTTTTATGTTATTGGATTTGTAATAATTCAATATTGCCACAGCGAGAGGAAATACATGGTTTTGTAACAAATATGTGAGATACCCATGTGGAGGATCATCTATCGTGTGCTTACTTTATATATTCTACTCTGTTGCTCGTCTTGCATGCCATTAATGTGGTTTTCTGCTGTAAATTTAGTCAGGTAACAATCAAGGATTAAGCATGAGGTGTCTATACATCTTTTTTTGCAGATTAAGAGAGAGATAAAAATACTACAGAACATTTGTGGTGGTCCAAATATTGTCAAGCTTCTTGATATTGTCAGAGATCAGCACTCAAAAACTCCTAGCTTGATATTTGAATATGTGAACAGTACAGATTTCAAAGTTCTTTATCCCACGTTGACTGATTATGACATACGCTACTACATATATGAGCTTCTGAAGGTAATTTATTCGTTCACTCTTTCTCCATTCAACACAGTTTTGCTCATTTATAATCTTTTCTGGTGAATCTATGGCTTACTTGAGGTGCTGCAATATTTGTTATGGGAATAGAAAACTAAAACAAATAAGGTTAACAGCTGTAAAGCCTGTAATGTCTCTTGAAGTGCTGATTGTTCAAACTTACCTTTTCCAACTTCCTTCTGGAGTTCTGCTGCTTACTTTGGGAAATTTGGGATTCAATGTCTCTCGAGCGAGCATAATTGACAAGGATCTTGGTGATAAAATTTCCCACATTTAGCCGTATGAAGTCATTGTTTGGTCGGCAGTTTGGATATAAAGGACATCGATGCGGATCTTATGTCATAAGTGCCTAGAAACGATCTCCTGAACTCCTCAAGATGGCTTTTTCTAATTAGCTTTCTTTTCCTTTTTTCTCCTCCTTTCTTGGTTAGATGGTACTATAATTTTTCTGAAAACAAACAATTGGCAATTTTCAACTGAATGTCAAACTTTCCTTTGCAAGAATTGCAACTGTACCCTTGGATATCTCCATTACTCTTTAAGATATGCTTTTACCTGAAAAGTGATGGATTACCATGCTTATAATTAAACTAAATAACAACAATAATTCCAAATGCAGATTTTTCTGTCTGTAAAGTTGGTTGAAACACTTTATGGACAGAACAGTGCAATGTGGTTAAAAGGCTTTATGGGATGAAATCTTTACTAGGCTTGGTATCGCATGGGTAATGCCTAGAAGGGTGGTAGATTTATTGTCATGCTGGAGAGGTATTCGGGGAAATTGTCAAATCGTGGCTGTTTGGAAGATTTTGCCTCTATGTTTAATGTGGTGCACTTGGAGCAAGAGGAATGGTCGCTGTTTTGATGATAGGGAACGCTCAATGGGGGGGTTCAGGGACTTTTTCTTTCATACATTGTTACTTTGGGCTTCGGCTATTGTATTGAATGGGACTAGTTTTAATGACTTTTATGCTGTTTTTCACAGCGCTTAGCTTGTAATTAGGTTCATCTCTTGTATACTTACTGTGTACTTGGGTCTTGGCTAATTATGTGGATTAATAAAATTCTTCTTACTCATTAAAAAAAAAGTTGGTTGAAACACTTGAATATGTGTACCTTCGAGTTTGGACCTTTCAATGGTGTTGTGAAATGCACTTTTACAGCTCAACTAATTTTGGTAACTTTATGCTGCAGGCATTGGACTACTGCCATTCACAAGGAATAATGCACAGAGATGTCAAGCCTCACAATGTTATGATCGACCATGAGTTGCGTAAACTTCGTTTGATAGACTGGGGTCTTGCTGAGTTCTACCATCCTGGCAAGGAATATAATGTCCGTGTAGCTTCAAGGTAATTTTCGAGACATAAGGACCAAGTTCTATAAATTGAAACATACTTATGAAAAAAGGTCCTATAAACTGAAACATTTATCGTTTCAAAGCTTACGTCGAGTGAACTTAAGTTTTTGTTATCGATTGTTTTATAGAACATTTTTCAGCAGGATATGGGGTCTGTATGTGTCCAACTTCTAGTTGGATGCCTCATTACCATGTCCAAACCATGTGCTTTGAACATGTGGAGAATGTCTTGTGTATAGAATGCCTGTTACAAACCACTTTAAAGTTATATTTAACTTTGTTATATAATGCAAGGTAATATAGTTCTGGTAATATAGTTCGTTTTCATAATATGACTTGTGCTTTGTAATATTAAAATGAATCAGTGGATGGCATATACAAATGCATGCGCGAAAGTTTTTAATAAAGCACACTGAGCAGACTTGCATAAACAGAATTGTAGTATATTAGTTTTTGGGTCTTTCTAGCCAACACTTCATTCTTGCATTATTGCATTTCTGTGTCTGTGTCAAAGGATCAGAGGGGGTTTAAATGTTTTAGAAAAGAGTTCAACCACATATGTAAATCTAAGCTGTTTTCCTAAAGATTGAAACTTAACTTTCTGAAAAGGTTAGAATTTTCTTATATTTTTTTTCAGATACTTTAAGGGTCCTGAGCTTCTGGTTGATTTGCAAGACTATGACTATTCTTTGGACATGTGGAGCCTTGGCTGCATGTTTGCAGGAATGGTAAGAATTATGGTGACTGGATTCTACTTAGATTCAAATCATGTAAAATGTTGTTTAAGCTGCATCATGCATGTGTTCCTTAGGTGTTTGTGCATGTGCTTTTGCTCATTTCACTTGATGGCTTGCTGCTTCTGTAGATTTTCCGCAAGGAGCCATTCTTTTATGGTCATGACAACCATGATCAACTTGTCAAAATTGCAAAGGTAGTGCTTATTCTGATTTGGAAAAGGTCTCAAATTTATGTACCTTCAACTATTACTCCAAGAAACATGTGTCAATACAAAAATAAAATGTATTGTTATTCTCAATATTATAAATTACGGTGTTTATTACTGATATTCACTATCTTTTGCTTGGGTGTTTATAGAATTATTATGACTTAGTTCAAAAGTGTTTCTTCTTTCCATTAAAAAGATACTTTTCTTCCTCAAAAGGATCTCTATATGAATTTAGTGGCTTGCTTTCCAGGTTCTTGGGACGGACGAGTTAAATGCATATCTGAATAAGTATAATTTGGAGCTTGATCCTCAACTTGATGCACTTGTTGGGAGGTATGTCTGGATGAGTTTTTTCACCCTCGTGGAGTCCATTCTCTGATACTTGATGAAAGCATAAATCATTAAACTGTGACTACTGTGAGATATATATATATATATATATATATATATATATTCTATAAGTAACGTTGGTAAGAATATCTAATATGGAATTTGCTCATCTTTGCCTTAGAAGTGCTGCAATTAACAATAATGATTTAAGTCCCTCATTTGGTTAATCATTACATGCAGCCTCTAACTGTTTATGTTGTCGTGTATTAATTTGTCAATACCTTCTGCAGGCACAGCAGGAAACCTTGGTCCAAATTTATTAATGCAGATAATCAGCATCTGGTTTCTCCAGAGGTTATTTTCTTGTCTTCTAGATGTATCAAGTTTTAGTCATCCCCAGTAGTCCCTGTAATTGGTTGATTTTTAAAGTCTATTTTGAATGCAGGCCATTGATTTTCTTGATAAGCTCCTACGGTATGATCACCAGGACAGGCTAACTGCAAGAGAAGCCATGGTAATTCTGTTTATATTTATTTGTTGCTATTGCTAATGTCTCTTTTTTCTGGTTTCCTTTTTGCCTTCTTTTTTATATTAATTTTTTTTTTCGATGGAAGACTTTTATATTAATTGATAGGAAAACACTACTATGCCCACTCTTTTTGACATCTCCATTTGATTTTTTTTTTTTTTTTTTTTACTTATTGATTAAGGAAGTGATTTTAAATGTATTGGTGTATTTTTTTTATTTTTTAAATGTATTTAAATATGTTAAAAAAATGTGAAAAAAAAAAAGAGAGAAAAAAAAAAAAATTTACGCTGGGCGGTATGCCCAGCGGTCAAAATGGGGCGGCATAGTAGCCGCACCCTAATTGATATTCATAACCGCCCAGCGGTCAAGATGGGCGGCATAGTAGCCGCACCCTAATTGATATTCATAACTCTTGCTCTCTTGGGTTCAGTCAGAATATAGTTTCATGCTAGAGTAGGAGTAGGATATTTTTTAGCTGTTATATTCCTTTACACCCCACCCCCCCCCCCCCCCCCCCCCCCCCCCCCCCCCCCCCCCAAATTATTTTAGTGCTGCGGTTACTTGGAACAAGGATTTCAATCTAATTTGCACTAGTATCATCCATATCTGGTTGGATCAAGATAAATTTGATGACGTTTGGGATCTTCAGACTGCACTTTCCCCCCGCCCCCGCCAAAAAAAAAATTGATAATACAGAGTCCGCGTGCTAATTTTTGTTGACGACTCTCAAGTAATCTCAGTGTTACTCTAGGGCATACTAAATGTTGCCTCGCTGATATTGATGGTGCAGGCACATCCATATTTCTCTCAGGTGAGAGCAGCAGAAAGTAGCAGGATGCGCACACAGTAGGGCTGATCCCATGGAGTCCTTTGTGTAAACAAACAAGAGGCCATGCTATTGGGAATATGTATTATAAACCCTATAAATTTTTATGGCTCCCTCTCACTGAATGTGGGCAGCCAAGTTTGTGTATGGGTTCATAATGCGAAGACTACTGTTGAGTTGAATGAAACTTTGTGAAGTTTTCAATGCTGTACTTCAATGCCATCCATGACTGTCCTCGATTAGTGAGTAACATTAACACTCAAAGTGAAGCTGTCCGCAAAAGACTATTACGACTACCCTCTCCAAGGGCCAAGATAGAGTGGCCGAGATTATAAAGAGGGTATCGCCTGATCCCTTAAACCATTTGAGTCGCAACAGATTAATGGTTTCTCACTCATTGAGGCAATTGATGATCTATGAAAGACGCTAAAATATGACGAGTCAAGAGAAAGTCAACTGTTCTTAGTGGGGCAGCTCGGATGCATGAAGGTGTTGTTTGCGAATAGAGATGACTTTATCTCATCTCATTTCCTTTTCTAATTTCACTCAAAATTAAATACTTTTTAATTTCAGATTTTTAACTTCTTCATCTAATCATTACAACTTTTTCAAACTTACAAAAAAATATATATATATAAAAAATAATTCAGCTTTTCCAAATTTTAAAATAAAAAAATATTAAAAAATTATATTTTAACAATATTTTAACTTTATAATATTTTTATTCAATTTTTTCTTTCATTTTTCAAAATTCAATAAAGCATCTTAATTCAAATCATTTTATTACTATTCAAAAATTATTTTACTACTATTTACAAAATTTTCATCTCATCTCAATCCCGAAACATCTCATAAAACTTCGTCTTGTATCACCTGTCTGAGTAATTAATCGTAAGCGCATAGTTTGGCAACCTTGTTTCATTATTGAAAGGGTAACATTTTTCTCATCTTAGATCTTATCATACTTAATCGCACTTATAATTTCATTGATGACTTAAAATAAGTAATGTAAAACATGCCAAATAGCAATTTTGATTGGGAATGACAAATTTTAACATGAACAACAATATTTCTAGCACAGGAAATGTCTAAATCGGCTGCTTAATTATTGAAATGACTCCGCCAACCTTTCATGATCAATGCATTTCCCATCACAATTAAACAAGCTTGAATCACCAATGGCATCAATATTCATTATAATTGAACACTGAGTTCCACTTGAACAAAGAACATGTATACATGACTCTCCCTCTCCCTCTCTCAAACAGACAGTACCACAACATGCATAAAGCAACCACGATGTCGGACTTAAGCACATCTCAATTAAAAAGATTTACATATATGCTGATGATATTCTCAATCCATCTCTACATTCATTCATTTTTTGAGATGGGGGAAGCAAGTATAAACATCAGATTTGGGGTGCTTTGCTTCCGCATGCTCCCTGCACTTCACCTCCGTAGTGGTGCATATAAATGTCTGCATGCACACCTTGCACTGCATTGAATATTCACCAAAAACAATATTAATTAACCAACAAATTGAAAGGAAGTACAATAGAGAACGATCTTTTTTTTTTTTTTTTATCAGTAAACAAAATTTTATTGATCATAAGAATAGGCAAGAGCCCATGTAATGGGCAGCATGGTTTTAACTAAGACAAGATATAGTTGCGCCAATATTTCATCCTCTTGATCCATGATTTGATTTAGACATAACTAGTCTGATGTCACGCCCCCAATGCCAGAAGGGACAAAGGTAATGATCTCATGCATTCTACTGTGAAGCATTCCTTAAGGAATTTCTGAATGGGTCTTTCAGAAATCAGTTAATTCCGTCACATTGTTATAATTTCTTGTGAAGGGTTAACCCCTAGGGATTGGCTCAAGTGGAAAGGGTCTTGGTCATGGGTGCAAACAATTTCTAAGGGCCACATCCCATTGGTGAGAAGTCAATGATTTACCTAATTCGTGTTATGGGGATGCGTTACATGGGTCCAAGGTTTAACCAGGTAAAAGACATGGGTTTGCACGGTCTCCCAGATTCCTCATCATCAAAAAGTCTCTTGTGAAGGGTTTGAATAGGAACTTATGGCCTTATTTGTCACCATTGAAGCTAGTAGAAACTTGAAGGAATTGAGGCAAATAATCCCAAATCAGTTTCTAGAGGCCTCAGGTAATTAAAAGGGCTGCCTTGCTCCATCAATTATTACTCTTAAGAATGGTTGCTCTAGTGTTGTAGAATTATGGGAGCGGGCCTCGAGTTTAATCATGAAGCTCAAGATATTGTCACAAATTGTTAAGAAGGTTAAATGAGAATGACAAAGGCCACAAATTTGCTTACAGATTGGAAAGTTGATATATTTTGTCTGCAGGAAACAAAGCTGAAACACGTCCTATAGTATCATTCAGGATCTTTGGAGTGCCCACATGTTATTCTAACTTTGATCACGTATTTTCCTATGTGACCTCCGTTTAATAGAAACTAAAAGCCAACATTCAAGTCGACAACCTTAGATGATGTTAATATTTTCAAATCAGTCTTGAAGAAACAAAAGACTTTATCTCCTAAATTTGAAGGGAAGTGTAATACGAGCTATCAATAGCAGTAGAGTGAAGTTCCTTATACATAGATCAAACTTGGCCCCTATGATAAAAAAGTCAAGCCACCAGACCTAGGATAGTCTGATATGGAATGAACCAAGACTTGAGCTTCAACCCAAAGAACATCTGAGTTGTGTATGACATCATCAATTATATGTGGAGCTAAATTAACTACCTTTTTAAACACCAATCTAACAATCCCCCCATAAACTCCTATCATAATCTGGTCAGGATGAACGAAAAGCAAGATGACTTTCTCCAACAACTATCGTGCATAATATTTCAACCGTCTCAATTTCCATATTTAGGCACCAATAAAGGTAACTATAGTAGACTCAATCCAATTATCAACCAAAGAATACCTGGATTGACATCGCCTTCTTGTTTGTTTCTAGCTGGCTACCTGAAAAAACCAATCCAATCATCTAGTTAAGCACAAAAAATACATGTATATCTTTGACATGTAATACGATCCACAGCTGTTTTTATAAAAAGATCGAAAAGGAGATTTTCTAATAAATAAAAGAATCTCTATCATCTTTTACGTTATCTTGGTTACCCAGTAAAACCCACTAATTCATGATCTCAACGGTTCAGGTCTTTGATTCGGAAAGTGAGAATTGAGATGCGAAAATGGCATCTTCCGCACTGCTGTCATGCTCTCGGAAACCAAACAAGGCACACAACTTGAAAAGAAATATTGATTGGAAGGAACAAAGGATGAGAATAATAATTTACCCTTGGCAGCTTTTTGCTTTTCCAAGTTCTTCTCACGTGCCATCTTCGCCTTCTGCCCGTTTCCTCCTCCCATGTCTGCAATCAAAAGGGATGAGAACCTGAAAACCCTAATTTAGCGAAAGACGAGTACGATACGATATCTGGGCAAATTAAGAGGGGAACCGAACCGGGGTCTTTTATAGATGGCTATAGCCTACAAAAAAAATAAATAAATAAATAACACGCTTTACCCCATAAACATTTGCCGGCCAATTAATTTGCAATTACTTTATTGGAGATTATTATGTCAGTATAATCATTTATATAAATATTCTTTAATAACCCAATATATGTATTATTTTGAGATTATTTTGATAATTATTCGAGTTAACCAAGGAGTCAATGATATTCTTTTTTTCATTTTTTTTTATTTAGGGGAGGGGTTTCAAACTCTAAGGCTTCGTTTGGATCATCAACTCATCATTACAATTTTTTCAAATTTCAACACAAAATATAATAAATAATTCAACATTTTCAAATTTAAAAATAATAATAATATTAAAAAATAATATTCTAACAATATTTTATCATCTCAACTCAACTCACTTCAATATCCAAACGCAGTCTAAACCTCTATTTTAGAAGTTGAGAGTTATGTCAACCAGACCATATGTTTTTGGTATGGAGTCAATGATATTCTAAACTAGTTAAAACATGATAAAATTTATATGAAAAATTATATTGAAATATTCTTTCATTTCATTATGATGAGATGACTTTGATTTTATTTTTTTTAATAAAAAATAATCCAAATATGATCAAAGTGTCACATTTGACATGGTGTGATGAAAATATGGCTTGTACCATTACTCAATTTATAAAAGTTAAATATCACTTATAACTAAATAATTAGATTTGTTTAATTTTAACTTTTGAGGTATGTTTTATTTGTTAAATTTCATTTTCTCTATATACAATTATTTTCTTCAAAATGGAAAATATTTTTTTAATTGTAAGAAAACTATTTATAACATGCTTTTACGTATCTTAATTTTTCAAATGAAAAATATGCCCATTGATATATAATGTTTCACTAACTTGGCGTGGTTTCTCAGGACAAAGATATGCCAATTGCTTCTCGTCTCCGCTCTCCAGGTCCTAAATCCTCAGTGCAAGGATGTATTGTAGGCACCAGACTGTTCATAAACTAGTAGATATTACAATGTTCCGGGCAAATAAAAAACTGAATGTATTCATGCCATAAAATATTCCAATCCCTACCCATGCAGCCTCGTTCCCAAGAGTTACTTGTATAAGTACGTACATATAATGTTAGACCTAGGAATTCCTCAGTATGTCTTTTTTAAATTTGTTGATTGTATGTTTTTTTGGGGTTCCTTTGATTATGAGGAAAAGACAAACAAACAGTTCATTTTTTATTCACTTCTGAGACTTTCAACTGTAGTCTTTCAGCATAGTACAACTGATTTTTAAGGGTGTAACCAGTCTGGTTCGGTCCGGTTTTAGATAAAATCTATGACCGAATCGGTATGTACCGATTTTTCATTTTTCAAAACCAATTACGTCCCAGTTACCCACCTAAACCGGTACCTCCGGTTTTACCGGTTTCCAGTCCGGTTTGAGTCTGGTAGATGACTAGTATAAGATTCCTTTTCTATTCATATTTGCTAGCTTGTCTCAAAAGAAAACCCATCAGACATTGCAGCTTCAAAAATCAGCACAAAATTCAATTGAAGTTGTAAATACATAACTAGACATTCCAATCATGTATTAAATTAAATGTCTACCTGACAATTGATATGCATGTATTTTGTCCTTACAAAGTTTTGTAGAAAAGAGGAGTTGCTTAAATTGCCAGTCGAGGTGATGGCTGACGATGATCCAGCAGCTGAGGCAGGCTGCTGATGGAACATCAGCCTATTGGCGAGACAGATTTTATCGTGTCTTAGCAAGTAGACAGTACGGCAAAGGGGAACCTTTCAGCTTGTTCCAATAAAGAGTACATAATAAAAAAAACATATGGAACCGGCTACAGAAAACCTAAATATATAATAAGGATTAGAGATAAAATACCGCTGAAGTCTTCTCATATGAGTCTCCACCAGATTGATAATGATTTGCCAGATAAAACATTAGTCTCCTTTCTTTGGCATGCCTCTATGTCGAGATATCAATCTTCCTTCAATACCCAAGATGCAATGTCTGAGAACAGCTATCAAATCACTTCTTGCAGACGTTAGAAGATGTTCTTATAATGCATAATAACAGACGTAGTCTGGCAGGTACTTTCCTTATATGTTCAAGGAATACTACTAGTATCACCAAAAAAGACAATTTCCTCTGCATATCGCAAATATCATCCTCATGAATACAGAATACAGACAAGATGATACACTCTGCAGAGATAATACCACTGTAACTTAGCTTTTGTAGGATCAAATATATACAAAGCAAAATCAACAGATCTGAACCGTTTATAGCGTGAGAAAGTCCTTTCTAGTGATGTTCGGAAACAGTGGAAAGTCGTTCTTCGATAATATCATAACTCCCGATAGTTAATTTTGTTAAGACCAATACAGGGATTTTTGCTTTTGCATTAAATAGATGCCGGTGCAACTTGGCTTTCTGAACATCTTGTGTAAGTGAATATGGATCCTAAATTCAATTTATGATTCTTTCATTTCATAAAGAAGCAATTACAGTGTCAGAAGCCCACATGGTATCCATCCTAGGCAATTTTCTTGCACCAACTGAGAACTCTAAACAGCTGTCCTTCAATGACATCCCTCACTGTTCGTTTCTTTCTTTTCACATCTTCAAGATCTAGAGTTCTATATGCAATAGCAAGCAAATACATTGCTGGATGGAGTCTCCTGCAGATAGCGCAAATGAAATACAGTAAGAAAGCTTCCAAAACCCAGTTTCGTTGACTTGCATTACCTAATCTATTCAGTCAATTGAAAAGCATTAATACAATCAATAACCCACAAAATGATACAATCAACAAATAACTGAGACAACACTTTGGGCCTAAGAACTAGCCTTTTAACAAGGGTGGGAACCTAATTAAAATAGAAAAGAAAGACCTAAAATTTGAGGAATATCTCAAGAAAAAAGAGCAGAACTTACTTGCTACATTCTTCACTTGCATCAAAGCCATCCCAATACCTCTGCGATGGGACTGTCCGGCCTTTCTTATCTCTGCCAAATGTTTCTACATACCAACCACCAATGTCATGTATGCCACAGCGAGGCTCGAAAAGCCAAAATCTGTTGAAGTATGTGGGTTAGTAATTTGTAGTCGTTTGGGTCTCATCTTCAATGTCTTAAGCACCCTAATGACACAAGAAGCAATCTTTAGATCATTTCAAGAAGGTTTAACTCAACTAACCTTGGTATGAATTAAACTATTTATCCAAAGTGACTGCTACAAAACTCAGCCCTAAAAAAAACAGAGAAACAGCACACTCCAAACAAAATTCACCCTACTGGCCACTAAGGTCAGTCATTTTCAACAGGGAGCTAATATTTATACCCCTCTCAGAGCCAGGAAAGGAACAAAATAAATGATAACAATAGAAGCACTACTAGTTCTGGGTTTTGATAAAAATGGAGGAAAATATGTAGAATAAAAATCTGGCTAAGTTTTGAGTTGGTGACATCAAACCTTACGTGATGAGCAAATAATACGGAACAATGGACAACTATACATATAAAAATTAAGATGCACTTCAAAGGCAAATGGTAGTCACAGAAGCTTATTTAATTCGAAATATTAAAGACAAGAGAACACAGTTGAAACAGGAGTAGGGCACAGTGGATCTAGGAATAGCAGGACAGATATTCCTTCGTCGGGAGAGCTGGCACTAACTAATACAGAAAGGATGGTAGGGTGGGTTAAATGACCAGTTCTGGCTCCTTCACTGAACCTATTACCATAAAAGCTCACAGCCATAAAAATAAAAGGGGAGTGCGAGCAAAGAAAACTTAATTGACGCGAAAAATGAATTAGGATGAGCAGTGAAACTAGTTATAATTTTCCCATTAATATGATCTGGGAAATGTCATAGCTGTCATATCCTACTTGCTTGGAGGTAAACAGGCTCTACTGCATCGACATTCACAGACAGAAACTTCTTCTCCCACACCATACCAATGCATATGCTTCACCTAAAAAAAGATGAAAATTAAATCAACACTCATATATGAACATATCCTATAAATAACCACAGGAATCATCTGGTGAAGTATAATTACAATCATATGAACGGTCATTAATAATAAATTAAGCACTCGTTTATGGTTGACTCCAATATAGCTCCAAAAGTAGGCATTAAATTATCATTACATAAATGAGAACCTGAGGCAAGAGGCCACGAGGTAGCATCAGTAGGAGGGACAATGAAAAATCAGTCAGGCAGGATACAGCTGGTGGACAAAGTCTATAACAATGCCAATTTCCTGGCATTAACAATGCGCATAAAAAAAGAGCAAAAAAACACTAAAATCAACAACGATGCAGGAGAATTTTGTACATGAAAGATCCACTGGATGTCTGTCCTCAAAGTTTAAAGCATCTTTCTCAATCAAAAACTACAAAAGAACAAAAATAAATTCCTTCAATCATGCATGCCACAACAAAAAGCATTTGTACAAGTAGTCTTTTTCAAATGTTCGCAAATGATTCTTGACAAGATGCATCATGCAATGAACTATTTAGCCAGTAAAAAATAAAGGTGCGTCCGACAATGATACAAATATAGACAGAAGAAGCAACTAGATCAAAGTTGGCACTTTCAGCACCATTACATCACTGAAGAAATATGCAAAGTAGTTCAAAACCCAAGAATTTGTCTCCATAATGGTGCCAAAATATAGTCCTCATTGCCATTGATATAAAAATCCAATCAGTTGTGGAAAGAATAGGTTTCAATCATTTGCAAATAAGTCGTGATATGCATTATCCAGCATCAGCAAGAAACCACCATCATGCATTCACTACAGTCTGTCTTTTCTCTGGTTAAAATGAAGCAAAACTACAAGAGAACTGCACCATTATGCAATAAAATAGACAATAACTAAAGTCAAACTGAGTTTCAGACCAGCAATGTTCTATGCTTCATAATCACATGGGTTTTTGTGCCACTGCTGTCATAGACAAAGCACGACCCTTCCTCTGGGCTAGTCCCTAGTCCAGTTATAGTTCCCAGTGGAATCCTTGATCCAACTTCACCACCAGAAGACTGATCCATAGAAGATTGTTCACTAACATGCATGGATGGATCTTCATGTGAACTAAGAAATACATATATATGATCTTGAGCATCTTCATTCTGCATCCCATTGCAATGGCTTTTAGGAGGGACTCGAGTGGCCACAGCAACCACCCTTCCAGATATATGCAATTCTAGATCTTTATATGCATCTGATGTGTGATCTGTAATATTTTGAGATTGTGTCAAAGGAGTTCGAAACTCATCCACACCATCAGAGCTCATGTGGATGCTAGTATCCTCAATGTTAGGGCAGACGCCTGAATCTATAGATGAAAATGAAGTTAATTTTTCATTCCTGGAAAAAGATAATGCAGGAACCTCATTGATCAAGCAAACCATCCCAAAAAGATCACGCCCTGAAACCAGGTGCAGAACCTCGTGAGTTTCATAAGCAGACCTCTCCTCAGCTTCAAAGCAGTCAGGAAGAAGATCCATTGACTCAATTACAGGGCCGTAGTATGCCGCATGTATGGCTGAATAAAAATCCCTTTCAAGTAAGTCAAAATAGCCCGTTCCAACAACCACCTTTTTCTCTGACACTATATCACTAATAGCAAATCTATACCACTTTAACCATTCCACAACTTCCATCTGTTTAAATGTTGTAACATGGGATTTATACATGGATAATCTTGTTCCTTGTCCCGAATATTTCTGCATAATCCTTCTCTGAGAGAACAGATAGCTGTCATAATGCGCCCTCTTCTCAGAATTTGAAAGAATCTGCAATCCATTATTGATTATTTTGTGAATTTAGAAGACTCTTCAATGAAACGCATACCACAAAAGCTGAACACCACCATTATCCACTAAATGAACATCCAGGGTGAAGAAAATTTCAAAGTAGAAGCTCATCAAACTACATTGACTTCTACTAACATTACGACTGCCCACAGAACTGTATTCATGACAACATAAACATATCACGAGTGAGAAAAGATATTCTAGCTCTTTGGTCATCGAAATAAATCAGTTATTTGAAACAAGAAACAAGCCTGGGATATTGTTTGTTTCTCAGCCACATAAATACCACATTTAAGGATGTTAGAATTTCTTCACTGCTTTTAAGCCGGACAATCAGTCTCCCTAAGACAACTCCGAACCATGAGTAATGCTAAGTGTACTTACAATTTTACTTATAATTTTACATAGAAAACTCATTTTGTCAGTTTTGTTTTGAAATTTTCATAATTTTCAGCATATCAATAACTGACATGTGTAGAATAAATTTTTTTTTGTAAGTTTTGCTTAATTACAATTAGCATTTTTCTTGAACCATTCTGAGGTGTATTATCCTTTCCGCTTACAACTCATTCCCTTGCATGGTTCAAAGTATACACGTGAATGTAAAAGTTTGGATTTAAGATCGCTTACAAGGCCGGCTTAATCACTAGAAACGTACTTCGTTCCTCGAACCAGTATTCAGCAAAAATCAGATTTTCGATATGCATAAACTAAGAAGCCAGACAATTGTGTTAGTCGATCAACTCTAAAAGAACTCGAGACCAACTACAAACCACAAACCAACAGAAACACATTCAAATGATGCATCTATGATTGATAATCTGATTAGACTGCTAGAGACGTCAGCCGTGTGCACAGCACCTCATACGCCGCAAGAATTCGAACAAAACGATGAGAAGCAGTGGAATCGGTCTTCGAATCGGCGAGGTCCGGGTGAGTTTCTTTAGCCAATTTACGGAAAGAATCTTTGATTTCAGCGAATGAGCTGTTCTCAGAAACTCCTAAGAGATCGTACGCGTTCTCCCCGGGGAATTCAGTCCGAGACGAGTCAGTGCTGCAACTGAACAACCGAGCTCTATAACACGTATAGAAACAATTAGTGCTGCTGTGATTTAGTTGAGCTGAGACTTGAGGAATTGATCGACGGAGGTAGTGTCCGACGACGGCGAGGCTAGCCATTTCTGTTTCTTCACTCTTATTTTTCCTTTGCTTTGATTTTGGATTTTTTTTTTGGGAAAACTATTATTTCAAACAAATATATCATCTTACTCTCATAGTCTCATTTTAAAGTTTTGAACAAAATTTTAATTACTGATTGGAAATAATAAATTCAAAAATTAGATCAAATAATATTTTATGTGCCTATCTATTATTATTAAACAACTTATTTGATTCACAAACTATTATAGGATAATATTTTTGTGCAAATGATTAATAAAAGAAAAAGAAAAATCTTATATGTCTTACATCACACCTTGCTGAGTGCATCACCTTGCTCCTAATTGTGCTAAATAGTCCGCCGAGGCATTCACTTCCCGATATATATATATGCATAACTTGAGTTGTACAAGTTAAGGAAAAGATTAAAAAATGAAAATGATTTATACTTCATCATTATCTTACTTGTATCTTATTATAATAACATAATATTATTATTTATAATTGGATTTATTATTTTAAAAGATAAAAGTTCAATTTATCTTTCGAAATTCAGTTTACTTAATGAAGAGTAGGCCTTGTTGGAGAATTCAGTTTATTTATAGAGAAGTGAATATTATTTTGGGCCATTTTGAGCCTAAAAATCTGTAAACATCTAAAAATTAAAAAAAAATAGAAATTAAAAAAAATAGGCTTTTACAATAATACAAATTAAAAATTTGTATACTCTTAAGTTACAACTAATCATCCTAAGTAAGCTATTAGCCTATTACAATAATACAAATTAATCTAAAACTATTTCAAACTTACAAATTAATCTTAAAATATTACAAGTTGTCACATAATTTAAATAAGAAAAAATCTATTCATCATCCCAACTCTTATCATCCTCCCATCACCCCATGATGTGTTATTAAATGATAGGTTCACAAGTGAAATGTAATAAATAATTTTCAATCACTTAATGCCACATTATAGGATGATGGAAGTTAGGATGATGAGTAGCATTACTCTTTAAATAAATAATAATAACACAATTAACTATCAAGTAACGAATTGTAGCAAGATTACAATTAACGCAAGAATAACATTTTAATTTTCGAATTGAGTTTGACATTGGAATTTGGGGTGGTCAATGGTCATGATGGTGGAAAAGTCAATGAACTGTGCTATAAGACTGTGAGATCATAAAACCTGAAACATTAATAGCAAAACAATTTAGAATTACAAACAATAAACAAAAATAAAAAACACAAACATAGAGTAAAAATGTAAAGATTACAAATATTAAAAATACTAACCAATATGAGATTGGGATCAAGATGAGAATGAGATCATTTAATCATTGGGATTAGGATTGGGCATATGACAGTGAGACTATAAAATCTAAAAACAATACATGAAAAATAATTAGAATTACCAAAAATTAAATAAATATAAAAATAATGAAGGGATAAATTGTACAAACCAATAGCAAATAACAATGATGGGTCCAATACACACGAAGTCATATTGCAACTAATGTAGATGTTGGCTCATGTATCGCCAATACAATTAAATATGAAATTAATACTGATTAAATAAATATAAATAAATTAAAATAACAAAATCAGATCAATGATTGCCAAATGCAGGCTGATTACCACCCTCCTCGTTAGCCTCCTCAAAGTCAAGAACATCTTGAATATAAATTAGGGTCCTTTTGATTCAATTCTGTGTGCAAATCAATGCCTCCATAATGGTAGGAGATAATGAACTTCGGAATAGATCCAATATATGCCCTTTAGTACTAAAGGTTGACTCTGAGGCTACAACGCTAATAGAGATTGTCAAAATATTGTGGGTAGTCTCTTCAAGAACGGGATACTTTACAGCATTGGTTTTCTACCAAGATAATATATCAAACCTTCGTGTAAATGGGTGAAGATCTACTGCCAAGTATTTATCCACCTCCGATTGTGCCTCCCCAACCTACATTTTTTACCAACCCCAACTTTGGAAGAAGGCGTGGGGTAGGTGTAAGTGCTAGAATATTACTACTCTTGAATGTAGTAAACTCATCAAATAGAATCCGCATATACCTTCTCGTGCGCCAATCCCAAGCTATATACCATGCCATCAATCTTATACTGGGGGTCAAGAGCAACAACCACATAAAAGAAAATATTCAACCTACTTATATGTCCTCAATACTTGTCATAATTAACCCTCATCATCAATGTCATCTCCCGTATCTTAATTTGGTCACTGATGTACATGTCATCCAATTCTTCTTTCACCTTACATATTTGCTGATAGAAATCATTGAATTAAGGGGTACAAATAACCGGAAAGCCTCATTGTGACTTCGTAGAAAGGTCTCAAAAAGTTTACAAAAATCTCAACAACCTCCCAATCATTATTAGTAGGCTTGCCTAATCCACCATACTTATCAAAATATTTGATATATTGAATATCTTCATCAACCATTAACGCAAAGCCTGACTTATATTCTTGGATCGTCTCTAACATCAAGAAGTTAAGTTACATCTTATAGGAACATCTTGACAAAAGCCCTTCTTAGATGTTATATATGTAGCCCTCACAACAATCTTAAATTTCTCCAATCTAGCAGGTAAAGATCTCATAAATCTCACAGTAATTCTAACTTGTGCAACAAAATCAACAAGATCTTTCAAACCATCACTGACAATTAGATTTATGTGCAGCACATCTCACATGCAAACACTCACCACCCAAGATTGTCTTATTTGTCTTTTTAAAATAGGTTTTAAAATGCCCTAATGCGACATCGTTAGATGAGGCATTATCAACTATAACTGTCACAACCCCTTCCAACCCCTTGTGATCGTCTCACCCTTGTGATCGAAAATCTGAAAAAATTTCAAAAAAAATTTGCTTAATTTTTAGTCACAATCAATAAATGTACAATTAAAGACATATAACTATAATTTTGAACAGATGTCCATATATCATTGGTGAGGCAAACACTTTTACCCCCCAATTGGCCCTTTGACAATTTTTTTTCTACTCTATAAAGCTTTTTTATATCATTCGCCACCGTGTAGCGAAAATGAATGTTAAATTTAGGTTCTAACTACTTAAAATATGCTTGGAACTATTTCCCCTCAACAAACTGAAATAATAGTTCATCCATGATGACCATACAAGTTAGATATTTCCTACACTTATTGTGGCGCCCTCGACCCCCACGTGTTATTTTTATGGAGTTCGTGACACCGGGAAGATGACCACACGGATCACGCACCCCAAAGACCAGTGCTCAAAGTGTGTACAACATACATTAAATGTACAGTAATTTTCGCAGCGGTGAAAATTAAAGGGTCTTTCTTTATTAAGTACCAGAATTGTTCATAAAACAGTAAAATAACTTTACAAATATTTTACAGTTTTCCGTCAGATAATTTAAAGAAAGCAAATAACATAAGGGAAACAAGTCCCAAAACGCTGAACAACATAACAGCGACTTAAGCTTCTGGCAGAGTCGGTCCTTCAGGTTCATACTCGGGCTCTGCGTCAAACTCTATAGCACCATAAAACGGAACTGTAGGGTAAACACCACTATGAGATTATGACATCTCAGCAAGTAATTAACCAAAATAACATCCAAGAGATTTAAAACATATTTATACAAACACGTGTTCCCATGCGGACAAAATAACAACTTACATTTCTTTCCCAAAAATATCATTTTTATTCTTTCACCCCAAAAATCCCATTTTTTGTCCCATTCATATTTATTATGAATTTACGCATGCACCACGGTCTCCCCTATGGACCGTCCGCACACCTTGGCTCTCTTCGTCACATCACGGGTAACGTCCATGCATGAGACTTCGTAACGAGCGATGCTCAGTTCCGCGCCCAGCGCGTACATGGCCAAGCATCCTCTAACCTCGCCAGCCAAAGGTCACGGAATCGGTACGAGAGTGTTACCGTCTCGTCCATTCCCGTCGTCGCCCTGCGACAACTCAGAGGATGTCACGTCAGTCTGTTACGCTCCCGAGTGACCAGAGGAGCTCCACCGAGATAATGCCTCATCTCGGCTTTGGGTCGTGAAACACACGCACCCACGCAACAGTATCAATATCCAACAGACTTCGTGACATTACCGCATAATTTAACAAAACGATAATTTATGCTTTTCAACAGTTTATTAGAATACGCATTTAAATAATTCATTTTACAAGTTCTCAATAAACGCCGAAACACAATTTCATAAATACACGCATAGTCTCATCCGCCAATCCGGCCCAAGGCCCAATTACATTTAAAAATCTCAACAACTTTGACGGCCCAAGGCCCATTTTTCCACAATACCATTTAAAGCCCAACATTTCAACAAATACAATACATTTTCAACAAACCAATAATGTACAAGTAAACAACAGTTTATAAAGCCAATAAATACAACAATTTATTTATAAAATTGAGAAATTACAAATAATATTAATAAAAGAGAAAATTACATACACACGATGAAATTGATAAAATCTGGAAGATCACGTGAAAGGAAGTGCTGCCAACAGTGGCAACGGCGTCTCACGGCTGAACACCGACAAACCGTTCTCTCAACTCACGGGTTGTAACAAAACCAGATGGAAACTCAACCAACAACCCAACAATAATACAAGATTTTGAAAGCACAAAAAGCTCGACAAAATCACAACACCTCACGGATTTACAAACCAAATACCCAGAAATGAAAGAGTTCAAGAGAAAGTTGTTCTCAGATCACACCAAAATTTCCGATTGATTTATCCAAAGCAAAACCAAACACACTCGAACGGAGATGCCCAAACCAAGAGAAGCCGTGGTCTACTTATAGGCCAAATGCGGCGGTTCGCATTGCGTGCGTGTCGCACGGTGGAGGAAGGAAATAACGACAGCATGCCGTGGAGAAAAAGAAGTCCTCTCGCGGACGCGTGGCACGGCGGCACTCACGGAAGCCATGCCCATCGCCACCGAGGAGCTTGCGGAAGAGCAAGTGACCGTGCAATGCCACGGGTTGACAGCAAACCCTCGGGGTGCATGCCGAACGACACGAGAGAGTGAGACGTAGGTGGAGGTGGCTCTCGGCTGGGATCTACTTTCGGCAGCAGCTGCGTGGAGATCCGGTGGGAGAAGTAGAAATGAAGAAGAAAAAGGAAGAAGAAGAATCGGGAAGGAGAAGTAGCAGAGTGCGGGCGCGAGAAGGAAATAAGATGGAGCCCTAGCTCCATCAAAACGACGCTGTTTCTCTTTGAAGAGACTGGGTTCTCACGGGCCACACGGCTGGGCCGTGTTCCGCACAAGGCCTGGGCCCCCGCTGGGCTGGGCTGGATCTCGAGTCACCAAAAATGCACACACACACACCCACGGCCCACAGAGAAAAACACATAAACACAAGTCCAAAAATAAAAACAATACAAATAATCAAAATAACATTCTCTAAATTAAATTTAAAATAAAATACCAAAACAAATAACATATTTAATTAACACATTAAAATAACAAAATAACACCTCAAAATAATAAGGATTAAAAATTCAAGTGAAACTAGAGATCTCACACTTATCCGGATCATATTTAGTATACCCCTTCGACATTGCTCCTCACTATTCTCATTCGCCATTTTTTTAAGTCCAATCTCTAATCTAGATTTACTCTTCTCCTGTAATGATTCTAATATTAGACATTTTTTGCATTGTTCTTCGAAGTGGAACTTCAATTGGGATGTACTATGTCTCCTATAGTAATATCCATACATTTTACCACAATCGTTATACTTAGCCTAGGGTTATTGGGGTCACCACCCTTTAGTTTAGTGAAGTGAGTCCAAATAATTGAAACAGGTTTCTTACTTTGTGGGGGCATGGGTAAAGGTAAGGGTTGGATTAGTGGCAGGTGTAGGGATAGGGTTAAGTATTAGGTTGGGGTAGGAGAGCTAGTATTAAAATCTGACTGATTATCTATTATCCAAAATCCACAAAAATATTAAATAAAGCAAAAATCATACAACAATTAAAACCATTAAAAAATCACCCAAAACACGATGGGGTTTCAATACTAAAACCCCAAAACAAAATTGGGTTTCCATATAGAAACCCTAAAACAAAATGAGGTTTATATCGAAACCTCGAAACAGAATGAGGTTTCATATCGAAACCCTTGACTTAATTTAGGATTTCGAACTGAAACCCAAAACTAATTTAAGGTTTCGGATTAAAACCCTAAATTCACATGCACATTACACAATTTCTTTTCTTTTTTTCTTTTTTTTTACACAATTTTTCTCCTTATCCCAAATACATCCACAAAGCTTTCCCATTGGCAAAACTTTAACTCTCACATCTTCCCCTTTTACGAAAAGGGACAATAGAGGAAATTTTACTAAATTCAAAAATCACTAGCTAAGCAATTGACTGATGCCTACACAATTTCTTTTCACACACAATAAACAATCAATAAATCTCCGCAGCACACAATTCATAATCTTATCATCCAACTCCTCAATTCAATCTTATACTTCATAACACATCAAAACTCAAAAAAAGAAAAAAAAACAAAAATACAAAACTCAGGATTGACGGAATACATACCTTTGGTCCTTCACTGGGACAGAGAGGGCGTGCGATAGAGACTACAACCATGCGACGACAATGATGGCATGTGACGGATGGAGAGAGAGAGAGAGAGAGAGTAGGAGGTGTTTGGTTTTACTAATAACAATCAAAACGACGCTGTTTTGGATTAACCATTTTGTATAATCGAAAATGGCGCCATTTGGATATATATAGGTTATATATATCATGGGGGCTAGGATTGGGCCCAGCCCGCTCTTACTAGTGGCACCAGGGTAATGAAGCCCGATTGCCCTCCCCTAGCTAAGCATATAGATAGACAAACTATGTATTGTGAAATTTATTATATTTATAAAATTATTGAAATACATATTTTTTTTATATTAAAAAAATATTTTATTCATAAAATGATATTATAAATTCATGTAGTTTGATGTGATATGTTATATTGTAAGTTTCATTTTATTAATAAGTAGATTCTATATATCGCAACAATCGACATTAATTTATGAGTTTAATTTTACGAGATCACTTTGTGGGTCTAACATTTCTCCTATACTAATTGATGTGACATGATTACAAATAAAGGAATGTGTCAATACAAATGTGTTTTTTTTTTCCCCTATCTTTCTCCTTGGATATACAATATGCAAACCTCAGGTAGATAATGAAACTGAAATACTAGTTATAATATACTTCTCTTATCAGCAAACTTAACTCATAATAAAAGAAAAATGCATATATATGTTACTGATTGCGAGCAAAAAGAGGAATAAAAATCTTGATAAGAAAATAACAAAGATAACTTCACTTCAAAATTCGATACAATTAATTACATATATATATATATATATATATATATAGATCTAAATTTTGTCCCAAAAGATATTTTTTAGAATGAATTTATGATTTTGGTTCTAAAATATCTTTTGAAACGGTTTTATTGAGACGACTTTAGGACTTTTTTTTTCATCCCAAAAAACCTTAGTTGTTGTAATGATATCATGAGTGGCTTGAGGTTATATACCACGCATCAACATGAGAGCAAAGCAAACAGAATCATGCATGGATTGAACAGCATCGATCGAGCCTGCTTGGCGATTTGCGTCGACATTGACGTTCTTCCGATCCAGCTGACGTCAAAAAGTTTAAAAGTCGGCCCGCCCACTCCCCCTTTGCCCAAAACAAGTGAACTGATATTTCGACCCATGCATCACCGCCTATATCTTTTCACTTGCAATAGTCGATATATATATATATATATATATATATATATATATATCACTTCCTAGGCTTTTAAAGCTTAAACATTTATATTTGTCCATATTTTTCTCGGATAATTTGGTCAGAGAATAGGAGATAAGAGATTAGTTAATTTAGTTCTATATATAATAGGGTAATGAAACCCTGCAACTCTTTTGTAATTGTTTTACAGATTAATTTAAATCAATCCATGTAATTGTGCAACCCTTCATTAAAAAAATAATCTCATCTTTACATAACCACCCTTCATCCAAGTAGAACAACTGTAAATTAATTGTAAGTTTATATTTTTCATATAATACTCATTTTTTGTTGTTGTAAAAATCATAATCAAAGTGTGATTAAGCAAAAAGAAAGGTAGATGCTCCTTTTGGATTATATGAATATGGGTGGTGCTAATGTGTTGCCCAACTTTGATCGTTGGGCATGCCCACTAGTGCAAAGTTCACTTTTTATTTTTTTAACATATTTAAATATTTTTAAAAAATAAAAAATACACCAATATACTAATAGTTATTTCTTTAATTAGTGAGTAAAAAACATTAAAAAAAATTAAATGCATAAACGGACAAAATGAGGTGATATAGAAGCATTATTCTAAGAATATTTCAGATCATATGTAAATAGCAGTGAAACAGTTTGTGAATAATAATAAAGTAATATGAGAATATCTTAAAACAATTATATTCTCAATTAAACTTTAAATCAATAATTCATGTTGAAGACCCATTGGAATTTAACATAATAAATATCTGGTACGTAAGTACACATTTATAAAGAAGGTGATGTATTGTCAAATGAATAATGAGAAGAGTACTACTATATTACTATCTATTTATTACATTTTTTGTATTTGATTTTTTTTAATTTTTTTTATTTTACTTAATAATCAAGGAAGTGAGTATTAATAAAGTTATATATTTTTTAATTTTTTCTTAATGATTCAAGATATTAAAAAAATATTTAAAAAACTGACAAGAAATAAAAAAAATTTTGAAATGCTACTATTTATGGATAGTAATACCCTTGTCAAAATGGATAGTTTGACTTTATCCCTATTTTTGGCTAGAAGAAACATCAAACGTAAGCATCTTATCTTCTAGCTGTTCTCCGCCTGAAAGGTTAACTCATGGTGCAGGAGTATCATGGGAAAAAGAATTTAACTGGCCGGCCGGAAGGAACTCGAAGGAAAGAGTACTCAGTACTGTCCATCTCTGCATGGGTTATGGTACTCACGACTCACGGGTGCAAACTTTGTCAAATAATTGTCTATTTTTCTGAACTAATTAAAATTATGACTGAAAATAATAAAATATAAGATAAAAAAAGTATTATTTATTGAATCCAAATCATGCCGAGGCCCGCGCGCATGCTTCTGGTGAAAGATATTGATAAGGCATACATGAATTAAATCCAAATCGTTCTTTTACTAAAAGCCAAAGTGGGGACCCCCAGTTTTCAAATGCAGCCAGGAATACACCACCACAAACATCACCAAAAAAATATCTGCATTTGAGAGAGATTGAGAGAACAATAGACTCAATTTTTTTTAAAAAAAATAAATAAGTACAAGACTTACATGAAAATAAATTAATTATTTAATAGGATTTATTAGGTACAAGCGGTTTAACGCAGCAACTGCATACTAACACTCACATAGCTTTCTTTATTATAAAAATAAAATAAAATAAAAAAAATTTTTGAGAGAAGAATAAGGTCTTTTGTCTTATTAAAATTATTTTCGTTTTCAATTCGTATTGTTCCATTAAACGAATGCCTTATATTTAATATTGGTGTGCAGTTTGGTGTGCGAAATCGCTTGTAAGAAGACTTTTTTTTTAATAATAAATTTCACTCTTTTTCAAAGTAACTATACGATATTTGTAGTATTACTCTTGAACAAATAGTGTCTACAAAATTATTTTACGAAAATTTTGAAAAGAAAAGAACTGGAAACGTCTTTTTCTTGCACAAACTTTCCTTTTCTATACTTTTTTAAACCACTAATATGTAAAGCTGGCTATGACTTTTATACTGTGCCATTGGTCCCTTTCTGAGCCATATGTTTCCTTAGGAACTATTCAAATTTCAACCATAAAGTGTCATTTTTAAATATCATATGTATCCCTTACCCCACTTGGGTATGCAGAAACCTTACTTTATTCCTCCAAAGCAATGATTCTGAGACAGAGAGAGAGCTAGAGTAGAGATGGGATATAGTATCTCATGGTTTTTCCCTGTTTTGAAATCCTAATTTTTGTTTTAATTCAAGAAACTAAAAACTAGAATCCCGTTCCTGCTTTTTTAAAAATTAATTTCCAAGAGTTACAAGAATATAAACAAAGTCTAGATGCCGTCTTAAGAATGGGTTGAGATGAGATAATTTTAGATGAGTTGAATAAAATATTATTTGAATATTATTTTTTAATATTATTATTATTTTAAAATTTAAAAAAATTAAATTATTTATTATATTTTGTATATAAGAATTTGAGAAATGAAATAAGTTGAGAGTTTCTGTATTCAAATCGGCATAAAAGTTTTTATTTTAACCTTAATTAAAGTATTTTTTAAGTTTGGGCTTTTCTAACACTTTGAAAACAGTTCTTTTAAAGCACAATCTATATAGGTCGGCCTCCGTTTCTATTCCTTCTTGCTTTTCGGCATTTTCTTGCTTTATATTCCACAAATGTCTCCCCCTTGCTGGCCTCTCTCTCCAACTCAAATGCCCTTCTTCTTGTTTCTATAAATCTTACCTCTTTTTTCTTGTTACCCTCACAGGAGACTCAAACAGTTCTTAAAAAGAAAAACGTCATCTTTTACGAGATGAGATGGCAATAAACTGTGGCGCAGAAAGATGGGAACATTCTAAATCAGAGCAAGATCAGGTAGCAGAAGAAGATGAAGATTTATCATTCTGTGATCTTCCGGTCATTAGCTATTTGACCAAAGATCAAGACAATCAATCAAGAGAAGAAGAAGATGATGATGCTGCTTTGGATACTGATGAAACCCAAGAAGAGTTCGATTTCAGCTCAAGACGTGGCTCTCTGTTGAAAGAATCAGAAATGTGTTCGGCGGATGAGGTTTTCTTTCAAGGAAGAATCCTCCCACTACGCCTGTCGGTCAGCTCCGACGCCGGTTCAACCGGCTTCCGGCATGAAAGCCAAAAGACCTCCGGCCGGTGCATATCAAGGTCCGAGTCCTTGGAGCATGGTTCTATGGGTGGGTTTACTAGCAACAGCAGCAGCAGAAGCAGCAGTACCAGAAGTCGCAACTCGTCAAGCAGCACTGCCAGCTCTACCAATTATACGATCAAAACACGAACTTCAAAGCAACGAGTCCAAAACCATTTCCTTACATGCCCAAGTCCCAAGCCCCAGATCAGGTTTTCCACTACTAAACAAGGAAATCAAGTTACCAGAAGCCGGAATTCATCAACGTGGGACTATTTGCGGCTGGGATTGGTACCTACTCCTGAGATTGGACTGCAAGACCTTAAGCTTCGTAGAAACAGCAGTGTCAACAAAAATTCCGACATTCGCAATAGCAGTACTCTTAGTAGTAGTCGCAATAGTGTTGTTACTTCCAAAAACAGTGCTAAGAACAATATTATTAGTGGTAGTCGTGGAGAAAAGAGCCCGCGTAATCCTACGAAAGTGGAGAAGCAGAGGAGGACGCCGGGATTCTTGGAGAAGAGAATAGGAGGACTGTTGAATGGTTGTAAGTGTACAGACGAAGCAGTTTCGTCAAACGTTGTAATCATTAGGAGCAGTAATGTTGCGAGTACATACAGTGAAAGTGCAACGCATGCCAAGAAAGAAAAACTGGTGTTGGAGTTGAAGATAAAAAAGAATCAAGAAGAAAAGCAGCTGGGAAAGCAAGCAATGTCACGCCATCGAACATTTGAATGGCTAAAGGAACTTTCGCATGCAGAGCTATCCCCCTGATGAGGCCCAGGAACTCATTAACAATATATTATGCTTCGCATGCCTGTGTATCGAGTATTCAGTCCCTGCTTTAAAGTTTCATCGTCTTTTTGTTTTGGCTTTTAGTTCAAATTAGATTATGATATAGCAGTGGGGGCTCTGTTATCAAGAAGTTTATCTTTTTTTTCTTATCTCGAGAGAACGATCGAGGTTCTATATTTGGTTCTTTTTCTTATTTTATTTAAGAATTGCAGTAAATTATTAATGATTGAGAAATGTAGCCGTGATGGGCGGAAATGACGCACCCCAACAGAGGTGGCGGTATCGGTGGTGGTGTTTGTCATGATTAAAGTGTGCACTTTGATGCTTTATGGTTAGATGGTGTGGAATGTGGAAATGGCATGCATGATCTATCACAATTGCACACGAGAGAGACAGAGAGAGAGAGAGACAGAGTTGTGGGAAAAGTTAATTATGAAAGAAAGATAGGAAGAGCTGGAAAAAGGTTAAAAGGTGGCTGAAAAAATCAGATGCATCTCCAGACAAAAAAAGGAAAATTGTAGGAAGGGTTTGAGAGGATAAATGAAAAGCTCTTCTTTCCATGTCTTCTTTAAGTGGTTTCATGATTCAAATGAATGTAATGGAAACTGTGCCATCTATATGAAGTATGAAGGAATAGGAAACGGGGGAGGAGAGATGGAGATGCCCCTAAAAACTTTCCCAAATTAAAATCTAAATGTTTTTTTTTTCTTAAAACTAAAATTAAAACATATTTAATTTTAAAATATGTTCACATCAAATCTCATTGCGTTGGTTTATTTCAAAACTTTATTTGAAATAAACCAATGAGACATCATCTCATCTTCCCCGTCATCTCATGAGCTACAATGTATTTTTTTTTTCTTATCCAAAGAAACTAATTAAAAAAATAAAAATGGGGTTTTCAAGCAATTCTATCTGAATTGTCCTAATTGGCATATTTTCTTCAGATACAATATTAGTCTAATAGAACTTTTTACAACCATATATATACATATGCTGCATGCATGCACCTCTAATATTCCTACCTTCTCAACTAGTATAACTACAACTGTTAGGTTTGTGGAGCTAGTTTTGTTGGTGTGTTGGTTCGATTTGATGACCCAACTAGACAAGGATGCGTTATTATTTTTTGGTAGATTTTCAAGGAGGCTTGGGCAGCCCAAGCCGAAGCGAAAAATTTTTGGCATTGTTTGGGGTAAGGAAAAAAAAATTACTAGCCAGAAAGCTTGCTCAACATTTGAGCAACAGGTGACTCGAGTGAAGTTTAGGCAGAGAGTTCACTCAAGTCTCGCTCAATAGGTAGCTCAAGCAAGCATCGGACAGAGATCTCGCTCAATGCGCGTTCGACACTCCACTCGAGCGAATAATGCAGAAAAATAAAATTTAGGGTTCTCGCCGTGTGATACTATAAATATGTACTTAATGGATAGTTTAGTATGCCCTGAGTGTTTTGAACAATGAGATTTCTCTCCAAAGTGTATTTTGTGATTCCTCATCATAATAAAATCATCTGTTGCTCTATTACACACGTTACCTAACCATGTTAATTTTGTATCGTTTGATTGGTTATATGTTTATTTTCTTGTTTCGTTTTGCTTTCATGTCATTATTTTCACAACAACTGGTATTAAAAGCCAAGGTTCAAGTCTGAAGGGAGAAAGATGGCTGGAAACGAAGTGAAAGCACTTGGGATTGAGAAGTTTGATGGCACTGACTTCTGGTATTGGAGGATGTAGATATACTACCTTTATGGAAAGAAACTTCATCTTCCATTGTTGGGGAAGAAGCTGTAGAGTATGGACGATACTGATTGGAACCTATTAGATAGATAGGTTCTTGGGGTTATTCGGCTGACACTGTCAAGATCGGTTACACATAACATTATTAAGGAGAAGACCACAGTTAGGACTGTTCATCCAGGCCTTTTTTTTTTTTTAGCTCGGTCCGAAACCCGTATTATAAAAATCGGATATATCTAGTCTGGACCCGGGTATGAAACCTGGGTTCTATATTCATAACCCGGTATAACCAGATTTGAATAAAAGGCAAAAAAAAAAAAAATCTCATTCCTTCGGCCCGTGACCTCGAACCCCCCCCCTCTCTCTCTCTCTCTCTCTCTCTCTCATTCCTAGCTACGATTCTACGAAACCCTAGCCGCCGTCATGATGATCTCGATGGTTACTTGATGGAGAGGAGTAGCTAATTCGAGTACACTTTCACCGATGTCTTGCGGAAGCTCAACTTTGAGAATCATCTCTTCCTCGGCCAAACTAGCCAACCCAAGATCACAATACACCTCTTCGCCCACCAATACACTCATACCCATCAAGCTCTCAAACCCATCTCTCACTGACATCCATCCGAGCCTTCTAAACCTAGTAAAATGGAACTGCTATCATCCATAAAGATGGTTTTATTTTTGTTTATTAGCGAGAGCAATAACAAAATGGTAACGCTGAATACAATATCGTAATCGTAAGGAAGGTGAAGGAGCACCACAAGAAGAGGGCCAAGGAAGCCAAGAAGCTCTCCTTTAAGCACAACAGAAGCTCAAGACCCTCAAAGCCCGCCGTGCCCTCGCCCTCACCCTCGCCCTCGAAGAGTTGGAGCAAAAGAAAGCCGCACGCAAAGAAAGGGTACTCCGCATTTCCTGCCCTCATATTATTGCGTGTTATTTTGCTTGCTCTATGACTGAATTGGTTAGTTTTTATCCTTGCGCTATTGCACATGTGTATCTTGTTATTTTTATTTCTCGGTGTGGATTGAGCATTTCTGGAGAAAATTATACTTACACACGAGAGATATTGGTGACATTCAATGTTTGTTTAGATGGATTTTGTATGCTTGCTTCTCATTCTCTGTGCCCAGACTGCATATGGGTCTTATAAGTTGTTTTTAAGCTTAAAGTCTAGATTTTTGGAGATGGCGTAGATCATATTAATAAGGTAGTGAAGAGAGTATTTAGTTTTGGAGCTTTTAGAACTGTGCCTCTCTACCTGGTTTGGTGATTTGGAAGAAAAAGAATGATAGAAGTTTTGAGAACAATGGAAGAAAAAATTATTTCTTCAATACTTTGTTTCTTGTGATAGCTGTTATAGACTTTTTTTTTTTTTTTTATAAGTAAAGTTTTATTGATATAAAAGGCATCGCCTAAGTACACCACTGTTATAGACTTTTTTTTTTTTATTATTCACGCTGTTATAGACTTAATTGGCTGAATTT
The DNA here is from genome assembly GCF_004785595.1 of Juglans microcarpa x Juglans regia. Classification (NCBI taxonomy): domain Eukaryota; kingdom Viridiplantae; phylum Streptophyta; class Magnoliopsida; order Fagales; family Juglandaceae; genus Juglans; species Juglans microcarpa x Juglans regia. Next base: position 773,134 of record NC_054595.1, read on the forward strand.
CAAGATTTTCTTGTATCTCTTTCTATTTCCAGCTAGGTTTCTCTTGTATCATATTTTTATGCTTTGAAATGGTTACTAGATCTGCTCTCCTTGTTTTTAAACTTGGGTTTTTTTTTTTTTTATTTGGGTCTGTTTTGTTTTGTGTTGCTACATTTTGTTTATGATACTTACGAGTTATGTGTAGATTCAAGGGTTCAACGATTTTTGTCCAAGAACTCTATTTTTTTCATTTTTTTTTTCTTTATCATTTATGTTTTGGTTATGTTTAATTTTTATACTTATCTATATGCTGCTGATTCAAGTCCATGCCTGCATTTTCTAAAAAATATTATTTTTATTATGAAACTCTCCTTTTTGTTTTGTTCCCAGTACAGTTATCCTGCTACTTTTGCCTTCTGCCTTTTCAAATCTCTTGTGCACAAAATTCTTAAAACTTGCGTGTGCCATTTTCTGTCCTTCAAGAAGGAAAATCATAATTAACCCAATTGAAGCTTTTAAAACAATGTCAGATCTCATGGCCATAAAACCATCAATTTTTATACTCATTTTCTGTACTCTCTTTTAATATTCTATTTGAATATAATATGCAAAACTAGTTAATGAGCTTTTTGATTTCTTGGCTGCAGGAATTAGCAATGGACTATTATTTGGTGTGAGATTAAATCACTTATGGGAATATTGTGCAGCTGATTTTGTAACTCATTTCTTGTAATTTTGTGTTTGGTAATGTAATTTATAAATACTATAATATGTAGTGGACTGCATTGCGATGCATGCATAGATGAATATTGGATTTATCTTTTTTTTTTTTTTGTTTTACATGCATTTAGTATTTTTAGAACATTTCATGAACTTGACTTCTTAGAAAAAAAATAATAAAATAAAGGCTTTTACCTAAAAAGAAAAAATCCAGGTACAACCCGGATTTCCGGGTTTCAAAAAACCCGGATCCACCCGGGTTCCGGCTCGAGTTTGACCCGGACCAATCCGATCCGGGTTCCGACCAGAGTTTGAAACCCGAGTTTCGGTCTGGGTATACCCAGGTTCCCGGGTTGGAACCCAGATGAACACCCCTAATCACAGTAGACCTCATGGCGGCTTTGTCTGGTATGTATAAAAAGTCGTTGGCAAATAATAAGGTGCACCCAAAGAAGAAATTGTTTAACCTGAAGATGGCAAAATGTATGTCTATTGCCTAACACCTGAATGAGTTTAACACTATCACAAACCAATTTTCATTTTTAGAAATTGAGTTTGATAATAAGATTTGGGCATTGATCATGTTGGCATCATTGCAAAATAATTGGGAGGTCATGAGGATGGCGGTGTGTAATTTAGCTGGCAAGATGAAACTAAATTACGATGACATAAGGGACATGATCCTTACTGAAGAGGTGCACATAAGAGATTCTAGTGAGATCTTGAGTTTGGGCTTGGCCCTGAACATTGACTTTCGGGGTAGGAGACGCGACAGGTCAAGTTCTAGGAAAAGGGGCAGGAGAAAGTCAAGACCTGGGCACAAATCACTTGTTGGAATTGTGGCAAGCTGGGCCACATCAAAAGGGACTACCAGAATTAGAAAAAGATTGAGGATGACGTTATGAACGCAGTGGTTGAAGAAATACAGGATGCTCTATTTCTTGCAGTGCACAGTCTGGTTGACAATTGGGTGTTGGATTCAGGGATTTTGTTTCATAGCACCTCAGATCGAGAGATCATGCATAACTATGTTGCTGGTATTTTGGGAAGATGTACACAGTTGATGGAGATGCACTAGATGTAGTGGGAGTAGGCGATGTGCGCATCACATTTTCGAACAGGAGCGTGTGGACTTTGCAGCAAGTCAGACACGTTCCAAATATGAAGAAAAGCCCGATCTCTATAGGACAACTTGACAACAGTGGTCATACAGTAGCATTTTCTAGAGGAGCGTGGAAGGTCACTAAGGTGAGGTTTAGATAGTGAGTTGAGATGAAATGAGATGAGTTAAAATAAAAGTTGAAAGTTGAATAAAATATTGCTAGAATATTATTTTTTAATATTATTATTGTTTTGAGATTTGTAAAAATTGAATTGTTTATTATATTTTGTGTAGAAATTTAGAAAAATTGTAATAATTAAATGAGATGAAATGAGATAAGATGAGCTGAGATCAATTTTGAATGCAAACAGGGCCTAAGGGTGCGCTGGTCTTGGTGCGTGGTAAGAGATCTAACACTTTGTATTTGACATCAGAGTCTAGAGATTTGCAAGAAAATACAAAGTCGCTTCAAAACAAACTTGATTGCGTGAATCAAATAGGGAAGTAAAAGGGAGTCAGCTTTGTTATTCCTCATGTAAGCCTGGGGAAATCTCCCAATACCACAGTGCAAAATAGAGGTGTGAGAGACAGGGCAGAGCGGCTGGTGTTCCAGGGACATTTACACCTGCAGTTGGTGCTCACAGAGCTGGCAGGACGATTAGACCTCCATAGTGGTCACCTAACTTGAATTATATCGTACTGACTGAAGGTGGTGAACCATGGTACAAAGGTAAAATATTGCGAGATAGGAGATTGAGAAAGTGGAAGTTAGTTTAAAGGCAGCTAACTGGACTTACAAGAAGGAAGCATAAACTGCATAAGAGAGGGGCATGTCGGCTAAAGAAAGAACAGGCTAGCAGCAAGAGGTGGGATCGGTCACCCAGATTAGAGATGGGGACCTTAGCTACAGGTTCTCTGATGTGTGCAAGGTCAGTACGAGACCAGATATTCCCGGTTCAGTGGGAGCTGAGAGTTGCTATGTAGATGTGTTGATTGAAGAGGTTGTGCACAACTTCAATTGGTCTTCTAGCATGAGGACAAGGACTGTGAGTTGTAGAGGTGGAGGATTACATGTTTGGGAGGCGATGGTGATGTGTTGGATGCAACCAGTCTCCAAGTGGGAGATTGTTGGGTTTGTAGAACCTGGTTTTGTTGATGTATCGGCTTGATTTGATTACCCGACTCGACAAGGATGCGTTATGATTTTTTGGTAGATTTTCAATGAGGCTTGGGCTTCAAAGCGAAAATTTTTTGGCACTGTTTGCTATAGGAAAAAGCGCCAGGTAAAACTTTTGCTCGACGTTCGTGCAACAAGTGACTCGAGTGAAGCTCAGGTAGAGAGTTCGCTCTAGTCTCGCTCGACAGGTAGCTTAAGTGAGCATCAGACAGAGATCTCCCTCGAGGCGCGCTCGACACTCTGCTCGAATGAATAATGTAGAAAAGTAAAAAGTAAGATTTTCACTATGTGACACTAGGGGTGTAACCGGTCCAGTCCGGTCCGGTTTTGGACAAAATCTAGGACCGAACCAGTATGTACTGGTTTTGTATTTTTCAAAATCGATTACATACCGGTTACCCTCCTAAACCAATACTTTTGGTTTTACCGGTTTCTGGTTCGGTCCGGTCTGGTTTTCCGATTTTTTTAAAATGTAAGTTTCACAATTTGTCATTAAAAATTTGTTATAAAAAAAAAATGATTTAAAAAAAATGTTTTATACTTTTATTAATATATTAGACTATATAATAGTATTAATATTAAACTATTGGTATAGTTATAAGTTATATATTAGTATTAGTTATCAACTATATATTTAATATTAGTATTAGTTATAAACTATATATTTAATATTAGTACTAGTAATAAACTTTTAGTAAAAACTTGTAGTATTAATTATAAGTATAACTATAGTCATTAGTCTATATTAGACTATTAGTATTAGTTATAAATTTTTAGTGATTTAGTATTAACATTTTATGTAATAATTTATAAATTATAATAAGAAATTATTTCATGAATATATATAATTATATACATTATATATAAAAATTTCACATAAAAATTTATAATTATACATAATATATAAAACTTATATAAATTAATATATATATATATATAATATTTTGTATAAAACTTATATATACAATAATACAAATATTATTTTTTATCAACCGGTCCGGTCCGAAAAATCCTAAAAATGGAACCGGACCGGAACCAGCCTGTTTTCACATTCTAAGAATCGGTTTCGGACTGAACCAGTTCAAAACCGGTAAAACCGGTTCGGTCCGGTCCTGTCCGGACCGGTTTTCCGATTTTCCGGTTTGAATTTACACCCCTATGTGACACTATAAATATATACTTAATAAATAGTTTAGTACGCCCTGAGTGTTCTGAATAGTGAGATTTCACCACCAAAGTGTATTCTGTAATTCTTTAGGATAAGAAAATCCTCTGCAGCTCTGTGCCCATAGGCATGTTGCTGAACCACATCAATTTTATGTCGTCTGATTGATTGTTTATTTTCTTGTTTGCTTTCGCTTTCGTGTCTTCATTTTCACAACAATCGTGAGGAGTTATGTATATCAAACATCAGGCGATATCAAAGATCAGTAATGATAACTTTATTAAAATCATTCATTGATCATGTGGAAGTGATGTTCCATTAACTTATATATTATAAAATAGATTGAAAAGTATTTGTATTTATATCATTATTCGATATCAAAATGCCTATGCGATATTATGAACAAGCAATGCAGCAACACATTCATAATTTGTCACAAATGCAACCAAGATCCAACCAGCGATCGAGCTAGCTAGGCTATTATCCCAACAACGTACGTACTTGACTTTATAGGATGTCATGGTCATTTTATTCTTTAACAATGGTGATTGCATTAGTTAGGCCATCAATATATAATATAAACCCTAGCTAAGAGTTAACACCAATTCATTAATTCAAAAAATGCGTACATTGCTGATCATGTAAATCGATGATATCAATACTCATTAACCCATAAAGACTAATATGCAGTATGCCTAAGGTTTACATATATAGGATGAAAAATAATTAACTTACAATTCTTTTACAAAATTGTTTTTAATTTTATAAGAAATGAAAGATAATTTGTTATTAATGAAGTAGCATGATTTCATTAGTAATTGTAGAATAAGTTATAAAGGAGTTATATAAACTAAGTATTCCCTTCAACACCTTATTGTAAAATGTTGCAATATTAATATTTCTATATATTTTGCAGAGTTTGTTATTGCAATACATAAAAATGGCAGCAAAGAGGAAGTTGAAAAAATCCTACTCATTGCATGGGGATTTTGGTATAGGCGCAATAAGAAAATGTTTGATGATTCTGAAGTTCATCCAATAGCAACAATACATCAAGCATTGGCCTTATGGTCTGATCTGAAATAGGTGAAGGGTATTCACAAGAAGAGTAAAGGCAGGTGGTTTGCTCCACCAGTTGGATCTTTGAAACTAAATGTTGATGATGCTCTTTTCTTTGACCAACAAAGAGCAGAGGTGGGAGCTCTGCTTCTAGATGAGAACGGAGATGTTCTGCTAGTAGCTAGTAAGAAAGAGAGGGCAGTTAACGATCCACTCGAGATTGAACTATTGGCTATTCTTAAAGGTTCACAACTATGTCTACATAGAGGTATACCAAAGTTGGAGATAGAGACTGATTCAATAATTATGGCCAATACTATTCTGAGTAAGGAAGCCTATTCAAGATCTATGATGAGAAATATGATCAAGGAGATACAAGATTTGATGAAGCTCTTTCACCAGTGCAACATTCAACATGTTGGACACGTAAGTAATGTTGGGGCACACAAGTTGGCAAAGTATGCATGGCATATTGATGATATCAGTGTATGGAAAGGTTCCTTCCCTAAGTTTATTGAAGAGAAAAGCTTGAGGCCGGATGGGTGTGAAAGAATTATTCACACCGGCCAATAACAAAATGCCACGTAGGCATTCCAAGATGAGGAACTCCGCATCCGCATGCACTCAACGTCCTCTCCTTCTTTCTCTCCCTCTCCCTCCCATATCTGCATTCGTCATTTCAAAACCAACCCTCTCCTTCTCGAGCCCCCATTTGCATTGGTTTTAGCAGCACTTGACGCCGAAGAATTGGTTTGAAAGGTAAAAAAAATTATGTTTAGGGCTTCTTTGTGCGATTTCCTTCATTCTTAACAATTGTTTCTTTAGGTCTGTTTGGTCTTCTATTTGGTCTGCTTGGTCTATTTCTGTTACGATCCAACATTGACTAAGTATGAGATTGGTTGGTGGTTTATAAGCCTCTAGGCACCCTTCCCTTGCAAGCCGGTTTTCAAAGGTGAATTCTATCTAGTGGGTTCATAACAAATGGTATCAGAGCCACCCACGTCTAAGGTCATGTTACGACGGTTGCATTCGTGCGGCATAGGGGGTGATGTCGGCATGGCAGTGTTTGTCCGGGGCTAGGAAAGACCTAGCTAACAGCCAGCCTATGTTAGTGTCGGGACCGCCGTGGATGTCGGTCGTGAAGCGTGGTGGTTGTTACAATCCCACATCGACTAAGTATGAGATTGGTTGGTGGTTTATAAGCCCCTAGGCACCATTCCCTTGTAAGCCAGTTTTCAAGAGTGAGTTCTACCTAGTGGGTTCATAACAATTTTGGATGAGTGTGAAAGCCCTAAAACATCGTCTTCTGTTTGGTCTGTGGTCATGGAACCTGCATGACTATTTTTTTCAAAACACTTTGTTCGTATCACTGGAACTCTTGAAAGCTAGAAAGATGATGCAAAAGCTGAGATGGTATTGACCGAAAGCCATAGAGAACCTCAAGAAGATTCAACATGCCGACGACTGAGGTTGAAAATCTTCCAAGTTCTTTTCTATTTTGAGCTCCACTTTTTTCATTTTTTTCCCTGGACCAAGAAGTGGATGGTGAAAGCACCGAAAGGGCCCCTCATTCACAAAACTACATACGAAGATAGGGGCTTGGGAGGGAGAGAAAGGAGATCAAGGTTGGCTTCGAAATGACAACGCAGATGGGGGAGGGAGAGGGAGAGAAGGAAAGAGAGGGTGTCGAGTGCATACGGTGCAGAGTTCCTCGTCTTGGAATGCTTACGCGGCATTTTGTTATTGGCTGATGTGAATAATTCTTTCACACCCATTTGGCCTCAAGCTTTTCTCTTTATTGAATCTATTATATGGGTTGAAAAACATTGTTTGTAATGCTTTGTTAATTAATGGAATTCTTGTCATATATATATATATATATATATATATATATTTCTATATATGGATCATACATACATTTACAGAGATTATATATGATAACCTTTTGAAGTAAAAAAATGTGATTTCATTTCATAGTATCATCCAATACATAGTTTGTCTTGTAATACAAATTTGGAACTTTCTGAAGGACCATCCTTGATCCATACCACCTCCTCTATAACGTCTATTGCTAACTTTGCTAATTCATGGGCTACGTTATTACTTTCTCTACATGTATATTGTATTTTCCACTCTAGTCTACTGTTGAATACTCTTTTAATCTCTTTTATAAGCTGCCCATACCAAGTCCAATTCTCTTCTTTACTATTTATAGCCTTTACCACTACTAAAGCATCTCCTTCAAAGATAACTCTATCTATGTTCAATTATGTACAAAGTTGCATAGCCCTCCAAAGAGCATAGATCTCAGCAGTAATGGGCTGAGATACTCTTAGCTAACTCGTGCATAGTGTAGCTAGAATCTCCCCTTCCCCATCTCTCATAATAATCTCTGCCCCCATTTTTTGATTTTTTGAATCAACAAAGGCATCCCAATTCACCTTTAACTCACTACCTTCTAGTTTCCCCCATTTGGCTGCATTTTGAATTATCCTCTTAGTATTATGATTATCCCTCTGTTCCTTTTGTGCCAACTGGTACTCTTCAAGGCTCTCCATCACTATTCTTGCAACCATACTTGGACAAGTAAATTTATCCTTAAAGATCGGCTTGTTTATTCTCAACCATATGCCTCTCAACATGACTACTATCTTTTCCAGGCCCTCTTGTTTTAACTTCTGCACCATTATTCCCCATAAAGCAAAGAAATCAGTTTCACAACAAGCCCATTTTTGCGCTGGACTAACAGGTTCTGCCCAAACATCATAAGAAGCCACATAACTCCAGAGAGTGGCACACAGGCTGCTCCTTTCTATTGCAGATATGGCACAATGCACTTTTTATGATCTTTCTTCTAGCCAAGCTTTTCCTTGTAGATAGGCAGTCATTTACAGCTTTCCAAATGAAGTTTTTGACCACCCCAGGTACATTCATTTTCCAGATTTCTTTCCAAAAACCACCATTGTTTGTTAGGCTAGAGGGGTTCACCTTTTTGCATCTTCTTTAGGCATATGTCAAGATGATATGCACTTTTAACTGAAAATACCCTTGACTTTGAGCAACCCCAGACCTATTTATCTTCGAGACCCATCCTACTAAGAGGTAGTTGGCACACCCTACCTGCATCTTCCTCACCCAACACCACCTGAATGAAATCTTCCTTCCATGCACCTTTTATTGCATCCATATTCCTCCACTTTTGCTTGCGTATTCAAACAGTTAATTGGGCCTTGAATGCCTCTGTAAGAGGAAGGGTTACATCTGTCTTCCCATATCTTTATGCTCTTATCATTCCCTACCCTCCACACTAGTCCCTATTTTAGTAGACCCAATGCTCCCCATATGCTTCTCCACATTACAGAGGCGCTATGGCCTAATTTTGCATGTAACAGGTCCTGATTCTTATAATACTTTTCTTTTAAGATCTTTACAGCCAATGATCTCGAGTTAGTGAGCAGCCTCTAACCTTGTTTTGTGAGCATAGCTCTGTTAAAGCTATTTAGATCCTTGAATCCCATTCCTCCTACTCCTTTTGGGGGCCCCATTTTATCCCAGCTCTTCTAATGAATTTTCTTCTCACTTTATTTCTGAACCCACCCCATCTGGCCATCATAGCTAAGATCTCATTACATAATCTCTTAGGTAGTTTGAAGACACTCATATGTTATGTAGGAATTGCTTGAATGACAACCTTCAAAAGGTTTTCCTTTCTAGATTGAGAAAGAAACTGGTTTTTCCAGTTATTAAGTCATTTCTGAATCCTTTCTTTTATACCTCTAAAAGTATTATACTTGGATCTCCCTACAAAGGGTGTAAAAAGAACTGATGAACCGATAAACTGGACTAGACCCGGTTCGGTTCGGTATTGAGTTTGATTTGGTCCGATACCAGTTTTATTTTTCTTAAAACTGGTCAAAATCGGTCCGGTTCCGATTTCCTTTTTCTAAAACCGAATCAGACCGAACTGGACCCGTTCATATATATATATATATTATAATTTTTTATATTGTATATAATTTTTATATATAATATATAATTATATATAAAATAGTTTTATATTATATGATAAATTACTAATTAATATAATATTAATTGTAAAATCTTATATCACTATAGTCTATTGTATTAATAGTTATACTAATACTATATCACTATATATTATAATATACTATAATATATTATCATTATAGTATTATATACTATAATATACTATTATATATATATATTATATAATATATTAAAATTGGACCAAACCAGACCGAAACCAGTAAAACCAGAAGTACCGGTTTAGGGAGGTAACCGATACTTCAGGTTACCATAGAGTGCAGACCTAAGTATTTTTCACAATTCCCACTACCTCCAGCTCCAACTCCTTCCATACTTCCATAACTCCTTCCATAATCCTTTTCTTCACCTGCGCCTTTGAATTACCACTAAAAAAATCGAAGTTTTATACTTATTAAGACATTGCCCAGATGCTTACTCATACTTCTCAAGTATCTGATTGATGCATTTCCATTCCTCATAGGTGGCTCTCCAGAAAACTATGTAGTCATCTACAAACATTAAGTGATGCACTTTTGTCCCACCCCTAGCAACTATAGCTCTTCTTATTTCCCTTTTGCTTTTAGCAATGTTTAACATGGTACTCAAGCCTTATGCCCACAACAAGAATAAGTATGGTGACAAAGGATCCCCCTGCCTTAATCTTCTAGTGGAAAAAACTCTCTCCTGGCACTCCATTCACAAGTGCAGAATATGTAACTATAGTAACCCAGTTAATTATCAACTTTATCCACTTTTCACCAAAGCCCATTTTCCTCATAACAACCTCCAAATAAGCCCATTTTACTTGATCATATGCCTTGGACATGTCGAGTTTAAGGGCCATGCTCCATGTCTTCCCTCTTTGTCTATTTTTCATAGTATGTAAAACCTCATATGCCACTATGATATTTTCTTAGACCAATCTTCCTGGGATAAAAGCACTTTTCTATTGGGAAATGATGGCTAGTAGTATCTTTTTGAGTCTATTTGCTAGGGTCTTCACTATAATCTTGTAGATTACGTTGCAGAGACTAATGACCCTATATTCACTAACTTGCAAGGGGGTCTTAACATCAGGGGAAGCAATTGAAGCCTGACTGAAGTTTTTAGACACTCGGGTGACAAGAGAGATTAATGAATGCCTGCAACAGGAGTTTACAAAAGGAGAGATCGAGGCAACAGTGAACTGGATAGGCCCTTTGAAGTCACTTGGACCAGTTGGTTTTGGGGCATGCTTTTACCAGCAATATTGGAGTATCATTGGTGATGAGGTATGTAATGTTGTCCTAAATTTCTTAAGGGGTGGGGAAATGATGCAGTAAATGAATTTTACTCGTATTGCTCTAATACTTATATCTGATAGCCTAGTTTTAAATCATATACAATAATGTGGATGACTAAAATAAGATAAGATTATATAGATATTAATTCCAAAAATGAAAGAAGGAAAAAGTTATTATTCCTCCTTTCGAGCAATAGAGGGAACCTTTCAAATTTGCAGATTTCCTGTTGAGTTTGAATTTTGGTAGATGTGTTCAGCCCTTCAGTTCTTCAACCTTAATCCTTTAGGCCTCGTTTGGATAGTCAGATGAGATGAGATGAAAAATCTATAAATAATAGTGAGATGATTTGTAAATAATAGTGAAATAGTTTGAGTTAAGATTTGTATTTGGTTTTGGGAAAAAATAGAAAAAAATTGAATAAAAATATTATAAAGTTAAAATATTGTTAGAATATAATTTTTTAATATAATTTTTTTTTTGAGATTTGAAAAAGTTGAATTATTTGATGTGTTTTATGTAGAAGTTTGGAAAAGTTGTAATGATTAGATGAAAAAGTATGAAATAGAGATTGAAAAGTATTTGTATTTGAATAGTGTTTGGATGTTGAGATGAGATGAGACCAACTGCGTATCTAAACGGGGCCTAATCTTGATATAATTTGACATTAAGATTATAAAGCTTTTTTCATTATAAAGTAAATCCAATATATTATCATAAACTACGTTAATTTATAATTTCTTTTATCATATCTCTTTATTCATCCAAATTAAATTGGATTGTGACTCACTTCACTACCTTACCATATTTAGATGTCTAAAAGATTGAGAGCACTGGCATCTGGCTCTCTATACACACTTATTCTTCACATTTTGGCAATTTATTTGGGAGAAACTCTTATTTCGTCCTCCTATTCGATTCCCCATTTTAGGGTTTAACTTTACGCTATGTACAGTGCTTCCCCATCTATAGGGAATGACTATATACATTTCTCATTTTTAATTATTTTCGAGTACCCCTTTCTCTCTTTCCCTCTCGCGGCTTCGATGTCCCTCGCGTGAAAGAACAGTGATTGTCTCTTGCACTTTCTGATTCGATGATAGACCATTTGCTATTTTTCATGAAATAGGTAAAATCTTCTCTCATGAAGGTTGAAAAACCTCCCGATTTTGGTTTCATCTCTCACAAAATCATACACGCAATCCCTATCTCTTCTTTATGCCGTCAGCTCAATGGGAAATTTTGTACTTATAGTTTGTTTCTACTCTACTATTTTGGGTCTTTGTAATTATTGAATGTTGAGGTTGATCTTGAAAACCCTAGCCCACTCTTATAGATTGGTTTCTATGTATGCTTCTCTATGGTTTCTATAATGACATTTTTGGAAATTTTTTTGTATAATTAGTGACCAAATTTTGGCTATTTGATCTGTGTTTTGTGAAATTGATGTGTTTTGCTATTGAAAAATTTTTGTCATTTCAGTTTGCTACGAATTTTACATGCCTATTTGCTTCATTGTCAATGATGAATCCATTCAGATTTTGGTTCTTTACTGTCCATTTCATTCCTACTCTACCATTTTGGATCTTTGTAACTCCATTGTTGAATGTTGAGGTTGATCTCGATAACCCTAGCCCATTATTACAAATTGGTTTCTATGTATACTTCTCTAGGGTTTCTAATGGAAATTTGTGAGTAGGTTTTGGAAAAAAAATTTGTATATTCAGTTACCAAATTTTGGTTGTTTGATTTGTGTTTTGTGAAATTGATGTCTTCTACTATTCAGTCTAGCTTTTCCATTTTAGTGTGCTATGAAGTTGACATTCTACTTTGTTTCACTGGGGCTGGGCATTTGTGCTTGTTTGATTTGTGTTTTCTGAAATTTATGCTTTCTGCTATTCAATCTAGCTTTGCCATTTCATTGTGCCTTTCTGTTGACATGCTTATGCTTTATTTCATTGTCAGTGAGCAACCCATACACATTCATTGCTTCTTTGATATCTGTTTAGTGAACTTTGAGTTGATACTTTTCCTAATCAATCTAGTAAAGCCATTGAAAGTGTGCCTAGAACTTGACATACCAGATGCTTTGTTTCACTGTCTGTGACCAGCCCATACCATTTCCCTACTTCATTTTGGTTTTTGTTTTGTAATATTTATTTCATTAATGTTAGAATCTAGGTTTCCATTTTATTCCTAAGAAGAATTTCACATGCAACTCTAATGTACTTTGTTTCACTACCAGTTACCTTCCCTTGGATATTGTACTAGTTGTTTGGTCTCTCTCTTTAATTGTTGTGTAATTTATTCATTCTACCTTGCCATTTCACTTTGTGTAATTTAAGACGCTGATGTAGTAGTTAAAATCAATGATCTTGCCATTTTCGAGGAATTGCTATTGAAATTCATGTTTTGTTAAATTTTCACATGCTAACGAGCTTAGATTTTAACATCATAGTGTTTTCTATTTGGATAAATGTTGTGGTTTCTTGTCATTTCTTTGTATGAATAAGTTTTGTAACTTTTTCTATTTTCAGAGTAACTTTGTTTCACTATCAGTGCTTAATCCATACAGATTTTGGTTCTTTTTTATTTCTGTTTTGTGAAATTTATGTATTCTACTACTCATCTTACCTTTGCCATTTAAGTGTGCTACGAAATTGAAATTTTGCTTTGTTTCACTGGGACTGAGCATTTGTAATAGATTCACTGCTTGTTTGATTTTTGTTTTCTGAAATTTATGCCATCTGCTTTGCTACTCAATCTACCTTTGGTAACTTTTTCTAAATTAATAGTTAACAATCAAATAAGGGAACAATATTATTTTGCCATATTGTTCATATCTGATTCTTGCTTCTCTGTTTGTGACCCTCTATTTTGCTCTCCTATTGCCGTGTTGGTTGGCTTCACCACTTATTGGGTTTCTGGTTCTTGTTCCTGATTCCTTATTTGCTTATTCCCACTGTCATTGCTTTGTTCTCCACAACTTTAATTATTGACTTCAATGAGGCTGTCGTTGGGGTTGGTGTGTGTAATTAGGTTGTGATGATGGTTAGACTGTAGTTAGGCTGTGATGATTTATGTGAATGAGGCGAGCTTGATATGGCAGGGTAACTCGGATGGTCATAAAGGCAACTGTGTTGCAGCCATTCGAGCTTGTGTTATGTTTAAGCCGGATGCTAGAATAAAAAAATAAAAATAAATTAATTAATAAATTAAAAAAAAAAACCATTCTGAACCTCCTCTTAAAATTTCTTTTTCCAATGTTATGTAATTTATGTGGTTTTGTGCTATTATTTAGCCATGCTATTCAATTCTATTGGTTGGATTTTTTTTAAGCAAGTAAGCATATCATAGATGAACTAAAGGATTACAAGATACAAAGTTTGATGGGAAGGGAGCCCCCTACAATCTTCCTAAAGCCAATAGATGGAACACAAGAGAGGAAAGGGGGGGGGGGGGGGGGGGATTTGGAGCCAAAAATTTGGCTCCCTCCCATTTCCCGCAAAGGGAAGCCGCTTGAAGCGATTTTTATATAGTCTAATAAGCAGTCTATAAAACTACAGCTAGAAGCCGTAGTGTAGAGTTGTGTGCTACATTTTGTTGGTTTGGACTGGCTGAAGGAGGCTTTCATGATCACTTTAACTTGATCCTTGGTTAGTATAGCAGTAATCGAAAACTGTATCGAAACGCCGGTGAAAGACCGTCATTGGCTGTAGCAACGCATGCAACTCACACGCCACACTAGGAATAAGAGTATAGGTTGGATCTAGAAGATCTGAAGCCGCTGGTCCCAAGAGAGCCGCGTGTGGCGACATAGGCTCTCCAAGACGCAGCGGCATGTGAGACATACGCGCCACACTTTTGAACTGTTTTCTTCTGCCTTTTGGTAGATCGACGGCTGGAGAATCTGGTGGTGGGGTGCGTGTCGGTTGAAGGAGGTCGGAAGATAGTAGATCAACATATTTTGGTGTTATGGATGGAAATCTAAAGAAAAACAATGAAAAGAACCGTAGAACAGGTCCGATGAAGGGCGGACAGGAGAAGGGTGGGTGGAGCCGAGGCTCCAACCCCCTCTGGCTAGTGAACGGAAAAAAATACCTTAGTGGTGGTGGGAGGTTTTTATTGCCTGGTTTTTATCTTTTTTCTATTGGTTGGATTAATTTGCCATTTTGAATTATTTGGATTCATTTGCCATTTTCTCTACTCTATGAATGCATCGATTTCTTTCCAGTCTGGCTCCTTATACACACTTATTCTCCAAATTTTGGTAACCAACAGAACTGGCATCCGACTCTCTATACACACTTATTTATCCCCAAATAAATTGCCAAAATTTGGTTGTTCTGTTATTCAGTTCTGTTGGTTGGATTACTTTGCCACTGCTTTCTAGTTTGTTATTAAGATAAATTGGTTGGATTCATTTGTCATTTTCTCTACTCTGTGAATGCATTCATTTATGCTTGGTTGGATTATTTACTACTTTTAGAGAAACTTGTTAGGTTGTGATACAATTGTCGTTTCTAATAGGAAAGGTATATTTTCCTTGGATGCTTTTCTTGTTTGGTATGATTTTGGTTATGTATCCCACTCGGTTGTAATGATAACAAAGTTGAGTGAGAACATGGGAAATTTGTAACATACTCCATGGTTGAGTAACCCGGACAGCCAATCACAAAGGCAACTGGTTGTTGCAGCCATTCGAGCATGTTGTTTTTTCCTATGTGTTACCATTCCTTTCCTAAGCCACTTTCTATGAGTTAATGGTTTGGGGCCTTCGCAGCACTAGCAATATCTCATGCTCAGGAAATTATTGTCAAAATGAATATCCAGTATGTTATTGTGGTATTAAAGCATGTCGACGAATTGCTCATACTAAGGTTAATAAGGACGCCGATTTTTTAGTTTCCAAAACTATGAGGTATTTGATAATTGTTGGTGGTCTTATTTGCTTTCTTGTTGTGGTACTATTGTGCTTACAAAATTCAATACGTGCCAATTGTGCAGGCTGGACAGGCTTGCGGGTTTTTTCTGTTGGTATGATAAGAAATACTAGCATATGGCTTAAAAACAATTAACCGATTAAAAATCGAACTTCATAAGATACAAGTATTAATGGACATCCAAACCAATAGACATCAACTAGAAATTGATTTAGAGAGGCGTAAGAGAAAATTGGTTTAATTATTCTGATTTTGATGTAGTGGTTATTTGTTTTGACAATTTATTTTGAAAAGTTTTGAGCAATCTTATGTCGAGATGTACTAAACTTTTGGGCTCGGTGTATGGGCATTTTCAGTAGTTGTAAGTATAATATAGTTTTATTGTTTGCACTTTGTGTTTGTGTTTTGGGGTAACTGTGAACGGGCAATAGTAGTACTTATATATAGAATTGATAAATATTATAAATGTATTTTACCTATTTTCAATTTTGTATTTCAATTATTGAGAACGAATCCGTAGTTGATCAATTGTGTAATTTTTCTTAATGTGTGAAAGAAAACATATTTATCTATTCCTTTCATTCGGGTGTGCCTAAAGCTTAGATCATTTCTATCACCGTTAGATTAAAAGGAAAATGAAAAATATAATCTTGTTTTTATTTATTTATCCACTACATATAAAGAAAATATAAATATTTATTATTTGTAAAATCTTAATAATTTCAAGACTATTCTCATATCAGGATAAAAAATTAGTTTCGTGTTTAAAATTTACGTAGAAGTTGATATTGCTCAATATAGGAAAAAGATAAAAGAGTGAATAATTAAGATTGTAAGTAGAAGTGTTGGCTATCTTTAGAAACTTACAATTATGTCTTCCACTTGGTATACACCACTTGATCATCGAAAGTGATTCTCTTTTAGTGATGAATGAAGTTAATGACTTACAACAACCTGATTCATTGTTGAGGAATCTGATTTTAGATGTAAAACAAATAATGCAAAGATTTCAAACTTACACAATAGAACATGTTTACAGATTATCAAATGTTGCAACAAACACACTGTTTAGATATGCAAGGAATGTTGATAATTTAATTGTTTGGTGGGAATCTATTTTCGTGTATTCAACAACTCATTTGGACTGAAAAGTTTATGTATCTTTTCAGTTCATGATGAAATAAAATTATGTCTTTCTTAATAAAAAAAAAAGATTGTAAATAGAAGTAAGGAAAAAAATAATAAAAAAAGAATAGAGAAAAAATAAGGAATGAGATATACGAAAGTTTTGAAAGATTAATAAAATTTAAGATAAAATTTTAAAAATAGTATATTTTAATTAAAATTTAAGAAATTTTATTGGGAATAGAATGCGATTGCTCTGACAGCTATAAGGGAAATAGAAATCCCACTGTCGGGACAAGGGGGAAATTTTTCTTCCATCTCCGCGTCAAGGCCACCTAGTAAAACGGTAATGGAAAAGAAAGGAAATGATTAACTTTTAATGTTACACGCTGTCCCCACTCTCCATTAGACAACAACTACTTTTGCCCAAAATCTTAAACCAAACTCGGTCTCAAATCTTGGTCTTCCACCTAAGACCCTCCACCGAACGCCTCCTTTTACATTTTTTCCCGGAAAATCTGTGTCTCGTTTCTAACGCGGCATTCCACGTTTCTTTAAACCTCTTTCTGTATCCCGAGCTCGTTAGCCACCAAACGGACATCTTTTCCAACAAATTTTATTGAAATCAAAGACCATACCGAAACTGAGTTTCGCTCCCCCCAAAAAAAAAACCCCTGGGGCCGTTTGATTCCAGAGAGAGAGAGAGAGAGAGAGAGAGAGAGGGAGATGTTGGAGCTGTGCTGGAGGCCATTGGAGTGGTGCTTTGGAGGGGAAGGGGTGTGGATGAGCTTCTGTGGCAGATGGACTTGAAGCCCCACGCATCAGGGGACTACTCGATCGCCGTGGTGCAAGCCAACTCGTTTCTGGAAGACCAGGGACAGGTCTTCACCTCTCCTTCCGCCACCTATGTCGGTGTCTACGATGGCCATGGCGGCCCCGAAGCTTCTCGCTTCATCGCTCACCACCTCTTTCCTCTTCTTCATAGTAAGTTAACTAATCCTTCTTAATTTCTGTTATTTGATCGGGATATTTCAATGAAAATTATAAATGTAATTGCCTGTTTGCTTGCTTTGGGAATGTTAGAAAAGGAAAAGAAAGTCAAAATCTGGATCTTGGTTTTTATGATTATCCATGACTTAGTAATAACCTCTAGCATTAGAGTTTTGCTCAACTGAGGTGACTGGCTGGCATTGCCTGTTCCATTCTTTCAGGATTCAATCCAACAAGAAAAGAATGGTTTTCCAGAATTTTTAATTTCATTTCTTGACCCCAGTTCTTAATTCGTAGCAATCAAACAGAGGACAGTTTTCTTTAGCAACCATTTTTTAATCACAATTGTCCAATACAACGAGCTTCTTATTTGCTTAACAAATTGATTGTTTATATATTTTTACCCTCAGAGTTTGCGACAGAACAGGGTGGATTGTCCGAGGATGTCATCAAGAAGGCATTTGATGCCACAGAACAGGAATTCTTTCACTTGGTGAAGCAATCCTGGCCAGCTCAGCCGCAGATTGCTTCAGTGGGTTCATGTTGTCTTTTCGGGGCAATATCGAATGACGTTTTGTATGTGGCTAATCTTGGGGACTCGAGGGCGGTTCTGGGCCGCAGACAGGCAAATAGTCCTGTGGTGGCAGAGCGGTTATCTACTGATCATAATGTAGGAGTTGAGGAGGTGAGGAAAGAAGTCAGGGCGCTTCATCCTGATGATTCACATATAGTGGTGTATACCCATGGAGTTTGGCGAATCAAGGGAATTATTCAGGTAAGAATCATGGTTAATGTCTTTTGTAGGTTGTGAGTGATGTAAGTTTCTATGGTTAAAGTTTTCAAGTCTCTGACTGAATTTTGGATGAGAGCAATGGGGCATCTGGTGTCTGTTTCCTGCAATTTGATGTGATCTATATGTGCCACTAGCATTGTTTAGGTATATGCATGGATCAATTTGAGAATTCATTGGAGTTGATATTAGTGATATAGGAAATGTTTTTCAATTATGCAATCTTTCTGCAGCACTGGTATGATTTACAGCGAATTTCATTTTAAAATTTTTAATACAACATTGGGACATTTATTTTGCAATGTGATATGTGATGGCATTTTAGTGTTTAGAACAGTCCCTTTTTTCAGTTCATGCTCTGTTGGAGTGCTCAACTGGAGATTTGCATGTTTGGCAGTTTAAATGACAAGTTCCTTGTGTTCTAAAATCTTGGGTTGCTTTGACTATTATACTATAATTGGTATAGCTTTTTCCAGTTTCTGTTAAAGAATAATGTTGTGTAATACAAGTAATCATGTAGTTGGAGAATAGTGCACATATAAAGGACATCAGTTTTTGGTGATTCTAAAGATCTCATTGGTTATACAGATGAGATGAGAAATCTGTGAATAGTAGTGAGATAATTTGTGAATAGTAGTGAAATTGTTTGAGTTAAGATTTTTATGGGGTTTTGGGAAAGGAGAGAGAAAAGTTGAATAAAAAAATTATAAAGTTAAAAGAGGGTTATAATATAATTTTTGTTTTGGGATTTAAAAAAGTTGAATTATTTTTTGTATTTTGTTTGAAAGTTTAGAAAAGTTGTAATGATTAGAAAATGATTAGATGAAAAAATTGAAAATTTGAAATTGAAAAATGTTTGTGTTTGAATGGTATTTGGATGTTGAGATGAGATGGTTTGAAAAGTTTGTGAAATCAAACCAGGCAAAAATGGACTTTGTTATGTATTTATGCTATTCTTGGGAATTTTATGGCCATCCTGAAATAAGCTGGTACGCTTCTGCCTTCCAGAGAACTTGAGCACTATTACATAAGAAACGGGCACTTTCATCCTTCTTGAAATTTTATTGGTTCGACTCTTATATGAGTATGGGAACAGATTATGTGCCTGATAATTGTGACATTAGGAGTTATTTAGAGAGGAAATGAGTAACCTATAGTTTGCTTATGGGTTAACACCTCACACCTGTTGCCAAGTTTAATCTTTACTCATTAATATCTGCACTCTTGTAACATATCTTGCTTATAACGCAGAAAGTTTTCTTTCTTGTTTTTATCTGTTTTTATCTGTTTTTATGTTATTGTTGAACTTCATAAAGATAACACTAACAAGAATGCTGAATTCTTTGTTTGAATCAATGGCACCCATAAGATCTCTGTTCTTTGAAAATCTGATCTTGCACTTATTATACGTATAATGTAAAGTATAATTCTTTTGAAAATATTACTTTTCTAAATTCAAACGTGCTTGAATAAATCTAGGAGTCACCATCTTTTTGTGTGGATTTATTCTTCTTGATGGTTACTACCTTATTTTTTTGCAATGAAATTGTGTATGTAATCCAAAAGAATTTTATTTGCCGGAAAGTCCTTACATTTATGCTTTCCCTTGATAGGTCTCAAGATCAATTGGAGATGTCTACCTGAAGAAACCTGAGTTTAACAGGCATCCTCTTTTCCTGCAGTACAGATCACCCATTCCTGTAAAGGGACCTGTAATGACAGCTGAACCCTCAATAGTGGTTCGGAAGTTAAACCCACAAGACATGTTTTTGATATTTGCATCAGACGGTCTCTGGGAGCATTTAAGTGATGAAGCAGCTGTTGAAATTGTCTTTAAAAATCCAAGAGTTGTAAGGGCGCCCCAGATTTTCCCTTTGCTCTCTTATTTCTCTGCTCATGTCGAGGCATATTTGTGTCTTTTACCATTGCAACAGAGTTGATAGATCTATACTTTTAATTTGATTATTAATAATTATTATGGTATATGAAAAGAAATTAAAATCTGCCATAACTGTTGCAGGGAATAGCAAAGCGATTGGTGAGAGCTGCCATTCAGGAGGCTGCTAGGAAAAGAGAAATGAGATATGAAGACATAAAGAGAATTGAAAAGGGGGTACGGCGCCATTTTCACGACGATATTACTGTCATTGTCATATATCTGGATCATTCACGAGGTTCTCAAGCCGGTAGATCCAAGGATGAATGCCTCTTTGACTGCACAAGTGCCCCTGTAGATATCTTCTCCCTGAGTACAGAGATAGCAAAAGCTTAAGTTGAATTAGTATAGAATCGGAGTTCGAACTTAATATCATAAGTTTGATACCATGTAAAATTATTACTTTTTTCGTAAGTGTAAGCAAATAAAAATAGGTAGAAATAATTAATTAAAGACACCGATTGCCCATGATGATTATCGAATTACTTGCATTGGAACCTCAATGGTCATATCTTTCAATAAATAATGATATACACGTATAACTTTTTTTGCAATTATATTTTAAATTAAGGTATTTTTATTAAACGATATTATATTTACAAAAATACTCCTAATTTGAAATAGAATTGTAAAACTATATTGAAAGCTTTGTCAAATTGACTTTGCTCTTCATGCTATTTGGAATATAAGTGCTACTTGCATGGTGTCGGGCAGAGGCAATCCATTAATTTGAATTCAAGTTTTTAACAAATTGTATTACCACAAAGACAATAGTTTCAAAGCACAAAGAAGAAAGATGACAAAGATGGTAGAAGTAAAAATTGAATTCAAAATTAAAAAAATCATGAATGACTCATATCAGGTACCTGGAACAGCACGAATCTGGACTAAGCATCAATGTAGTTATAATAATTATAAGAGATATTAGAATCAGCGAGTCTTTTTAAAGTAAATGGGATGATGCCCCATTCTTCTTTTGTGATGACTCGAAGTATATAAGCACTATGGTAGATCAATTTTGATTTATCGGTCTTGTCATAAATAGGTTTTATGACAATGGAATCAGTCTGGACTAAAACATTGGAGTAAAATTGGCGTGTTTTTGTGAAATTCTCTGAGATCTAGTGAAAGCCAGGGGAAAATAAGATGAAACAATTTTGAAAGGATCTGTATACACAAATCAGTTAGGCTCAATGTAAAACAGTTTGAAAGGATAGAGTTTTCTGATATACTCAGTTTTGGATTTTGGAAGCAAATACTGAGTAGTAGGTTTTGAAGCAATGGCTTTGGCATATGAATCATATGGGGTTGAAACAGTTGAAGCAAAAGAAGCAGGTTGAATTACTTTGTCAAGGGTAATGAACCTATTGGCAATTTCGACAGGTAAAGCAGATTCATTCTTGATGAGTTTTCTATCAGAAATGGGGAGTGGAGTAGTTGTTTATTTTTCTTTTCCTTTTTTCTTTCTCATTGTTGGGTGTCTGCAAAAATTCACAGGTAAGAAAATCAGGGATAAAATTATTGGATCCTTTAATATATTCAATATCAAAATAAAAAATACTTAAAATAGCTTGTTATCGTGCAAAAATATGTTTTGATGCAATGTTTTCAACATCTTTTTCTAATACATATTTAGCACTTTTCCAATCAATTCTTAATAAGAATTTCTTATTAAGTAAATCAATTTGAAATTTAGAGATATATAGTACTATAGATAAAATTTATTTCTTATAATTACTCTGTGCAGAGTTCCAGACTCCAGAATGGAAACAAACTATTTGTTCAGAGGAGTCTGGCGAAACAATTTGTTTCAGAATGCCATCATAACCAATGTTAGAAGCGTCTGTTTCAACAATTTTAAAAGAATCAGTAGTAGGAATGTCAAGGCACGGAAGAGTTTTGACATGTGCCTTGATCTGTTTAACAATGTTAGTGTGAACTTCTGACCAAGTAGGAGGATTTTTCTGTAGTCGTTGAAATAAATGGCAACATTATTTCCTCATATCTTAGTAGAATTCAGCAACATAATTAAGAGAAAGAATAAACCTTTGTAACTGATTTTTGTCAATAATGACATCTGAAAATTTGTCAGCAAATTCAATAGCCCAATTAATAGGTCTGATTTTACTTTCAGAGATGTCATAACCAAGGAATCAAATCTTGGTCTGAAACAATTTGATTTTTTTGACTGAAACAACAAGATCATTTAGTCTAATGACATCTACAAATGAATTCAAATGTTTCCAGTGTTCATCAATAAACTTGAAGAATATGAGTACATCATCAATATAGACAATAGTGAAATGAGTGAATGAATTAAAGATATCATTCATGATGTTTTGGAATTCATTAGGGGCATTTTTTAGACCAAAATGCATCACATTCCACTCGTAGTGTCCAAAAGGAGTATTGAAAGCAGTCTTATACCAGTCTGACTTTTCTATTTGGATTTGCCAAAATTCTGACTTTAGGTCAAATTTGAAAAAGACAACAACATCACTTAACCGGTGAATCAAGTCATTTTTGTTGGGGATAAGGTACCTAATCCACTCTAAGACTTTGTTCAAAAGTTTGTAATTAGTAACCAGGCGAGGGGTCCCTCTCTCAATCTCTGCATTTTTCTAAACATAAAATGCTGCACAGGACCAAGGAGATTTACTATGCCTAATTATATTTTTATTAAGCAGATTAATAATTTCTTTTTTACAAAATTCTAAAATTTCACTATTTATTTGAATAGGTCGAGGTTTAGTTGGAATATCATTTTCATTAAAATTTTTGATATAAGGAAGAGTAACAACATGTTTATTCCTATTCCAAAAAGTATTTGGCAAATTAAAACAAATATCAGAAATTAAACATTTGTTAAAATCATTAATTTTGGATTGAAGTAAAGCACTAGATTATTGTTCTAAAACCTTTTTGTATTTGATTTCCCGTTAAAGGAAATATAAATGTTTGGTTTTTGCAGAAAGCAGAGATTTTATACTTTTATCTGTATCAATTTTAAATCGTGAAGCAAATTTAAATTTGACTTTTTTGTCCAAAATAATCAGTAGTGATACCGTCCTTCTCAGTCAAAAAAGGATATAAAGAAGAAATAAAAGGGATTCCCAAGATTACTTTATCAAACATATTTCTAACTAAAACAGATGGAATTTTAAAACAGACATTATCTTGGCAAACATGAGCAGTATTAAGCTCATAATTGATCTTGATCTGAGATCCATTTACAGAGAATAATCGTTCAGTAGATTTTTCAAAATATTTACTAGATATTAATCCTTCTTAGATATAATTCATATCTGATCCGGAATCAATCATAGAAACAACTGAAAATTGAAATACATGGCAAACAATAATAATAACTCTTGAAAACCATTTGGGAGGAATAGTTTGATGAATCAAATATATCTGATTATCAACAGCCTTTTCTTTTTGGCTTGAATCAGAGTCATTCATTTGCTCATTATCAGAAGGAATATCTTGATCAAGTTGTTTGTTAATTTTAAAACATAAAAATTATTGTTTTAAAACATCATTTTTAGATTTAAGATTATTAATCTCAAATTTGAGTTCAATGATTTCTTTTTTAACAAAATCAATTTCATATTGTAGATCACTAGCAGAAACATATTTAGATTTTTTCTTTTGAAATCTCTCCAAAGTGTATTAAAAACTAATCGTTTACTTAAAAGTTTCTGGTTCTTGGCGAACCATGGCCTTCTTGAGTTTAAGAAGATATTCTTCTTTAAACTCAGGATTTGTGATTTGAGAAATCAAGATTAATAATAGATTTTCTTGTTCTTCAGTCTTAATTAAAACACTGATTGTTTTACTCAAGAATTTGAAACAAGATTTATCACAATTGCAACCAAGTTTGATATTAGGAGAATCAAGAAACTCAGTTTCTGAGTGATACTTTGAATCACTAGAACTGAACTCATGAATGTCCGATGATGAAGAAGATTGCGTTTCTAGGAGTCGAAATAATTCTTCTTGATCATTGGCATTAATATTCAATTAATTAAGCTTCTTTTTAAGTTTGTTGGGATTCTGAGGACATTTATCAGCAAAATATCCAGATTTGGCACAACTATAACATTTTCCTTTTGAAAAATTCTTTTTCTTAGAAAAAGATTTAGAAAAAGGTTTTTTAGAAGATTTTTTGTAAAATTCATCACGGGGTTTTCTTTTTGTCCTGCCATGAGGTTTGGGATACTTTGTAAAATATTTGTGCTTTCTTCTAGATGGAGCAATAGGAGAAATGCCAAATTGTTCGCAAAAGGTTTCAATTTCATATTTGACTTTTTTGTTATTCCTCATCTGTTCACGAAATATTCTTTGATCATTACACATACTGATACTAAATTTCTTAATTACATTGAAAATATCATCATATGTGTAATTTTCATAATTAAGAAATCTCGAGATATCAGCAAGTTCTTCCTTAACTTTATGAGCAAATAAAAGGGGTAAACCATTAATAAACTTTTCCTTCCAGTAAGGCTTATGACTATCGTCTCTAAGCAATACTTTAGAAATAAAAACATCTTGATACCATCTGTAATCAGACATTTGGTGGCATCGTAAATTATTCAACTGATCACTAATATGATTATTAATGTTGGAGGGAGTTCCAACAAATGTTTAAGAATAGTGTAGATCAAAGTATTAACACCATCAGGATGTGCCATCCTTATAGTGTTATAAAAAATAGGTAACCTTTCATCATTACGCTTAACAGTATTCTGAATAGTTTCTTTAGCTTCATCAGTGATGTGCTTATCCCACCAATAACAAAGTACTCCAAAAAAACCTTGTGTTAAAATAATAACAATATTAGGTTGCCTAATATTATTGTTAATATAAACATTTGCAACTAAAGACATTTTACTCATGGTATTGAGAATTTTTTGTTCAGATAATCCATCAATATTTCATTTGTAAATTTTGTCAGCAGAGTAAGAAGATTGAGTTTGAAAAACCTTTTCTTCAAATTGTAAATCAGGAGGAGTAGGTCTGGAATATCAGTTCTTTGTCAAACTCATTGGTTTGGGTCCTTTTGAAGAAAATCTGGTTATCTCAGGTTTTAAATCAAAATCTTGAAATTTTTTTTCAAGAAAATCAATATCCTTAGCAATAGATGAATCACTATTAGATGATTCTTCTGTAGTTTCAACAAGAACGACTTCTTTTTAGTTGCTGGTCAGAGCACTAGTAGAAGGTTGTTCTTTCTTAAGATCAGCAAGCATTTGATCAATTTTATCAAGGGTCTTAGCCTGTAGATTTTTTAAATCAATTTTAGGCCGACTCTGTGGTAAGATAATCAAAGGTTTTTCAATGATTTTGGAATTTTTCTTTGGCTGATCTTTAGGGGAAACCAAATGATTTTAAATAGTTGTTGAAATAGGGATTAAAGTAAAAATAGGCTTTTCTGTTTTTTTCTTTGATCCTATCCAACTGTTGTCCGATACTATGAGGAGCAAGATTTACAAAATTATTTTGGTGAATAATCTTTCTTATTTCTTTCAAAATCTTGTTTTCTTTTGAATCTTTGGACACAGTTTTAGGGATCTTAAAAGGAGCATCAGTTACTTCAGATCCTTTATACGAAACAAGCACTGCCTCCAAAGGCGGGTGACTAGATTGAATCACCATTTTGCCTTCTTCATTGACAAAATCATTTTTAACAACATTTAAACTATTTTTTGAAACATAATAGTTTTCAACAAAATCGAAGAAAAGTATGTGCCTTTGCAGGTCATTCATCTTTTCTTTCCATTTTCCTTTAACACTTATTTTTTAGAAGCAGAAAAAGTAGCATGATAGGCCTTTCGCTTATCATGGTTTTCTTTTGAATTGTATTCGTTAACAAGAGCAACTAAATCAAATTAAAAAATGCCTATTTATCACAATAAGGCTGTGATGAATAAGTACAACATGAGCAGCCATATCCGAAACTGTAGGAGATAAAGATGAAATATCTTCTTCTTTATCAGCTTATTCTTTTACGGACTTATCCTTAGATGTTTCGACATCCTTGGTACGATAATAAGTAAAAGTAACCTGAGAGGATATTGAAATTCCTTTTAGTTTTAAATTAGGATTAACCGGTTGGGCTATTTTGACTAAATCTTCAAGAAATTGTTTGAGATTTTGATCTCTTCTTACTGGATTGTCAGAAACAGAACCAACAAAAGAAGATATGGATTTGGCAAAAGAGTTTCTTCTTAAGCTGGGAGCTTGATCAACACTAATTCGAACAGTTCCATCTAAATATTGTTGGATGTAGTCCAAAGTACAATCATCTGAAACAGTTTTAATAGGAGGAACTTCATGTTCTAAAGACCATTCATTGGGAAGAGAAATATATTTCCAATAAACTATCTTTGGAACTTGAATATTCGCATATGAGGTAAAACTTTGGATCAAGAGAGTCTTTCCCGCAGTTGGTTTTGAAATAGATTTTAGATTTAAATTCGTTTTTAAAATACGATAATAAATCCGATAAACAAGAGCGAGTAGTTTGCTTCCTTCTAACATGTCATAGTCATGGGTTAAAATATTAAATGTTAAAGGTTTGACAATGTTATTATCATCCAAAGTAAGAGTTAAATCCAGAAAACAATCAAGATGAACTGGTCCTCCAAACAAAGACCCAAGAATACTAGTTTTAAACTTATTGAATCTAACATCTCGTAAACAAAGTAGAACAGATGCGTTGATGTCTTTCCTTACTAATATTATTATATTATATATAACAATATAATATAATATATTATATATGTTATATTTATATAATATATATTTATATAAATTATTCATATAAATATAAAAATAATATTTTTTATTATAAATTTGAAAGGGTGTGAAGTGGAGTGTGGGGCGGGACGGAGCCCCACTAGGGTCAATCCGCCCCCACCCCCATTAGGAGTCCTTCATGCAGAGCGGGGCAGACTGGGGCGGGCTGCCCACCCCTAATTTGGAAGATATTTTAATTGGCCGTTGGATATATTTCAAAGAGTCCAAATAAAACTGCCGGTTGGTTCCCATCACTGTTAAAGTAGTTGCCCCAGCGGCAGGGTACTTCTGTCATGCTAACACATGCTGCCAGCAGAAAGCCCCCATAAATACATACTACCAAACAATAAGGTCAAAATCACAAACTCAGCTTCAAATATCGCTAATTAATATCTTCCATTCAATAAGCCAACAATATCCATAAGGATCCAGACATTATACAGTTTTTTGAGCTGATTACCTTATACAATTTAGAAAATATAGACATATATAGTATATATAGAATTCTACTATAATGTTGGAATCTATATTGTCCAAAGACATTATTTAATGCAGTAAGATACAGATATTATATATATTACTTTTGTAGAAAGTATTTATCTGAAAAAATTGAGATGATGCTTAAAAATATTAATAAATATAATGGAAAAGTCTTCTTACAAGCGAGTTTGCGCACTAAACCGTACACCGATGCTGACATGTTGGGCATTTATTTAATGAAACAGTACGAATTAAAGACGAAAATAATTTTTATGTGACAAGATATTTTCTTTTCTCAAAATTTTTATTTTTTTTTATTTTTCTTTTCAATAAAAATAATCATATCAATATCGGTACAAGGTTTGGTGCGCCAAACCGCTCAAATATTATAACAATCTATACTTGAAGAAAAATACGAGAAAAATCATAGAATACAGTTTCAAACTAGGAAAATGATAGGGTTACTACCCTCTTACTACTAATTTACTACTCTTTTTGTATTTAATTTTGTATTTAATTTTTTTATTTTACTTAATGGTTAAGAAAGTGACTATTAGTTAAATTTAATATTTTTTAAATTTTTTTTAATGATTAAAGATGTTAAAAAAATACTTAAAAAATTAATAAAAATATAAAAAAAAATTTAAATACATATAACTAGTAAATGGGTACATAGTAAGTTACTAGCCTTCAAACTAATGAGAGTTTGAACTCGAAGCAACAGATAAAAGCCCTTCCACAAATCTTATCGCGAAACATGTGGTTCTAGCGAGCCTGAAGAAAACACCAGCAATAAAGTCTACGCTTTCATACTTCATATACACTTGGAGGAAAAAAATAATAATAAAACAGTCCCCAACTGAAGGAGGAACAGAATCACGAAAAAGTCTTGCAGTGGTTAATTAAGAATGGGGATCGTCGAAGACGCTCACAACGTGAAGGTTTTGGGTTTTGGCGAACGAAACATAGTGCTTGCCCATGGCTTCGGCACCGACCAGTCTGTTTGGAAGCACCTTATTCCTCACCTCCTCGACGATAACCAACGCATCATTTTGTACGACAACATGGGCGCCGGTACCACCAACCCGGACTACTTCGATTTCCAACGCTACTCCACTCTTGAGGGTTATACTTACGACTTGCTCGCCATTCTGGAAGAGCTACGTGTTGATTCCTGCGTCTTTGTCGGCCATTCAGTCTCGGCCATGATCGGTGCCATCGCCTCCATCTCTCGCCCCGATCTCTTCTCCAAGATTATCATGGTCGGCGCCTCCCCGAGGTTCGTACGTGGATTCATCTTCAAATTAAAAGCGCTTATATTTTCCATCCTCCTAGTTAATTAATCAAACGCGATTACCCTTTTCGAATATTTTAGTAGTTATGTCCTTTTCTTCTCGATTCAATCAAGGTTTAACCATGCATCTCAATCATTTAGATTCGATCGTTTCGATGCGTTGTAAATTGGCCATTTTTATAACTTGTTTTGCGTTTTCAGGTACTTGAACGATGTGGATTACTATGGAGGGTTCGAGCAAGAAGATCTAGACCAACTATTCGAAGCGATGAGGTCAAACTACAAGGCATGGTGTTCAGGGTTCGCTCCACTCGCCGTGGGCGGCGACATGGACTCGGTGGCGGTCCAAGAGTTCAGCCGGACTCTTTTCAACATGAGACCCGACATAGCGCTGAGCGTGGCGCAGACCATTTTCCAAAGCGATATGAGACAAATACTATGTCTGGTCACCGTGCCTTGCCATATAATACAGAGCATGCAGGACCTGGCCGTGCCGGTCGTGGTGTCGGAATACTTGCATCAGAACCTCGGCGGTGAGTCGATCGTGGAAGTCATGTCTTCAGACGGTCATCTTCCCCAATTGAGCTCGCCGGACGTCGTAATTCCAGTGCTTCTCAGGCATATTCGTGACGATATTGCTTTATGACGTTCGCATTTTCTTTTGGTATCGATTAGTTTTCTGTGGACCGAAAATGGGCTGCAAGTAATTTAGTATTTGTAATTCAGGATCTATCGTTGCTTGAAGTGATCAAATATAATTTTTCATAAAAGTATTTTCATGATGGTATTTATTTAAGATAAACTAGATGTTTTAATTATTTTACATTAGACATTTAAAATAGAAAAATTATTCTCAGCAGTTATTATTTACTAACACATACCTCACACTTCACATCCTATATATATAAAAAAAAAATTATAAATATGAAGTGTAAAAGTAAATAGTAATTAATGTATAAAATTTATCTTTAAAATATCATGCATTTTACTTTATAATTGAAATGGAGAGAGGATTTTTAATCCTCTATAAAAATATTTTATTGAATAATATCTCTAGATACAATTATGTGCGCCAAATATGGACAGAACATCATGTGATTGTATTTAAAAAAAAAAAAAAAAACTTATAATTATGTGTCAAATATAAGCAGTACGTGTGTATGTATAGCATCTAACGTTACATGTGGGCTTCAAGAAGGATCCATATACCTAACCTATCTCTATCTTAATTATAAAAAATAAAATTCTCGATTCTTGATGCGGACGCGTGAGGGAAAGGCCGCTTGGGGGAGGGGGCATATGCATTGAAGTGTATTTTATTACCTTAGTTTTTTTTTTTAACAAGTCGGATTAACTCATGTTAAGTTTTATTGCATGTGAAAGACGAGTGTGATCAAGATCTCTATCATTTCTTTTACGAGAATGATAGACATAGTTATTAAGGAAAACCTTAAAATAAGGTCCTTGAAGTCGTCTTCCTACGTACTCAATTTTGTCAACAACAATATTGCATGTGAAGTTATCATATCACTTGTGGACAAGGTAGTGAATTGGAAAGTACCCAATAAATGATGTAATTCTAGTGCTCCTTATAAAATATTATTGGGTCGGCTTAAGTGCCTGTAAAATAGTAGACATTTCTTTCTATAAATAGCAAACAAGGTGTCCGTGGCGAATAATCCAAACCTTCATAGAATTGTTAATTTCCCATGCAACCGTACGTTTTCAACGTCGAAATGATGCTTTGCTCTCTCACTTTTCTGTTACATAGAGTCACATATATAATTATGAGTTAGTCTACATACAAGTCTCTCAATAAAAATTATTCATACAAGTCTATACAGTTATATTTAGAAAAATTTTAAAATTACAGTACAGTCTCTCACTCAAGATTGTAAATAAAATTTCTCTATAGTTATACTCCATCAACGTAGAATTCATAAAGCATATATGGGAGTTGCAACTGTTGTCAAGTTGGTAGTTTGAAGTCGTGTTACCATTTTAGGCTTGTGCAGAAGCATGTACGTATTACAGTTGTAAAGGAACGTGATGAAATTTTAAATATGTATATATACCACTGGCAAGGAAACATTTTAATATATGAAAATTAATTAAATATAAATATCATATTTCAAAATAATCTCAGTATGTTTTGAAATCAAAGTGAAGTTGACATGTCAAGTACTGCCTATTGAGCGTCTTTACGCCACATATATCGATCTGAACTAAAGAAGATAATTTCTTCCTTAAAAACTAGATTGTCCAATAACTGGGTCACATTATGGCTCTCGTGTCATTTTGCAGAGTATGTCACTACGCCATGGCGTGTTGTGGTTGGCCCCACAAGGAATTAATTAATCACTAATCATCAGCTAATTAAATATGTGGATTAATTGAATGTAACTTAGCATTGGAAATGTAAAATTTGAAAAATATAATTCAAAACACCCATCGATCAGTGCATTCTCTACGTCTAGCGATATTGTACACGAATGTATAAAACTTCAATTTATTTCTCTTTCCTTCTTACATTTTTGTCTTCACTACCAAAAAGTCACTTTATTTCTTTTCAGCCCTGTAAATTTTTTAGGTTAACTATAGATCAGCCCCTGTAGTGCATCTACCGTTGCACACCTTACGTGAATATCCCCTTTTCTTTTCTCTTTTCGCACGTTTTGAAGACCCACCTGGCTACCTTTTACAATTTCGAATTTCAACCCATTTGAAGCCTGCGTAGCCCCTTCTCTGCCCAGCACTGCGTCGTCGTCGTCGCCGCCCTTCCATCTGCTGTAATGATCTGCAATACTCAGATATTGGAAGAGACAGAACCATGAAGGCACTTAATGGTAGATAAAATTGTTTGTTAATTCTGTTAATAGTCTATTGCAAGTGTCGTTTGTATGTAAATAAAAGTGGTCAGTGCGACATGGTTGTTTAGTTGATAAGTGAATAAGTGAAACGTGCGTTTTAATACAATTATAAAACGATGTCATGCTGTACATTCTGTAACTATAAAAACAGACTCAATGAAGAAGGAAATATATGATGTTATTCATGCAGAACTCTCACTCTCACTCTCGATCTTCTCTGTCTCTCTCAATCTCTCCCTTTCTCCCTTATTCTTTACATCACCTTCTTATCTTCTTACCTTCTTCCTTTCACCAGTTTAGTTAATATATTTGGGTCCATTACATTGGTATCCAGAGCCATGGCAGAAGGCACACATTCTTATGCTCAAGTGGTTGATTCATTGAACCAGCTTAAGCAACAGCATGATCGTCAACAAAAACAAATCGAGGAACCATTGCTATCTTGGTTCAACAGCAAAAAACAACAAGACTTGATCGAGAAAACCAAGATAAATGGTTTACAAAAATTTTGCAACAAATTTCCAAGATTTCCCTCAATGGTTCAGTGAGTCATGAGGAGACTGCAAAGAACGTTAGTGGCATGCAAAATTTTGACAGAAACCATGAGACACACGGCAGTGGAGATGAGGCACCCTTTCGAGAACTAGTTGGCAGAACCATTTTTAGGGGCATCAATGATTTAGTTTCCAAGATTTTTTGATAAGGATCCTTCAGCTTGGGTGTATTGGGCTAATCAATATTTTCTATACCATCAAGTGCCACCAGGACAAAGGATCTTTATTGCCTCCTTTCATATGGATGATGAAACATTGGTATGGTTTCAAGATGCCAGTGAAGCAGGAGTATTTCATTCTTGGGAGGATCTGACCCAAGTAATTCAAGTAAGGTTTGGCTCATCTCCTTATGATGATCCAATGGAATCTCTCACGAGGTTGAAGCAAGTGGGATCTATCACAGCTTATAAAATCGAATTTGAGTTAATCTCGAATAGAGTGAGAGGAATTTCTGAAAAAAATAAATTAAGCTGCTTTTTAAGTGTCTTAAAGGATGAAGTAAGGCTGCCTGTGAGGATGTTGAGTCCCAAAAGTTTAAATGATGCCTTTGGGCTTGCCAAGATTTAGGAGAAGTATGTTGTGAGTGCAAGAAAACCCTGGCGAACCAACTTCTTTGACACAGCAGTTCAATCCCAGAGGCCAACTCAAACTCCTTCAATTTTGGCCCTCCCCATCCAAGGTGCAATTTACCCCTAAACTTTCCTATCAAAGGTTATCAGACACTCAGATGCAAGATCGAAGGAAAAAGGGGCTTTGCTTCTTTTGTGATGACAAATGGCAGCAAAGCCATAAATGTTCTAAGCCAAGACTGTATACCTTGGAGAGCATGAACTTGTCTCAGCTAGAACCATTGGATCCAAATGAAGATTCTGACCAGCTGTTCACCATAGTTGATAAAGATATGCAGGATATGGCCAGAATTGCCTCCATCTCTGTTCAGGCTATGGTGGGAACACCTAGCTTAAAAACAATGAGGGTTTTTGGTCAGTTAAAAAAGAGAAGGGTCACCATTTTGATAGATACTGGCAGTACCCACAACTTTGTGGACACTACAGTGGCAAAGAAATGTGGCTTGTTGATTCACGATTATGTCCCTATGCCAGTCAGGATTGCAAATGGTGACATGATCCATAGTGTGGGCAGATGTGAAGGGGTGGCTCTACATGTTCAAGGCACAACATTCGAAACTGAGTTGCTGCTTTTGGACCTGGGTGGCTGTGATGTAGTCTTGGGGATCCACTGGTTGCTGTCTTTAGGTTCCATTTTATGGGATTTTGGTAAGCTTCACATGTAGTTTACTTATAAGGGCAACCTGACTTATTTAAAGGGCTTAGTTTCTACTTCTCACAATTTAGTTGATGACATTGAAATTGCTACACTCTCCTTAGTAGATTATAAGGGTCTATTTTTGCAAATTACATATATTCAATCTCAAGAAATGCCAACTGAGATACCTCAGGATATTTTAGACTTACTGGCCAGATTCAAAAAAGTTTTTGATGAACCTAAAGGCCTCCCTCCTCAAAGGTCTCATGACCATCAAATTATCTAAAACAAGGCACAACACCAATGAGTGTAAGACCCTATCGACATCCCTTTTATAAAAAAACTGAAATTGAAAAAATAGTCACAAAATTACTATAGTCGGGTGTTATAAGGCCCAATCAATCTCCTTTCTCTTCACTTGTACTTTTGGTACGAAAAAGAGATAGTTCTTGGCGCATGTGTATAAGCTATAGGGTACTCAATGAAGCAACAATTAAAACCAAGTACCCTATACCAGTGGTAGATGAATTATTAGATGAGCTTTATGAAGCAAGTGTGTTTTCTAAGATTGATCTTAGATCAGGATACCATCATATCAGAAGGAAGGAAGAAGACATTTTAAAAACAACTTTTAGAACACATGAGAGTCATTACGAGTTTCTTGTAATGCCCTTTGGACTCACTAATGCACCCTCCACATTTCAAGACCTCATGAATTATGTTTTTAGGCCATTTTTTAGAAAATTTGTCATTGTATTTTTTGATGATATACTTAACTTCTATTATACATACCTTGGAAAGCCATCAGTTGTATGCAAAATAATCAAAGTGTCACTTTGCTTCTCTGAGATCGAGTATCTGGGGCACCTCATCTCCAAGGAAGGGGTCAGAGCAGATCAAAAAAAGCTGGACTCAATGCTACAATGGCATATACCAAAAACTGTGAAAGCCTTGAGAGGTTTTCTTGGCTTGACTGGATACTACAGAAAATTCATCAAGCATTATACCATCATAACTACCCCACTCACTGCTTTGTTAAAAAAGGAAGCCTTCAAGTGGACTGCTGAGGCAACCACTGCCTTTGAGCACCTTAAGCAAGCTGTAACACAACTTCCTGTTTTATCCTTACCTGATTTTTCTAAACCATTTATAATTGAATGTGATGCGTGTGCTAGTGGTGTAGGAGCTGTGTTAATGCAGGACCAAAAGCCAATGGCCTTCTTAAGCCAAGCTTTGAAAGGAAGACACTTGCTGCTGTTAACCTATGACAAGGAATTCCTGGCATTAGTGTTGGCAATCAAGAAATGGAGACCTTATTTGCTTGGAGGCTCTTTCATTGTGAAGACTGATCATCACAGTTTGAAGTATTTGTTGGAACATAAGATTGGTACTCTTGCTCAACAAAAGTGGCTGTCAAAGTTGCTTGTTATGACTTTTCTGTCGAGTACAAGAAAGGTGTGGATAATAAGGTTGCTGATGCTTTATCCAGGCAAGGTGCAAATGAAGGAGACTCAGTGTTATTCACCATAACTGTTCCCAATCCAGTTTGGTTAGAAGACATCAAGAAAGCTTATGAGGCTGACCAAGTTGTGCAGCAACTCCATCAATTGCAGCAGACTTCCTCTTCCAATGCTCTTTATTCTTGGAAATGATGGGTTTTATTCAGAAAGGGAAGGATTTACATCCCTGATTGTGCTGAGTTAAAATTAAAAATCTTGCACTTCATTCATGCAAGTCCTAATGCTGGTCATTCAGGATTTCACAAGTCATTACATCGAGCTAGAAGTGATTTTTATTGGCCAGGAATGAAAACTGAGATACCAAAATTTATTAAGGAATGTGAGACCTGCCAAAGAAACAAAAGTGAGATTGTCCTTCCAGCTGGGTTGCTACAACCCTTACCAATTCCTCACCAAATCTGGACAGAAATTTCCATGGATTTTATAGAAGGATTGCCTTCCTCTAAAGGCTACTCAGTGATCATGGTGGTTGTAGATCGATTATCCAAGTATGCTCACTTCTTGGCCTTGAAGCATCCCTTTACTGCAGCTAAGGAAGCTTCTATTTTCATGAATAATATTTTAGGCTTCATGGCATGCCTAAAAGTATTGTTTCGGATAGAGGTTCTACATTTACAAGTTCTTTGTGGAGAGAGTTTTTCAAACTCCAAGCTGTGAGCCTGTCATATTCTTCAGCATACCATCCTCAGAGTGATGGTCAAACTGAGGCTGTCAATAAGTGTTTAGAACACTTCCTGAGGTGTTTTTTAGGTGACAAACCAAGACATTGGGTTGAGTGGTTACCCTTGACTGAATGGTGGTATAATACCACATTCCATGCCTCAACCAAACTCACTCCATATGAGGCTGTTTATGGAGTGCCACCAACCAAGCTGCAAGACTATATCTCAAGCCTGTCATCTAATGAAACTGTGGAAGAAATTTTAAGAACCCGGGAACAGATCTTAGACACCTTGAGAAGTAATTTAGTGCTGGCTCAAGAAAGAATGAAGATTCAATTTGGTAAAAGACATACTGAGAGATCCTTTGCTGTAGGGATTGGATATTTTTACGCCTCCAACCATATAGACAGAAATATTTGGCAGTCAGAAAGAATATGAAGTTATCTCCAAAATTTTATGGCATTTTCAAGTTCTGGACAAGATTGGCCAGGTTGCTTAAAGATTGCAATTACCATCACAATCTCAACTACATTCTGTATTCCATGTCTTTTGTTTAAAGAAAAAAGTTGGACAGCATGTATCTCCCTTCTCAACCTTACCTCCAGTTGATAGTTATGGAGAATTGGTACCTGAACCTCAAGCTATTTTACAAAGGTGAACCAGGAAGCATAACAATCGACCATTAGTTGAAGTTTTGGTGCAGTGGCAGGGAACAGCTCTTGACAATGCCACTTGAGAACCATACTGGCAGTTAAAACAGCATTACCCTCACCTTGTGGGCAAGGTGCTTTAAAGGGGAGGGGTGTGTAATGGTTTGCAATACTCAGATGTTGGAAAAGATAGAACCATGAAGGCACTTAATGGTGGATAAATTTGTTAGTTAATTCTGTTAGCAGTCTATTGCAAGTATCGTTTGTATGTAAATAGAAGTGGTCAGTGCGACATAGTCGTTTAGTTGATAAGTGAATAAGTGAATAAGTGAAACGTGCGTTTTAATACAATTGTAAAACGATGTCATGCTGTACATTCTGTAACTATAAAAACAGACTCAATGAAGAAGGAAATATATGATGTTATTCATGCAGAACTCTCCCTCTCTCTCTCTCTCACTCTCGATCTTCTCTATCTCTCTCAATCTCTCCCTTTCTCCCTTATTCTTTACATCACCTTCTTATCTTCTTACCTTCTTCCTTTCACCAGTTTAGTTAATATATTTGGGTCCATTACATCTGCCCAGCGCCGCATCGCGTTGCTCCTCCCTTTGCCCAATGTCGCTCCTCCCTCTGCCCAGAGTTGCTCCTCCCTCTGCCCAACGTCACTCCTTCCTCTGCCTAGAGTTGCTCCTCCCTCTACCTAGCTTCTCCTTCCCTCCATAATAATTCTCTCTCTCCCACCCTCTATTTTCGTTGCATTTTCTCGTTCATTCACTCTCTGTAATACTTATTTCTGTATGCTTGGGTTGATTTCAAATTAATGCCTTTGTAAATGTGAGATTTTCCTCCCAACCCCTTATCATCAATGGCTTTTTTATTTTTATTTTTTTTATATAATTTGATTTGAGTTTTCTCGACTTCAATATGCCTTTGTATGTTTATATACTTGAGTTTTCAGAGATTTGTTATATAGCATTTCAATTGTTTCTCTTTTTTTAGTGATTTACAATGCTTAAAGATTAAAGACCAAGGTCCACGAATCAAAGTCCTGCCACTAGTTTTTCATTTTTTTACTTATTTTATTTCTTTGTTTTTTGCATCTCTCATTGTTTCTCTTCTAAGATTCCTCTTGAAAAAAAGGGTAATTCGAGAGATAT
This sequence comes from Juglans microcarpa x Juglans regia, assembly GCF_004785595.1. Lineage (NCBI taxonomy): Eukaryota > Viridiplantae > Streptophyta > Magnoliopsida > Fagales > Juglandaceae > Juglans > Juglans microcarpa x Juglans regia. The sequence continues at coordinate 810,707 of NC_054595.1, forward strand.
AGGAAAGCATAGCAGCATGGCGAGGAGCGACTCTGTATGGAATCGTGGCATGGATTGTGATGGCTTCACACCTCAATGTTACCCGCTAGCTTAGATCTTTCTTCCAACCATGGCTGGCTCGGCATGTTAGTAACAAGACCCTATCCTCCTTCAAATCTAGGTTCCAATCAATTTCTGCTACTAAATATGGAACCCATATGATCATTCTTGGTGAATTATGTGTACATATGGTTTCTCTTACAACTTAATTTATTTTTTTGGGTTGGTTTTGTAGAAATACGAGCATAGGTTTCTAGATGCTCTGTTCTCTGGGTTGTCTTGTGTCGTGTCTGTGCCCTTTTACACTGCCTTTCTTCCTTCGCTCTTCTGGGTATGTTCTGCCTCTCTATAATGTGGTTACTCTTGGAATATGAGTTGGGTTTTTGTTGTGTTAACAAGAGAGAGGAGTGTTTCTAACTTGGGATTAAGATGGGAGTTTGGTTGTCTGTGGCTAAAAGACAAAGACTTTGAGACTGAGAAATGTATTAGACCCAATTTGGCACTTTATGGGCTGCCTGTCGTTTGGAATGTGCATAATCCTAGTGAAAAAGATAGAAGAACGTGCTTTGGAAAATTCAAAACTTTTTATGAACTAAAACAATGCATAGTTTTATGAGCACAAAACTTGCCCTGATATTTTTTTAGCATGAGTAAAATATCCATCTAATCCCCGAAGTTCTTAATGTCTAGCATTATCTCGCTTTTTTTTTTTTTTTATATTGCTTTGGGTGGCAAATATATGTTTATCCAAAAGCTGAATTCATCAGGAATATCTCTTATAAATGTTTTGGAGCCATTCCTTGGTTCTTCGTATATGATTAATGGCCAAGATTATGGATGCTTTCTCCTTTGTGATTGTCTCTTGTTCACTGATAGGCTGACACTAGTATGATTTTTGTACTCTGAGAAGATTATGTTTAACTTATTTCCTGGTGTTGATTCCCGAGAAGGGTTTACCTATTTGCTAGGACGAACTCTATCCAAGACTAGGAGCAAATTCAGTTTTGAGTTTCTTTTCTTGGATAGCCAAGCAACAACCACAACAGAGACAAGAGAGAAGCTTTGCTAGGCAGGAAGGTTTTGATACCTTATTTAAGACTGTGACAATTGGTGGCATGGGAATGAATAGTAAGCATGAAGTAAGTAATGTTTGTGCTTTATGGCAAGTTAATAATCTTTGCACTAAATGTAATATTTTATGAATTTTAAAGTTTATTTATATTTTCTTGTGATATTTTCAAGTGGTTTTGATGTTTTGTACAGTGGATGAAAAGCCAGATTGGGAGCAAGTTGTATGCACACCGGAGGAAACAAGAAAATGAGACTACTTAGACTAGGATCTTTGATTTTGGAATATTGGATTTTGGAATGAATATTATGAGACTACTTAGGTTGTAATAAGCTGCTTTGTAATGTTGTATCCAATTGGAATGAATATTATGATTCAATTTTTTACTAGATGACTTAATCCAATGATGATTATTTGATGGCAGTGTGATTATTTGATGACAATGATTATTTGATGATTCAATATAAACCGTATGACAATAATTATTTTACTAGATGACATAATCTCAGAATATGCTCAGATCTCTATTTTGGGCATTATTAAGAATTCTGTCTTTGTAGTGAAATATGTTCACACTTCCTTTCTCAGTTTTTGTTTCTGTTAACAGATTGTTGACAGTAAGATGTGAAAAAAATGTTCACTTTCATTCTCAGTTTAATTATTAAGAATTCACCAATTTGGTTTAGTGTTGGATTTCATTTCCTTCTTATGATGCAGAAATATCAATCTTGTTATTGCTTAAAAAAAATGACTTTGGCTGCTGTAGCAACACTCATGCTCAAGCTTCATGTCAGAAGCTATTTTCATTACACAACTTTTTATTACAAAGGTTAATTTAATGAACCTACATAGGGGAGTACCATTACAATTAATCTATACAAAAACAATATACTCCAACATACTATTTACATAAAGTTTATCATAATGAAGTCAAAACTATTATAATTGTGACAATCCAGTACAAACACAATAATTTTTGTTTTTCATTTCGTAGAGTTGTCTCACTCTCCCTCTCGTACTTTATCTTCCATTTTACGAACTTCATACTTGCGAAGCAATATGCCATCCCACATTTTCCAAACTTTATTATCTCTTGTACGATAATGATTGGGTTGAAGCCATGTGTTATTCTTAAAAACTAATCATAAGTTCAGATTTGTAAATACTAAAACAAAAACTTTTCGTTTCATATTTGTAAATACCAATCATAAGAAGACTAGCTAATTACAAGTACTAGAGTGCTAAATTTCAAAGCTTATGTTTTGGGCATTTAAAAAGATGCTAATGATTAAGTTGATAAATAAGCACTACAAAGCTTTGTAAAAATGGTTATAGTAGATTATGATGAAGAGAAGAGAGGCAGATCAACCTAACATAACTACAGGCTTATAAGAGCCTTATCTAGTAAAATGGTCCACCACCAGGACCTCCAAACCTTGCAGCCCTTAGCTAAATCACCAACACAAATCAAACAAAATTATATACATCTTCACCAAAATCCAGTAAAAGCTTTTCTTCCCTTTTGGGAGCAAGCTGCCAAAATATAACTATAGAATTGAAAATGTATTTTTTACTGCAATGTTACATACTTTCCATGGCCTTGTGAAAATGCTGAGAATGGACAATTAAATTTGTTATATATAGATTTGTCTGATAACCTTTTGAAGATACCAAAGATGACTATAATAGTATTCAATTCTTTGGTTGTCCACAAGAGCCTCCTCTAGTGAAAAGGTGGCATTATTGAACTCATCAATTCCTAGAATTCATAATTGCATTTAGCTTCTAATGGACATGTAATAACTACAGCTTCTTTTCAAATTCTAGAGTATGATGAGAAGATAATCATGATTTGAGACAAAATAATTACCATTCTCAGTGATATAAATTAGTACTGGATTATAGTTCTTCTGCTTTGTGTAGAGCAAAAGATCTTGAATTCCTCTTGGATATAGATGAAGCCATTCTGAAGCAACCTACAACTTAGAGAAAACAGAGGTTAACACTGAATAATCCTTTCCATTTGTGCTTGTTTGTAAAGTGAGTCAACCCAAAGGTCTTGCTTCAATACTACTGAGGACGTTTCTATTTGGAAAAAGAATAAACAAATTGATATATTTTGGTCCATGATTGTTTTAAAATTCAAAATTGTTGACATATATAGAACACACGTGTGGACCAATGGGGATTCCATTGTGCTCAGCTGCCATGCACAGCAAAGACATGTTATATATCGTTAATATTGGAACATAAATCAACGTATTCATTACTTCCGAGTGTTGAGTTTTCACTTACTCGAAAGATTAGCACGAGAAGCTGTCAAGTAGCTTGCATTTCTAGCATTATGTTGAGGTGCATAGGCTGCATAATAAGCAGTATAGTAGTTTAATCCGATTAATTCAAAAGACCTGTTTACGAGCTTAGATTGTTCTTTGGTAAATTTGGATAATTGGTTTCCAACCAGAGATTGCATGCTATGTGGATAGTCACCATTGATCAAGGGGTTCATTAACCTTCAACACTACATTGAAATTATAGTTTTCATAACAAATATTCATGATAGCTTTAAGTTAATCTAACCTAGTTTTGTGCATTTCTTATATATAATCCATGGAAGTTGTGGAAATTGCTAACTTTAGAAAATTTCATGCAGGTTAAAACGTAAAAAACTTTTTTTTTTTCTTCTGTATCAGTAAAACTTAAAAGCTTTTATTCCACAACAATGTCAGTTTGTCGTCAAATCCTGAGAGGACAGTCATTGCTAATGGTCAATATGGCATGCCCTAAGCATAATAATGATTTCGACACTCCATGCCCTAAGCCGCAATAACCATCTCACGAAGTCCAAAATTTTTCCCAAAATTCACCTCTCTCAATACACAAGTAGAATAATAATACGGAAGGAAAAATGCACGGTGGAGTTACCTACGAAGATGAGTAGAGAGAGCTCACAAACTCATGAGCAGAGGTGCGACGCTGGGCAGACCGAGGAGCCAACGAGGGGCAGTGCTAGCGCTGGACAGAGGAAGGGATGTCGCAGGGTGGTGCTTGGCAGAAGGAGGGAGGGGCGATGACCGTGGGAGGTGGGGGGAGAGTGCAGACGGAACGCGGGGGTGGGGATGGGAAGAGGAGGTCTCCTGGGCATTTCAATGGTGAAATCTGAGAGAGGGAACGTGCTTTTTGATACAAGGAGAAATTGATCATTTTATTAGGCCACATAGGGTGTGATCCGGCTGATATGAAATAGAGGCTGCTCTCCAGATTTTTTCAATTTATTTCGCGCCATCTTTTCTTCCTCACAAGACTGGTTCTGTTGCTCGTCGATCTTCTACGGTCACGATTTTCAAAGGACTTCAAATCTACAACACAGTTCAAGCATCTTGTTATCTGCCTAAGGTAAAGTTTTTGAAAACAATTCTCCCCATATCTCCTCCATTTCCGAGTTGGTTTTGGATATTTTCATTATATAATTTCTTCTTTTTATTTTTTGAATTAATTTATATTTTGGTCTAACTTATAAATTTTGATTAATTTAAAATAGGGTATAATTATATGACATTGTATATGAGAAGATATTACAAATATCAAAATATATGAGAATATTATTAGTAGTTAGAGAAAATATTTGAAATGAATAAAAAAAATATTAAAAAGTATAATATTTAAATGATATAAATAAAAAATAAATAGATATATAGTATATCATAAAAGTCAATATATAAAATAAAATAGATGCATTGGCTCAAGGGCGTGTTGTTTCAAAGGGGAGGGGTTTGAACTCCGTAGCTGCACTTTGAGTTTGATAGGCTAGCTCAAAGTCTGTTCGGTTTGGTTGGAACAGGTTCTACCCGTGGGCTTTAGACACCCAAGGGGCGTCTGTCCTTCTGAACCGGTGGCATGGCACACAATGCTTAGAACCAGTGATCTCCCTTGGGAAGTAAGGCGGCTATCCACTTGACCAAGCATGTTTGTTAGTCTTTAAATGCAACGTTATACCCTTTAAACTAATAACTGCCAATTGAAAAGTTCACAAGTTATAATTAGGTTGTTATTTTTCATGAGGTGCCACTTCATTATTTATAAATGAGGATGTAACTCACGAATTTATTCATTCTATTATCCCATTATTTTTAGTCATATACACAATTTTTGTATAGATACTCTTAAGGAAAAACTTCAAAATTGTTGTATGCAATTAGTGACTTTGTTGTATTATGGAGGTGAATTGTTTATAACCTGACAATAAACTTTTTCGTGTTGGACAATTATCACCTTAAAAATAGTATTCTACATGCTTTAAAGTCGTATATATTTTTTTAAATTACTATATCCCCTCAGTTTTCTTCAACATTAGCTAAGGGACCACAATTCCAATTAATTTCAAACGAAAGAGTCAAAGTACAGTTATCAACGATAAGAACTTTCCTAAATTTTCCACGGGAAAAATGGAGTAGCTGTTTATCCAAGTCACTGATGTAGTACCTCTCCATAATAAGACAAGTCACAACACCTACCTTTGAGAAACTTTAAGCATAATTAGCTCAGCCAAGAGAGCCTGAATCCTGAACCATACAGCAAGCCTCTCATTCTCCTCTTCTTCCATACGAGGCTTACTCTTCTTACCCATAAGAATCATGAAACCAAGGAAGCTCGAGCTGAGAGACCTTACTTTATGAAACACATTTGCATCACACGAGCATACTAGAATTGCTGAAAATGAATTCTAAAAACCCAGCAAAGCAGCTAAGTTATCTCTAACAAAACCAGCAAAAGCCCGGCCCATAGCATAAGACATGATCCAAAGACTACCACTCTCCGAACCGCACAACAATCTCACATGGTCGGCTAGTAGCTAAAGAAATGTTCGAGCTCAAAAATGGAATGAAACCTATTAGACATATATATATATATATATATATATATATATATATATATATATATATATATATAGACAACCAAGTTCAATTTTGTGGGCCACAGGAAACTGCAACTACAAAATACTACATCCGCCATAAAGAAGCATGATTTCATCTCATCTATCATATATATATAATATATGAGCAATGGCAGTAAGGTCTCATGTTGCTACTCATTGCCAACAAAAATCAAATATGTGGAGCTCTAATTCACAGAATGGACCTCCAAGTTTTTGGCAGACTGTAATATCAAAGAAAGTTCCCCACCATGCGTACAATTATTACCTCGACACGATATATATATAAATCTATGTTGCCCCCAACATCTCACGTGGTCAGCCCTCGTTGGTTTGTCTTACTGTCTAGCCTTATCACTAACAATCCAGCTGTAGCATTTTGCAACTGCTGCTACGCCATAATCCGCCTATCAAAGCCAATGCAAAAACCATTGACTGCTAGCTAATGGGGTTCCGTTCCAGACTGTTCCAAGCGCCACGTTTACACTGTCCCGAAATTCTGCTCTGTGGGCCCCCTAAACCCATCCTTCTTTAGTCTTTATTCGTTGATCCAACGGTTTACTTAGGGCCCAGTTGTAATGGGCCAGGACAGCCCAGATAAAACAACTCCCGGCCTGGTTTGGCTGAGAGGCCTATATATATAAGTTTGCTTTCACCTTCTTCTAGTCTGTCCCTCTCGCTAGCTCTATCTCACACAGTATCTCTGGAGCAATGGATCGGAAATGCATTATTGCATTCGTGTTGGCATTGATCTGCGTCGTTGCTAGCGCCGATGGAGCCCAGTCACCTACTCCTGCGCCAAAGAAAGCTCCTTCCACTGCTACTACACCGACTAAATCACCAGCCACAGCTCCGTCTAAACCACAATCACCTGCTGAAGCACCTTCCAAACCTAAATCCCCGGCACCGGTTACCGCTCCAAAGTCCGCTTCACCAGCTCCGGCTCCATCGAAGAAACCGGCGGTGCCTTCGCCAGCGGCTACACCTCCTGTGTCATCTCCTCCGGCTGCCGCTCCAGTGAGCTCCCCACCAGCTTCGGTTCCAGTCAGCTCTCCACCATTGCCTGCACCGGAGAAATCTCCTCCATCAGTTGCACCAGCAACTGTTCCCTCCAGCGCTCCTCCAGCTCCGGTTTCTGCGCCGACTGCCGAGGTTCCAGCTCCGGCTCCGAGCAAGAAAAAGACTAAGACTAAGACTAAGAAGCACAACGCGCCGGCCCCAGCACCAGAGCTACTTGGTCCACCGGCGCCACCTGCCGAAGCCCCCGGACCGAACCAGGACGCGTTCTCGCCTGGTCCGTCATTGGCCGATGAGGTAAGTATTTTTCGACGTTCTTCATATAGCCTTGGACTTTCGCTCTAGCCAACTCGGTCTGGAGTGCAATGTGCGCCCAGATCTGGAAATATTACTTTAGAGACATCCATTGTACCTCTTCGATAACCCACGTTTGCTTTACTCAGTAGCGCACGGAAGTGAACTCGACCGAGTTTCTTCGTGTTTAGTTCTAAGACAATGTTAAGGTACGTACGCACCTCACTGACTACTGAAACAGATCATTACAATGTGTCACCCACGCGCCACCGACCACCGTCGTGTGGCCTTAGTTTCGTCGGGCAGAGCTTTATAACCACATGAACTACTGTCGACGGAACTAAAAATGTATGAATTTGAGTGAAATTTTGAATTGCAGCACACGAGGAAACACGGAATGACGTCGATGTAAAACTGTCACACGTAGTACACGACAGCTATTATTGTCGTCGCAGTCTGAAAATAGCAAAAAATGATAATAATAAGGGAAAAGGCTGCTTGTTAGAGATATATTTAATGAATTAAATATCTTTGTTCCGATCTAATTAATGAATTAATAATTATTGGCCCATAACGTTTGGTTTGAATTTATGGAACCGAAATGCAGAGCGGAGCACTGTCGACGATGAGGAGCGTGCAGGAGGCTGTAGCTGGGTTGGTATTGGGATTGTCTCTCCTCCTTGGTTTGTGCCTTTAATTTATTACATGATTTAAAAGGGATCTTATTCGGTTTGGAGTACTGTCGGTTTGATGTGGAGTTTGGGATTTGATGTACGTAGATCATCGATCGTCTGTTTCTATTATATTCTTTTTGGGTGAGTAAACTCTTGTAGTTTTCTATTGACTACTACTTCATTACTTTTGTGTTGATTTATTACTGTTGGAGAGCATCTTTTTTTTTTTTTTTTTTTAATATTATTTTTGTCCCATTTCCTTTAATTTGCTTTTATCTGGATTTTATTTTATTATCGATCTAAAATAATCTGTAGCTCTCCCAAATGAATATCTGCAGGTGATAGATCATGAAATAAAAATTATAATGTTTGATCGCTCGCTCTCGACTTATTTTCTAAAGCTCTAGTCCTGGCTTCACTGTTTTTAGCTCATATCCATTAATGCTGCAATACAGATCTATTTTTCTTGAAAGTGCTCTTTGCCAAGCGGTGAAAATCCCAGCTTCTCCCCTAAACATGATTCGCCTGCAGGACTCCCCTTCCTCGATGTATTTCATGCTGGCTTCATTCTTTTTCACCCTGATCTTGGATGTAAACCACTTTGGCTGTTACCTTCCACCAATAGATATCGTTTTTTCCCCTTTCCTTGCCTGACTTTAGTGAATCGATGAGACTCTTATTTGAGCCACATAGGCATCGGCCCTCTCACGTACATGCCACCTCACAAAATGGTGCATCTTGGGTAGATTCAGGCTTCGTTTAAATTGAGAAGTGATTTCATCTCATTTCATCATTATAATTTTTTTAAATTTTTATACAAAATATAATAAAAAATATAATTTTTTCAAATTTTAAAATAATAATAATATTAAAAAATGATAATTTAATAATATTTTATTTAATTTTCATCTCATCTCAATTCATAACCAAATAACATTTTATTTCGCTTTCCTTTTGCTCTATCTTTAATTAGAGGTGGCAATATGGGATATGACCTGTTAATCAAATACGAATACGACACGATAAATTGGGTTAGGGTTTAGCCTATACGGGTTCAAGTCAAAATGGATTGACCCGTTAAGACACAATTACTTAACGGGTTAATAACGGATTAACTCATTTTGACTTGTTATAATTTGTTATGACCCGTTAAGAAAGTTAAAAGTTACAATTATATCCTTATACTTAAAAATAAAATTGTTAGGATTTTAATTTCGATATTTTCATTGTTTTGAATGTAATTTTGGACTTGAAGTTAGTTTTATATTTTTTATAGATATTGTGATTTCAACATTTATATAAAATTATGTTAAACTTAATTAGGTCAAGTGGGTTAATTTTGGGTCTGTTCAATCTATTTACATAAACGAGTCAAAACAAATTGACACGACACGACCCGTTATATTAATGGGTCGTGTTAGGATTTGAGATTTTGATATAATAAGTTTAACAAGTCGGATTAGAGTTGATTTATATAATATAATATATATATCTTGACACGACACGAATACGACTTATTAACACGATTTAACACCCCTATCTTTAGTGACTCTCAATGACGACCTAAAACTCAAAATGATCAATAAATTGGTTTGCAGCTTAGAACTAACCTTTCAACGAAGTTCTTACTATCTAAATGATCAACATGCCCTCGTGGTACTTGACATTCTCGCTCATGCTAAAAACCTTTCATCTTCGACATTCAACTCATAAAAAAAAATTAAAAATTAAAAAACAAAACTTAAGATTTGGACAACTTAAAACATTAAACTGTACATAATTTATGTCATACCATTACCACCTATCTCATGGGTAAGTACACCATGCATAAAAATATTTCTAACATTGAACACAATAAAGACATGATAGGCTTCTTTTCGTGCATTGTAAGTTAGCATTTGATACTATAAAGCACCTTATTATATTCCCTTCAGATTCAATACACTGCTGATCATGTAATGCAGTCCAAGTGGAAAGTGATTTCCATGACATCAAAGTACCATTATTGATCAAAATAATATTGTCTTGTAAGGTAGTGAAAACATAAATATTGAAACATTCTCATTTCCCTGTCTTCATCTTTCAAAAGTGGATCAGACGATTTAAAGGAAGTAGGGATCCTTAGAATAACTTAAACTTAAACCTCTCTGTCTCCACCTCATTCTACTTTCTTATGGTATGGCACGTGAATAAGGGAATAACTTAGAGAAGCCGAAAGCCAAGAATGACAGATCATTGGAATTTTTTGGGTAAAAGGACATGATTTCATTTCAAGCAAAGGAAATGGCTTCCTTTACCTTTCGCTCTTTCACCCTTTGTTTGGGATTTTGCTTTTGTGCTTTCAAGTGACTTTTACATGGGACAAGCAACCTATTTTAATTTGTCCTTTTATTTTAATTTTTATTTGGAGTACCGTTTAGCTCATAAGATCTCTAACATTTGTCCTTATCTAAGTGTTGTAACACAATTTTGATCATTAAATCTAAATAAAGGGTACTATTTAAGAGTCAACCATATTTGAATGAAGATGTGAGTCAATTTTGAAAACTTCGAGATACAAAGGATAAGATATCTGTTAATGGAAGATAGGAAAATGTTTCTATTCCAACTATTTTTGCCCACCACCCTAGAGCTAGAACCACCCCCTTAGGTGTTTAGATCAAGCATGTGGATCCAATCTAGCCAGAGAAACTGTTTCCAGCTTGCAAGCCAATTTAATTATTAACATATATTTGAAACGATACCATAAATCAGTATAAATAGCTCACCTATATTCCAACGAGAATTCCATCTCCATAGGCTAGAGACTCCATTTCTATTTGTAATAATGCTTTGGCACCCTTCATCGAGGTGTACGTTGCAACACTTATAGAGGTTTTAACGCCTGGATTTTGGTTTTTTATCTTCACAGTTTTCTTCCGTCATAAGTGAAGATAATCAATAAAATTGGAGTACTGCCCTCTTTTTCTATTTCTTTTCTTAAAAAAAAAAAAAAGAAAAAAAAGTGATACGACCTTCCATGATTAGATACCACTCATAAATTATACAAGGTAAAACACTTTATTATGGTTATATTTCATGATCTAGTGACCAAGTCGAATTAAAACCAAATCAAAGAGATCAACGATTTTTCAGTTCTTTGGTTTAGTATAAATCACATCATTTCACCCATCAAGATGCCGCCTAGTGGTCAAGGGCAGACTTAAACATTATGAGTTCGATTCCAGGTTAAGAGTTTCCCTAGATTACCTAATGCACAGTTGTGGCAGATGAAATCTTGTATTTGGGATAGCTCCCTATATTAGGCATCCAGAACTAAATAGTAAGGCTATAATCTTTTCTCTGACGATAATATTGTAATTCATAGCTCCAAACTTACCACGGCTATTTCATTTGGAATATATATTTAAGAGAATAAGATGAGGAAGAAGGTCTCCCTTTCATTGACATAATGCTTGTGCTTAAATATAGGGGTCTATAATAGATGACAACATAAGTAATGAATTTGTACAACTCAACTAATGAACTAAATATGTAATGAAAGAATACAACCATGCTGAATAACATCTGTAATATTTAACGGCAGAATCACTGGGATTTATATTGTGCTGATTTTCTAGTTTCTGATGTCAAGAATCTCAGGTAGTTATATTTGCCTCGTTTGAACTGTTATGGGTAACATCCCCTTGCAAGTTGATGGGGATAAGTGTCGAAGCATAAGCATGTAGCAATAAAAGCCTAGCAGTAGTGAGTCCTTTTGTAATTGTATCAGCACCTTGCCTTTAAGGAGAAGATGTAGTTAAGCCAAATATCATTGTTGGGTACTTTTTCTCGGATGAAGTGATAATCCACTTCAATGTGCTTGATTCGAGCATGGAAGATGGCGTTAGAAGCGAGCTCCGATGATGTCACACCAGAAGAAAGATTTTAAGGTCTTTGAAGAGCATTCTGATCCAAAAGAGCTAAGCAATGGCTATGGCAAGGGACCAATATTCAACTTCCGTGTTGTTGCGAGAGACAAGAACTTGTTATTTTTTGCACTCCATGAGATGAGACGGGGACCAAAATCAATACCAAATCCGCTAGTTGATCATCTATCATCTATGGAGCCTGCCCAACTAAATCACAATAGGCAGCAAGGGAGAGTGAACCACGAGAGAGATGCAGACCATGGGTGATGATACCTTTGACATATCTTAATACTCAGTTGAGTTGCAGACCAATGAGTGCTGGTAGGGACATGAAGGAATTGACAAAGTTGGTTGACTAAGTAATGGTAGGTCTGGTCAGTTCGGCTGGTCAGTAGGGCTGGGCGGTGCCCCGCTGCCCACCCCGTCCAGCCCCCGTCTGCAGATGAGGGGCATGTAGGCGAATGCCCTTCCATATTTTTTGGCCAAGTTGAGATAGGTTATGCAAGTTTTAGACTCTTGCTTGAGTGTTTGTAGTTATCTTTTTAAATGAACAACACGGGGTCAAGATTGTGAGGAAAACCGTGTGACAAAAGAGGTTCAAACCAGCTTAGAGGTATTGAGACTATAGCTCGTACCCAAACCTCCTCTATAAGGGTTGCATTCAACCAACTGAGAATAAACTAATCTTTCTTTATCCGAAGGAGAAATTCAAGGTTGATTTTGAGGGTGGGATTGTTAGCAGAGGTGGGAATGAACTGGGTTGGACAAGGTTCACTCCCATCAGCAATTCCCAAAAGATCATAGCTGTGTAATACAGGTAAAAATTGAGATAACCACAGTAGGTAGTTATGCTGATCTAGTTTAATAGAGATAAATTGTGTGATGTTTAGAATAGCAGAGGTGCTAATGGAATTAGTTTTTGCCATAAAGAGTGAAGGTGTTAGCCTTTATGGCTCTTGATATCATATAAGAGAATAAGATGAGGAAGAAGGTCTCCCTTCCATTGACATAATGTTTGTTTAAATACAGAGGTCTATGAGAGATTACAACATATGTAATAAATTTGTGCAGTTCAACTAAGGAACTAAATATGGAATGAAAGAATACAATCATGCTGAGTAACATCTGTACTACCAAACGGCAGAATCATTGAGGTTTATATTGTGTTGATTTTCTAGTTAGTGATGACAAGAATTTCAGGTAGTTTATATTTGCCTCATTTGAATTATTATAGTTAACAGTGTAGTCACTTGACCCTGCTGGAAAGATGACTAATCTAACTAGGTGATCATTTCCATTGGGAGTAAAACTCAGAAAATGGACCTGAATTCATGTATTCAAGATTAGAAGTTGGAAAGACGTAATAATATAGACATATTCATTAATAAGGAAGGTAGCTTTGAGGTAAATTTTAAACAAATGATGTTTCAACATTTCTTGCATTCCAGTGCGGCATTTGTCTAACCTAACTACTAACGTCCAAGTCATCATCTGTGAATTTAGACAGTTCTGTAATGTGAGGCTCAAGATCTGAGTAGCTGACGCTCAATAAGATGTCAATTTCAGTTGCCCGATTGGCGTGGTTGACTTCCCATGAGCATCTATCAAAGTTAAGGAAAAGAATATACCAACAGCGTCTCACTCCATATATATCAATTTTAAATCTTAAAGTTTGTACAAGAATTTGGGAGATTTTAACCCCATATACCATCTTTATATAAGATCTTCCCTTCTGTCGCAAGTAACTCCTTACACACCAAATTTAGAAAATCAGAGGAAAAACATGTAAAACAAATTAACACGAAAATTTTCCAAAACCAATTTCAATATTGCCAAGTTGACTACAGGCGTTGCAACTAGAATGATACGCCACCTAGAACTCGAATGGGAAGCAGCCTCATGTGGCCTTGCTTCATTCATATAGAAACAAGTTCTATCATACATAAACAACTGCATTGATTTTTTTAATACAGCACTGAAACAATAAACCACTGGTTTCAGATTTATAGACAACTGGTCTATGCTTAAAGATTGAGGATAATGCTCAGCCAGAAGTCTTCTGTGCAAATGCAGCATGACAGCAACTTATCCATCTGGCAGTTACTGATACTGTATGTTTAAACATCCAGCAATTGCAACCAGCAATGGAGATTGGTTACTCAAGCCACTGTCTCTGCTACTGTTTTCGGCTGTACTGTGCGGTGCCAACTTGAAAACTTAACACCCCAAGAAACAAGGTAAATTATAAATCCAATATATGCTGCCGTAAAAGCAGCCACAATGGATCCAAACAACACCCCATTAACTTCAGAGGAGAAGAAGTCAAGCAAAAGATACCCATTAATCACTATTACCAGTGCTGCCACAAGCCACGCAGCCATCTACAAACAAAAGATAAAACAGAGAAAAGGTGAGCTTTTATCCCATTACTAATTTGCTTTTCTATTACTGTACAAAGAAATATACTGTCTGGGCCGCATGACAAGCAAGTACTGGAAAATAATGAGGGGATCGTGTTTTTAGTTTTCTTTCCTATAAATTTATAAGAAACATTAATACTCGTTGAGCAGAAGTCTTTCTTTCCTAGGAAGACAGTCACCGGATTTATGCCTAAGCACATCCTATGCTGAAAATTAGATTTTGCTTCCAACTTCAAGGAGGCTGGGTATTAGGGAACACATGATCATTAATTAAGGTAAAGGGAAGCAGTGAACACACTTTTCAAGTCGTTTGTTCTTTATGAAAACACATATGTTACTAAACTATGCAAGAGAACTTGACAGTGGGAAGTTACATGTTGACATTCAACTTTTTCCTCCAGAACAAACAAAATAATCCTGACTTCTACACCAATATGAAGGTAGTAGCATTCCCCAATTTCATGTGGTAATCTGACTGCTACACCAATCGCATTAGCACTCCTTCGCAAATGATTATACCATCCCCTCTTAGCGAGCAAAGGTCTTGCGATATACTGGACCAAACCCCCACTACTTTCATTTTATTAGATCACCAGAGAATTTAGCAAAATGCTATTGATTGAAGTCACAGACTCACAAATACAGATGTAACAAATGCCACTGCCCATGCAGGTAACAGACTGCAATACCAAGTCAGGTATGCGTACATGTATGTATGTGACTAATCAAATCACTTGCTAACAGTAACATGAATTCAGAAAAGAAGCTAAACTCAACAACTGGGCACAGACTAAAGAGTAATTTTAAAATGAACAACAAAGTGATATGACATTTTTTTTTTTTTTTTTTTTGACAAGTAACAAAGTGATATGACATTACCATGTCAATCTCTAACAATGAGGCCATACCCAGAATTGAACTATGCACAAAATTATTGTCCAATACCGAAGAAAAGAAAAGACAGAGAGATTGTGAGAGTTATACAAGATACCCTCAAATTACTTGCTCAAAGTCAAGTCAACTGTAGATTTCTGTAAAATGTATACATAGATTTCTAATCCGATGGCATCAAACGCTCATTCCCAAGAAATTAAAAATGGAAGGGTTTGATAGTGAAGATGCAGACTAAAAGGATTAACATACCTTGAGAACTGAGCCGATTTTAAAAGTGCCCATGATCTGCTCCCTTGACACCAAACAAAGAAGGGGAATAAGTGCAAAGGGAATCTGGACTGACTGAAGCACATTAAGCCATTCATTTAGAACATCTAACGTGCCCTCAGAGGTATCAAAGACAAGAGCAACTATAATAGTCGGGATGATTGCAAAGCTTCGTGTGATCAATGCTCTCATCCATTTTTTCAACCTCAAGTTTAGGAAACCACCCATGATAAACTGCCCTGCATAAGTACCAGTAATAGTGCTACTTTGACCAGCTGCTAATAACCCAATAGCCCAAATATATAAAATCGGAAAAAATCCACCCCCGTACTTCTCTTGGAGATACCGTCCTGCATTTAGAAGGCCAATCCTATCGGCTATTTCTGTACCATAAAACCCTTGGGCAAACACAGTTGTAACAAATAGATTGATAATGAATGACACAACAAGGGCCACAGTGGACTCAATGGAGTAGTACTTAATAGCTTCTTGGACTTGACCTTTCTTGCTATGGTCAATCTCCCTTGATTGTACAAGAGCCGAGTGCAAGAAAACATTGTGAGGCATAATAATGCAACCCACAACTCCAACAGCCTGCCGTATTGTTCTGGAGCTCAGTTTTGGAACTAAAATCCCTATGAAAATGTACCATTTGACTGCATGTTAGTTCAAGGAGCACAATAGTCTGAAAATTGCAAGAATATAAAACAAATTATAGGTAGAAAAATATACCAAACAACAAAAAAAACATTTTTTTACCGAGAAGAAGTTCTATGCCACTTGGCTTTGTTTCACCAAACATCCAAGCAAATGAAACTGCCATTGTCCCAATAAGAACAGCAAAAACCGCTTCCAATTTCCTTACACCATAATTCTCAAGAAACAGAAAGATAAAACTGTAGAAGACAATAAAAAGAATTATAGTCAAAGCTATAATTTTGTACACAAAATACACGATTCAGTTGCTCAAAAGGTTTTAAAAGAAAGAAAATTCATATTTCAATTTTTTTTTTTTTTTTGACAAAACAACATCTCTTTCACTTGGAAATTCAGCAGAACCTGTTTAAACCATCCAGTATGATGAAGTTATTTTTTATTTTTATTTTTTGTCATAACCTAACTCTGGCTGGTTTCCACTCAGTTTTCCTGGAAACCAACCAGAGTTTACCACTTTTTTTACATAAATATAGCATAATTACCGAGATATATTAAAATATATATATATATACCATTTACCATCTCAAAGACCCGAAATATAGTTAAGCGAGTAAAACCCATTAAAACTCAGTACAGCGTCTAACATACTCTAACCGGAGAAAACCCACATAGATGTTTAAATGTCCTAAACTTCAACTTTAAATATTTTTGCAAATAAAAACCCAAAGAGCTCGAATTCAGAAGAGCAGATTAAGAAATTTGATTATGTCTATCAAAACCAGCAAAATAGCACTAGTAAGAATTGTTATAAGAAGGAAGAAAAAATAAAAACATTGTAAATTGTAAGTAAATTGATTACCAATCAAAAGCGGTTATGATGACCCCGGACCAGAGAGGCAAAACTCCATTGCTCAAAATGTTAATAGCAATAGCACTCCCAATAACCTCCTGAATATCAGCCCCAATTAGCGCCAACTCGGTCATGACCCAAAGCACCATCCTTGCCCACGTGGGGTACTCGTCCCTGCAGAGCTCGGCTAAGTGACGCCCAGTGGCAACGCCAAGCCGCGCCGACAGAAGCTGTACCAGCAGTCCCATGGCCGTTGCCCACATGAGAAGCCACAGCAGCGAGTACCCGGCGATCGCGCCGGCCTGGAGATCCCCCTCCAGGTTCCCAGGATCCAAGAACGCTATGCTCATCAAGAACCCGGGCCCCGTGAACAGCCAGAGCTTTTTCCACGAGAACGGCGGGGCGTGGCCGGACCCGGAGGCAGAACCTTCATCAATTCCAATTATCAGGACCTTCTCGTCCAATTCGTAGGCGGTATCTTGTTGCTCCTCCTGGTCCGAGTCCAGTAGCAGCGGCTGCTGTTGCTCGGGCTCCTGGGGCGGCATGGTACGAGTTTGGTTTGTGGGTTTCGGAGTGAGAAAAAGACAGCTGAAATGGCGAGTTGAGTAATGGTATCAGAGCAAAGACTTTTAGGAGTGGTGGGTGTTGTTGCTTTATATCGTCCTCCCCCGGGCTCAGCCTCAGCAACAACGCTATAGTTAACGCTAAGCAAAAGAAAGAGAGCACCTGACCTTTTTTTTTTTTTTTTTTTTTTGACCTTTTTCTTTTTGCTTGTTGGCTGCTGATTTTATGTTTTCTGTGGTAAATAAATCTAGTTGGAATTTACAGATTGAAAGTGCGGCACGTGGAGATGAACGTACGGGACATTTTGACAACATTTATTCTGTTTTAATGATGTTTTTGTCATTTGATTTTTATCTTTTGTCAATTGTTTATTGCAAATATTGAGCACTGCGGAAACAGACAATCCTAGGAGACATTGTTTTGATTGGGTTGCGGTTGTTTCGCGAGTACTTAAATCTTAAACTTCTCCGACTCCAAGCAATTCTTTCTCAATTGTTGATACTGTTTATGAATGCTCCTCGCGAAGGGATTAAAGAACAAGAAGGCTTGTCAGAACGTCTAGCGAAAAAATATTTCTTCGATGCTTGAACATTTATCTAAGCTCCTTCTCTCTTTTTAGGTAGAATCTAAAGATATATTTTTTGGATTGGTGACCCTCATCTTTCACTTCTAATTTGCTCCCCTTTTGATTTTGATGCCCTCAAGAAACATCCCACGCGATTTTAAGTATTCTTTGCTAGTTTAATCCTACTCCGTTTTTTAGCCTTTGATCCCCATGCATTGAATGCTCTGTATATATATATGGCTCTTGATCAAAGATGTTAGACACCCATGCTCTATCCAATCCTTTGTATTTTAAGGTTATATTTGGACGTAAATATCACTTCAATCTATCTCAAATTAATCATTGATGAAACTTACTACTTTTTTAAATTTTCATATAAAATTTAAACTCATCTCAATCTATTTCATACATTTAAATATATATCTCAACATATTTATATTTAAATACATCTCAATAAAATCTATAAAATACTACTATTTACCTATCAACTTAGATCATCTAAGATCATAACATCTAAATATAACCTAAATCTCAAGCCTTTAGTGATTCATCTTCTTTTGATCGTGATTTTGGACGCCCCACGATTTAATTAAGCCTTGTAGTATTAAATGCTTATTTCTTAGTATGATTAGGCCTAGTTTGGTTATTAAGAATACCTATTTTCATAATTCCTTACTGTTATTTATTATTTTATTATTATTTTTTAGTTACTTTTTATTACTATTCATTATTATTCAATATTCTAATATTATTTTTTTATTATTTTTCACTACTATTCACAAAATACTTAAGAATACCTCATTACTCAAAAGCAATCTAGTCTCACTTAATATATAGAATGTTCAGTCACAATTTATCACTTCTTAATTGGGACTTTCAATACAAACGGCTCCACCATCATCCTAAACTTTGTAATCTTTGATCATACATATTTTAAATAGTTTTTTTTATCAACTGTTTAATTAATAATTATTTAAAATATATCCTATCATTAAATATGGCCGAAGATAATAAAGAGGAAGATAAATGGATGGTGCTACATTTCTATGCTTTAAAAAAAAATAAAAAAATATGGGTTTCCTATAATTTCGACAATAAATAACTTGTCAAAATTAGTTATCCATTTACTTGTATAATTCTAAGAGTCAGATTATTCTGTCACCATACTTGATAGATAGTTATTTTTTATAATTATTTATTTATTTATTTATTTATTTATTTATATTTTTTAATATATTTAAATATTTTAAAAAAATAAAAAAATACATTAATATACTTAAAATTATTTCATTAATTATAAAATTATAAAATTAAAAAAACTTTTTTTTATCCTAACGGTTAAATAAAACGGTCATATTCGGTGGACAAATTAACTTTTTCCATAATTCTATATTTCAATCATAAAAGCCAAATCAGCTTTGAATTTTTCAAATGGATGGCCACGGAAAACAGAGTAAACATCACCTTTTGTCGGCTACCTCCTACACCAATTCCCAAGCATCCTTCCCAACATATCGCTTCAAATTTTGTATTCATTCCGGCCACCGTCTCTGCTCATTCAACTCTTCCTTATCAGCTTACCGCTATTTTTTTCCAGCACACGACCCAAAGCCTCTAATCCTTCGCCGCGTGATGCCACATTTGAGGAAGGGTAGAGTGACTCGTGTCCAATGCCAAGTGTTCGTGGGGGCCACGAGTTTAGCTACGTCTTTGTCGTGGAAGCCCGTGGCCGCACGAGCTTTCGTGTTTTCTTTTGAGGATAAAACTAATATCATTTAAAGAGTCTGCGGCCTGACGCAAGTGCCAATCCAATCCTCCCGGGCCGGTCTACTTGACAAATTTGCACATGTCGACATTATGTCTACAAATCAAACACTGCAAGTCTTTCAATTTCTACATCAGGGAAAAAAAATCAACTAAAAGACCTAACAGTAGTGCAGTATAAGCCAACCGAATGTGGCCTGATTGCACAATATCTATATTTTTAAAAGAGAAATATTTCAAAAAGATTATTAAAAAATAATCTTATAAATTGACGTAATTTAATGTGATTTGTTAGATTATAAAATTATTTTTATTGTAAAATAGATATAACGGATTAGATAAAATCACATCAATTTATAAATTTATTTTTATATAATTCATTTATAAATATATGTAGTAATATTCTTTACAAAATCGAGATTATGGATTCGATTTATTAAAAAAAAAAACAATAGTAGTGTAAATAAAATAAAACAATGCAGTGCTCAATACTTATTTTTTTAACGTGATAAATATTACTTTCTTTGTTTTTTCTTTTGAACCACATCCCACTGAGTCACTGACTCTGTCCAACTTCCTTTGTTTTTTCTTTTGAAACACATCCTTTTTAGGTTATTAAATAGACACCTGCAGGCTATGTCATGTGCATTTGAAGAAGAGATGGGCTTCAACAAGTAATGGAACCGGACACTTGATAATTGGTCTAAATAGTGATCAGCCGCAGTAGTGAAGAATTAAAGTCGATTAAACAAAAGACATTAAGCAAGCCCATCATGGCCCAATATTAGACGAGGAGAGGATTACTGATCTGCCATAGTCAGCGTGAAATTCCGACTTTATAGGTACGGCCCGCATCATAACAATAATTAGGTATGGTTTGATAGGTGAAATACTCGTATAATCATTATAATTTTTTTTAATTTTTATTATAAAATATAATAAATAATTTAATTTTTTAAAATTTTAAAATAAAATTATTTTAAAAAATTATATTCTAATAATATTTTATTTAATTTTTAATTTTTATCTAATCTTATCGTAATTGATTATATATATATATATATATATATATTCTCTAAAAACTAGTTTTAATGGATTTTCACAAAAAGCTAAGGGACAAAATGCTTACGTTAGGAAGTTAAAATCATCTCAACTCATTATTACAACTTTTTTAAATTCCAATACAAAATATAATAAACAATTCAACTTTTTCAAATTTTAAAATAATAATAATATTAAAAAATAATATTCTAACAATATTTTATCATCTCAACTCAATTTAACTCAACTTAATTCAACTATGTTCAATATTTTATCAGTTCAACTCAACTTTGTGCAACAACCTGCTACCAAATAGACATCAGCTTCCAAAGCGCACGTATTCATTTGTTCCTCTTCATGTACAATGCATGCATATAGAATAATAAACATGCAAGTGTTAGAATAATTTTAAATATGGGCTTCATTTGATTGCATGTTTTATAAAACGGGTTAGACATATATATATATATATATAGCTCACAATGGTATTTTGTTTTAACCCATTAAGTTGAGTGATCATTTGGGATTTACTGCACCTTAGTAATATAGGATTATATCCTATTTATATTGTGGTAAAATTACGGCCTGGAAACTCAAGGGTCTTTATTCTGGAATTCTTATAGACCCATTTGAATTTGAGTCCTTAATGGGAGGATTCCATAAGTTTTCTTTTATAAGAGGCTAGGTCCCTCCTCTTCTCCATAAGTCCATTGGCTTACCCATTGATAGCTGATATTTTTGTGAGGAGCAAGGAGGGGAAGATCGGTCTATCTGCATTCTCCAAATATGGCTTCCGTAGGTACATTCTCACCATTTTCGTATTCTATATTACTATTCAAATTCTAGTTTCTAGCATGTATTTTCGTGTTTTTATATTTGGTATCAGAGAAAATAAAAGCCCAAACGGATTGAAGATTTACAATAAATAAATTCCATGAATTTGATTTTGAGTGATCGATTTGCATTGAGAAAAGAAAACCGAAAACATAACATCAAAACAGCATCCTCGCATTCTTATGAAAAATTCTAATCCTAGCATGGTGGCTCTGATACCAAATGTAAAAACACTAAAATACATGCTAGAAACTAGAATTTGAATAGCAATATAGAATACGAAAATGGTGAGAATGTACCTGCGGAAGCCATATTTGGAGAATGCAGATAGACCGATCTGTTCAAAAAAAAATAAAACAGTGTCTTATGATGTTACAAAAACTTTTCAAAAAATATATAAAGAATTAATAGGGCGAGTACACAAATACTGGAAAAAGAAAACGAGAAAAAATATTGTTCACTAGCCCGCACGCGCCACACGCGCCACGTGCTGCGCATGGGCAACATTCTGGCTGGAGGAGAATTCATCTTCAACCTCCAGCCGGGTCTGAAACTAGGTCGCGGGTTTGCATTTCGGGTCAACGGGTTTTTCAAACTGATTTTTCTCAATTTCTTGCAATTCTAGGGTCAAAAATCAAAATTAATTTAGGGGAAACAATATTTAGTGCCCGAAAAATACATATATGATGTTTTAAAACAATGGGTATCCATATTTAGTGTCGATTGATCAAACTTTGTAATGGGTATGAACCCTAGTTTTGTAAAAACTCAAAACCGAAACAAAGCAACGATTAAACACATCTAAAACAAGTAATAACATTCCAAAAAACGGATTTTGATATGAGTTTGATCAATCGATTATGTAATATGATTTTCTTGCTCAAAAATGGTTCCGAAAATAAAAAAAAAAAAATTAAACGAAACCATAACAGTAAGGCTACGGAAGCAGATGAAGAGACAAAAAAAAAAAAAAGGATATCTGTGTTTTCTAATTTATTGCACATAACATCTTGCCCAAAGGTGTTATTGTCTGTGATATTTTAGAAAATTGTGTGAACTAGTTAATAAGATTGTATTAGTCTAGAAATTTCCTTCTGCCTAAAGGTGATGGTATTTCGAAACTGATGTGATTTTATTAATTAGTTTTGTGATATATTTTAAGAGTACCTTATAGCATGTTGTCTAGTCAGCTCAAAGGTGACTTTACAATGATGCACCAAGACTCTTACTGTAATGAAGCTCATATGGTTCCGAACTTAATTATGGACTGTCTAATTAATGGCCCATATTAATTAGAAAGATTTGATTTCATCCATTGACTGCATGCTATCTGTTTGGATGATAATTAAATAAAATGTACTATTTCATGTTTCCACAGTTTTGAGTGCCTCCTCTATTTCAAGTCAATTATCTGCTATTGAAACCTTGACTGGGAATAATTATGTGAGATGGAAACGAGACGTAGAAATTGCTCTTGGTCTTTTGGGATTGGATTTTGCCCTGGAGGAGCAACTTTTAAAACCTAGTGATAAGAGCACTGGTGAATATGTGGCTGAATATCAAAAGTGGAATAGAGCAAACAAGCTTTGTTTAAAGATCATCAAACGTTCTATATAAGATTCCATTATGGGAGCTATTCCAGATAATGATAATGCTAAGGAATTTTTGGGTGCCATAAGACAAAGGTTTGTTGAATCCGATAAAGTTGAAACTGGAGACCTGATGGATAGACTGATGAGTATGAAATATGATGGTTCTAGTGGAGTTAGGGAGTACATTATGAAAATGATAAATATATCCTCCAAGTTAGAAGCCCTCAAAATTCCCATTGCTGAGCCTTTTCTGGTTTATCATGTTCTTAACAGTCTTTCTAGCTAGTTTAATCAGCTAAAGGTAGCTTACAATGCTCAGCGAGATAAATGGGATTTAAATGATTTGATTGTAGTATGTGCCCAAGAGGAGTGTAGGATGCGTCGTGAGACTGTTGAAACTGTGCAGTTAGCTTTTCAGCCACAACAGAACAAGGGGTCGTTTCATAATCACAAGTCTAAGTTCCACAAGGGAAATAAGTCACATCGAAATCAGCACAGTAAAAAGTTTGAAGGTCAGACTTCTAGTGGTCCTAAAGAAACTATGAAGAAAAATGATCAATGTAAGTTTTGTAAGAAGAAGGGTCATTGGCAAAATGATTGTTTTAAATTTAAAGCTTAGTTGGAGAAGAAGAAGAAAAACTCGACAGGTACCTCATTAGCCTTAGTTTGTTTTGAATCTTCTTTAGTAGATGTGTCTTTAAATTCTTGGTGGATAGACTCAGGTGCAAGTATTCATATTACGAATTCCTTGCAGGGGTTCGTAAGCAAACGGAGGCCAAGTGAGAATGAAGTAAGCTTGTGCGTTGGGAATGGAGTTCAAGTGAAGGTCGAGTTTATAGGAGTAGTAAAGTTATGTTTGGAGTCTGGTTTTTCTCTTGTTTTGGAGAACACAGTTTTTGTACCGTCAATGAGACAAAATTTGATTTATATATCAAAACTTGATGAATCTGGTTTTTCTTTTAAGTTTGGCAATGGAAAAGTTGAATTGTTTTATAATTCTCGTTTGGTTGGAAATGGTCTTTTGTGTGATAGTTTATATAGAATGTCTTTGGCTTCTTTTGGTGAAGTCTCATGTGTTACCAGTGTAGCAAAGAAAAGGTCTTTAATCCGTGAATCATCTTTTATGTTGTGGCACAAGAGGTTAAGACATATTTCAAAGGAAAGAATGGAAAGATTGGTGAATGTTGAGATACTTCCCTCTCTTGATTTTTCAGATTTTAACACATGTGTGGACTGTATAAGAGGGAAGCTGACTAAATCCATAAGACAGGGTTCTACTAGGAGCGACGGTACTTTGGATTTAATACATACCAATATTAGTGGACCTTTACCTTCTACCATATGTGGAAATAAGTACTTCATAACTTTTATTGATGATTTCTCACGCTATGGATATGTTTACCTGCTTAATGATAAATCCCTAACTCTTGAGAAATTTAAAATATTCAAAATGGAAGTAGAAAATCAATGTGGGAAAAGTATTAAAGTTGTAAGATCTGACCGAGGTGGTGAGTATTATGGGAAGTATGATGAGTCTGGTCAAAATATGGGCGATTTTGCAAGATTTTTACAAGGGTGTGGAATAGTGCCTCAATACACCATGCCAGGAACACCTGAGCAGAATGGTGTTTCTGAAAGACGAAATCGGACTCTAAAGGACATGGTTAGGAGTATGATGAGCAGAACAAATTTGCCAGAATATCTATGGGGTGAAACTTTGAAAACTGCTATGTATATTTTGAACAGAGTTCTCAGTAAAGCTGTTTCAAAAACTCCTTTTGAATTGTGGACAGGCCGTAAGCCACGTTTGGCTCATTTCAGAGTCTGGGGATGTCCAGCTGAGGTTAGGATTTATAATCCTCTTGAAAAGAAACTAGACCCAAAATCTACTCCTGGTTATTTTATTGGGTATCCAGATAGATCGAAAGGATATAAGTTATAAATCCTCTTGAAAAGAAACTAGATCCAAAATCTACTCCTGGTTATTTTATTGGGTATCCAGATAGATCGAAAGGATATAAGTTCTATTGTCCTAATCGTGGCACCGGAATTGTTGAGTCCATTACTGCAAAATTTCTGGAGAATGATGTTGGTGTCAGTGGGAGTTCTGTATTGAAGGACCTATTTCATGATCCTAATCCAGTTGTTGTTCCAGTTCCTGTTGTACAGGAAAGAGTGGTTTCTCCGCCAATTGAGATTGTTAGTGACGAACCTGAACAACAAGAAGAAATACCAACAATGGTTGAGTCAGTTTCTGAGCCACAAGTCAGAAGATCTCAAAGAGAAAGAAAGTCTGCATTGCCTAATTATTATATTGTCTATTTGTTGGAAAGTGATTTTAATATTGGGCATGTAGTTGATCCTGTTACTTTTAAGCAAGCCTTAACATGTCCTGAGTCAGATAAGTGATTAAGTGCTAGGGAAGATGAAATGAATTCTATGGAAAAGAATAGAGTCTGGGAACTTGTTGAACATCCTCCAGATGCTAAAGCCATTGACAACAAATGGATTTTTAAAAATAAATTAGACTCAAAAGGGAATGTTGATCGAAATAAGGCAAGATTAGTTGCAAAAAGGTTCACTCAGCGGGAAGGCATTGACTATAATGAAACATTTTCACCAGTTTCGTCTAAGGATTCTTTTAGAATTATCCTGGCACTCGTGGCACACTATGATTTGGAGCTTCATCAGATGGATGTAAAGATAGCATTTTTGAATGGAGATCTTTATGAAGAAGTTTATATGAGACAACCTGAAGGTTTTGTTGAGAAGAGAAAAGAAAATTTGGTTTGTAAGTTAAATAAATCCTTATATGGCCTGAAGCAAGCATCTCGACAGTGGTATTTGAAGTTTGATGAGGTTGTAACTTCACTTGGTTTTGTTGAAAATGCAGTTGACCAGTGTACATATCGCAAGACGAGTGGGAGAAACTTTATTTTTCTTAATCTGTATGTAGATGATATTTTGCTTGCCAGCAGTGACTTGGGATTACTTCATGAAACAAAAAAAATGTTATCTGCTAATTTTGAGATGAAAGATCTAGGAGAAGCTTCTTTTGTGCTTGGCATTGAAATATGTCGTGATAGAGCTCGTGGTTTGTTGGGACTTTCTCAAAAAGCTTATATACGATGTGTACTACAAAGGTTTGAAATGCAAAACTATGCACCTGGTGATGTACCCATCATAAAAGGAGATAAATTTAATAAAACTCAATGTCCCAGAAATGAGCTCAAAAGGGAATCTGTAAAGAACATACCATATGCTAGTGCTATGGGGAGTTTGATGTATGCTCAAGTTTGCACTAGACCAGATATTGCCTATGCAGTTAGTGTTCTTAGTAGGTTTCAGTCGAATCCAGGGCAAGAGCATTGGAAAGCAGCCAAGAAAATTATGAGATACTTGAAGAAAACTGAAGGTTACATGCTCACTTTCCAGCGTTCAAATCACCTTGAGGTGGTAGGCTACTCTGATTCTGATTTTGCTGGATGTCAATATGATTTGAAATCGACCTCAGGTTACGTAGGCAACCCATTTGTTTTAGGGTGTAGCCCCTTTATAATATTAAATAAATCTCTCCTATTCATAAACTATATATATATATATATTTTTTTTTCATTTGGCTTATGTCTTTTATTATGATATCATTATGATCTCGAGATATATGGATAAAAGACATAAGATGAATCTCCTTTAGAGACATGTGGCTTCATTTTGAAGCATTATGAGGACTAATATGAATTAGCACAACTTTTGATCACATTGGTGCTAAGTTCATACTACATACTACCACATTGGTCGGAGGATGAGGATCCATGTCGATAAGGTTATTAGCATTTGTAGCTGTGGAGTGGTCTTAGATCGTTTAAGTGGTGTAACGATTTCCATGTTCAATGTTGATATTCTTGTTGGACCGGATCGTGTTTTCTAAGGTGCTATCATTTGAGCTATATATTTGTGTGGCCAACTATGTAGTCTAACCCAAGAGTCATTTTCAAACAAGTTTTTATTTTATAGCAATCAATATTTGCCCAAGTGGGAGAATGTTAGAATAATTTTAAATATGGGCTTCATTTGATTGCATGTTTTATAAAACGGGTTAGACATATATATATATAGCTCACAATGGTATTTTGTTTTAACCCATTAAGTTGAGTGATCATTTGGGGTTTATTGCACCTTAGTAATATAGGATTATATCCTATTTATATTGTGGTAAAATTACGTATGTAGGCCTGGAAACTCAAGGGTCTTTATTCTGAAATTCTTATAGATCCATTTGAATTTGAGTCCTTAATGGGAGGATTCTATAAGTTTTCTTTCATAAGAGGCTAGGTCTCTCCTCCTCTCCATAGGTCCATTGGCTTGCCCCATTGATAGCTGATATTTTTGTGAGGAGCAAGGAGGGAAAGATCGGTCTATCTGCATTCTCCAAATATGGCTTCCGCAGGTACATTCTCACCATTTTCGTATTCTATATTGCTATTCAAATTCTAGTTTCTAGCATGTATTTTCGTGTTTTTACAGCAAGCACCAAAAAGTATGGCAAAACAAAATCTATGTATGGAAATTAAGCTTCAATCTACTCTTTGACTCTCTATCGCGTCTACTTTACCCATGCATATTAGTTGAGATGGTTTAAGAGATGAAATGAGATGAGTTGAGATGATTGTGAATAGTAGCGAGATTTGTGAGTTGAAATTTGTGAATAGTAGTAAGATGAGTTGAGATGATAAATCCAAACCAGCTCTAATCATGCATCCATCCATCTCTTGACCATCAGGTAGAGTCAGCAGGAAAACTAATCTCTAATTATTTTTTTTAAAAGAAAAAATAAAACAAAACCCCAAGAGACTACTTTTTTACTTTTTTTTTTCCATGCATTTTTGTAATGTAGGACCGTTTTTGGAAAATAAGAAAAACACGAGAGTCTGCCTGGTTTTAGAGGAGATCGAGGAGACTCTCATAATTATATAAGTCGATCAATTTTGTTTACTAAAATAAATTCAATGAAGAGAGCTTCATAAATGAATCAATTAACTCATGCACTTTTTATGGAGTGCTTGCATGGAATCATTTACACATTTAAGTTGTTAATTATTTAAAATTAAAGCGGGTTTGAGTGCTAGTTATTTTCTTTTAACCGAACTTCGTTGTAAGGAATTTCCTAGATCTAAAAGAACATCTGAGAAGGCACAACCACTACAAGAGATTGGGTTTTTTGAGATAAAAAATTTTCTCAAAAATCCCAAATTTCGTCCTAAATTGTATTTAGAGATAAAAAAAATTTCGTCTCTATTTTGTCTCGAAAAAACCGTCTCAAAAAGTTTTTAGAGATGAAAATCAAATTTCGTCTTAAAAAATTATTTTTAGAGATGAAATTGGGCGGAACCAATCGAAACCTCTCGAACGGAACTTTTTTTTTAGGCGAACCAATTTCGTCTCAATACATTGTTTGAATGAAATATTTCTCCGTTCGAACCGACACGTCCATTCGAACAATATGAAATATTCATTAGAACTAATGAATATATTTGACCCTGTTCGAACGAACGGAATGTTTAAACAGATTTTATAAATTTTTTAAATGACTTGTGTTTGAACATAAATTATGTATGTTCGAACATAAATTTTATTTTTGGGAATTATATATGTTCGAATGGGGTTTTACATATTAATGTTGTACGAACAAATATTTTATTGTTCGAATGTCCGTACGGACTGTATTTCTTGATTGTTGTTCGAATGGTTTAATTTTTGTTTGAATGGGTCTGTTTTTGTTCAAATGGATTTATAAATGGTAATTTGTTGTTTGAACTGGTTATTTACTGTTCGAACGGTATTAATCACACAGATCAGAATTTA
Source organism: Juglans microcarpa x Juglans regia (assembly GCF_004785595.1). Classification (NCBI taxonomy): domain Eukaryota; kingdom Viridiplantae; phylum Streptophyta; class Magnoliopsida; order Fagales; family Juglandaceae; genus Juglans; species Juglans microcarpa x Juglans regia. The sequence continues at coordinate 839,954 of NC_054595.1, forward strand.
ATTAAAAATATCATACTAATATTACACAAATTGTAATTCAAACATCAATTATTCAAATGTTTTGGAACATTATAATATAAAGGCAATTAAAGAAAAAATAAACTTTAAGATTATGGTGGTGGCATAGAGTTTTAGGACATCATTAACTGGAACTATTCAAACATTTTTTAGTTATTCAATTCCAACCTCTTTTGCATGTTCTCTTATAATCTTGCCTCAAAATCCGCTACTTGATCTAATCGAGTCAGCATCTCTTTTTTCTTGGACCTCAATCGTTCTATCTCAAGTGTTGCTTCCTCCAATTTTTTACTCTTGTCATCATTCGTTCTGGCTCGAGAAGATGATGATGATATTGATGATAGTTTCACGCAACGTCCTAGGCTCCTCAAATATCCAGAACATAATCCAAAAACTTGAGAAATGATCTAAGTATCGTTAACAGATAATTTATCAATCAGTTCTGCAGAAGTTTCCTTAATAGATATCATATTTTTCTACAAAAATAAAAACATTAAAGTTAGTATAAGTAAAAAAAATATTATTAGATAATGAAATTAAATAAATTTAAATTTACATAATTTGTCTCTACTTCATGATTGGTCCAAACACCATCACGATTTTTATGTGTTTTAGCGTGCAATTGGGTCAAATCATAGTCAGCAGGACTTTCTTCTTCCTATAAATGGAAAATCTATTTTAAAACTTAAATCAGAAAAGTGTCTTATATGTTAATATTTAACGGGGACGAGAATAATTTACCTTTTTTTATAGACAAATGATGAAAAAATTGAGAACCCACATGATGGTGTATTGCTAATTTTGATCTATTTGCTTGCTTTACAGTACTCCATTGCTAAAAAAATTATGTTTATATGTTTAATACATCAAAAAAGATAGCAGCGAAATTATCTGATAAGTAGAATTTTCAAACATATCACAAACTTTTTCTCATTCGTTGGGTGGCATTGCTTGGAATGGATTTTGGCGGGCTTCTGTTGCAGTACGAAACTTCTTATAGTGTGCATGACATTGACCCTTGTACCTCCGGAATGCATTTGATATTAGTTCCTTAACCGTTAATCAATCATCTCGTCAGCCAAAATTAAGTTCAAATACTTCATTTAAAAAATTATAAATAATTAGTATAAATACAAAGTAATTTTAAATTAACATGTTATATACTTAGTTGCTTGGGATGTAGTTTATTATCAAGCAACGATTTTTGATGTGGTCTTTCACATCTTGAGAAACTTTAGACTATGAGGATGTAGCTATCGGTGCAAACGTTCGAGTCAGCATACCAACATAAGATGCAAGCCATGTTGCCGAATCTTCGGAGCCACCGGTGTGATAATCAGGAATATCAACTTTAATTTTACCTATTTTCCTTACTTTTCTATGCAGACACCCCTCATAGTACCTCAACCTCGACGCTGGCTTACAACAACTATATATATAATAATTAAAGCATATATTTTAATTATATTATTTTATTTTAAAGATATATATTACTTAAATTGAGCATAAGATGTGATATTTATTTTGATAAAATACTTCTGAATCTGGTGATGTTGACCCATTATTGATGGCAAGTGAACAACACGGGGAGTCAGTAATGGATGAGAATGATACACGTGTTGCTTTGCATTTGGGAGACATATCTGTTTGAAATTATAACAAATTATTATTCAAACAAACATTATAGACATTTATAAGAATAATACTTACAAAAATATCTGTTTGAAATTCATTCATTATCAATTTTGCTAGATCAGTTGCCCTTATTCTCATTAGACACTTCAGTTGATTCATCTTCTTTCGACACTTCACCTTTAATTACTTCAGGTTGAATATCTTCTCTACGCAATGAGACCATGTTATATTGGCTTAGATCAACAAATAAATTGATGTCTGATTCATTTTCTTGATATGCTTATTCTTTTGCTGGATTATCAACTTCTTCATGTGGTTCGTCTGCCTCTAAAATATTATTATATACATTTCTTGGTGCAAACTTCTCCATTACCCACCATGGGTTCCCATACTTTGGATCATCTAAATAAAAAAAACTTGATTATCTTGGCAAGCAAGAACAAAAGGATTAGCCTCATACCATGTGCGAGATGTATTAACACACATTACGCACTCCCAATCTAGGATTTGAGACATCCCACTAATTACATTTAAACAACCAGACCATATATCCCTCACATACTTTAACTGTAGAAGTCAATATTATCATCCCTATGGCTTCTTTCAACTAAGACTCCACAATTTTGAGTTTTTCCTATATCGTTTTCTGTCAGCTGTGTGAAATCTATATCCACTCACCAAACATCCTAAGTATTGGATGGCCTGTTTGGACGAAGGACATGCCAGAGCATACAGTTCTGGCAAGATTTCTTTTGAATTTTCAGTATATTTCGATACAACCTACATCAATAAATATTATTATAGTTATATCAATGTTAGATAGAAATCAGTGAAGTTTAATGGTATGTAGTTCGTATTATTATAAGAAGGGGGTTTATAGTAATACCGTATGTTCAAACCACGAGACAAATTTCTCTTCATACGTCTTTTCTACGTCAGTTACGTCATTCGTGTGAAGTAGTTGTATATGTTCGCTGCATGTTCTTGTGAACTATTAATTTGTAACAACTAATAATATATTATTATACATGAACTTAAATTAGATACTATTTCTTTAGAGGATCATCACTAACCTCAAGTAGTGGTCAATTTCTGCACAATTATTCAAGACATACCATTGAACTCTTTCAAACTCTTGTCCACATATGTCATAGCCCCCTTGTGCGCCTATGGGACGTCCGGTCAGAAAAAATATAAAAAATGCCGATGAGACTCCCATTTATCTACATTCATAATTTCGATTTGGTCTCTTAAATCTAGTATCAACACCGCGGAAATACATTGAACAAAAGATGTCACTCATTATCAATGTATGACTCTACAATCGAACCCAGACGAGCTTTATTCCCCACAGATAGTTTAAGATTTGCCAAAAACAGTTCAATAGGATACATCCATCTCTACTGAACTGGGCTAGCGACTAAAGATCCACAAGGTAGGTACATAGCCAAATGAACCATTACATCAAAAAATGAAGGCGGGTACAAACTCTCCAATTTGCACAATATCACTGCAATGTCAACTTCCAATTTTAACATTGCATCAACTTTCAACGTTCTATTACAAATGTCCCTTAAAAGTCCCATTAATTCTGTGAGAGCTGTATGAACATCACAAGTAAGCTTTCCATGCACACCAATCGGCAACAGACGCTGTAGAATTATATGACAGTCGTGACTTTTAAGACCAGTTATCTTCCAATCATGTGTTCGAACATATCTTGACATGTTTGAAGCATAGCCATTAGGTAATTTGATTGTCATGAACCAATCATAGAATTTATTTCTCTCATCATTTGAAAGTGTATACCATTCGAAGAACATATAGGCTGATGACCCATTATCTTGTAAATGCAACTATGGTCTTATCCCCCATCCCTTTAAATCTTTACGAGAGTTAGTTGTATCTATTTTCTTCCATTCTTTTGACATCAGAGTGTCCAATATATTCTCACATATATTTTTCTTAATATGCATAACATCTAAATTGTGGAGTAATGTCAAGCTAGATTAGTATGGCAACTCGAAAAAATACTTTTTTTTTTTTTTTGTCTAGTTAAGCTCCATTTCTTGTCGTTTTCTCTTTCAAACTCTTGTATCTTTCCCAAATCTATTTTCTAAAACATCTCCCAACTGCTCGATAATATCATTCCCAGACAACTCTGGCGGTAATGACCTGCACTTAACTCTTCCATCAAATATCGCTCTATTTGAACGACATATATGATCATGTGGTAAATATCGACAGTGTCCCATGAAACATAACTTCTTACTATTTGTCAACTACTGAGGTTGTGTATCTTTATTGCAAACAGGCCAAGCCATTTTACCTTTTGTGCTCCACCTAGACAAGTTTCCATATGCTGGAAAATCATTTATTGTCCACATAACTGCAACATGCATCTTGAACTCTTGCGACGAGGCCACATCATATGTACTGACACTCTAATCTTACAACTCTTTCAACTCTTCAATTAGTGATTGTAGATATACATCTAATTCATTCCCTGGTTACCTTGACCCTGGTATCAGTAGAGTCATCATAAAATATAGATCATTCATACACTTCTGAGGTGACAAGTTATAGGGCATTAATATGACAGGCCAAGTACTATGAAAAGTGCTCATGTTGCCAAATGGATTAAAACCATCCGTTGCTAAATCAAGACGTACATTGCTAGATTTTTCGACAAACCATGGATACTCGACATCAAATTTCTTCCATTGTAAGGAATCTGTAGGATGCGAGAGGAAGTTTTCATTTTGAACTATTTCTATATGATGCTGAAACATATCTTTCGTAGTCAACCGGGACATAAATAATCTTGGAAATCGAGGAATCAACAGAAAATGTCTTAACATTTTTTGGTGTACATTATGTTTATCGAATGTCCATTTGACTCATGACACACTGGACGTGAATGAAATTCTGCATATTCCTACCAGAAGAGAACACAATCATTTTTACAAGCTTGTATGATATTATAATCAAATCCTAGCCCTTGCTTCAATTGCTTCCTTCATAAAAATTATGGGGTACTACGTTATCCTGAGGGAGAACCTCTTTAAATAATTTTAGTAATATGTCGATGGGCTTGACAAAAATAAGACAAATAGACTTAATATAGAGCAATCTCATTGTGAAAGACAACTTGCTATAACGGGTGCACCCGTCCTACAACTCTCATTGTGCAACCTCTCACAGTCTTCCAAAATTTTCATTTCCCTCAATTGATTGTATAGATGTTCCTTCTCCTTCCCTCGTCCTAAATATTCTTGCACCCAGATCGCCTAACATCTCAATCATATCCTCTTCATTATCATCACTATCATCTGAAGCATCCAAATTAATATCGTCCATGTTGATGTCATTACATTCCTCTATTTAATTGGACTGACTACTAAATCTAACTCTTTTAGGAAATGGTTCGTCATGTAAGACCCAATGTGAGTATTTAGGATTGATTCCATTTATAAATAAATGATCCTTTACTAATACCAACTTATAAGAACTAAGATTTTTGTACTTCTTGTATTGATATCTTATAAATCCTTGCCTGTCAACACTCATGCGAGCAAACTCTATAACAAACTTAACCCCTCGTGCATACTCCTTATAGTCTCACCGAAGTTTATCTCCCAACAACATCCAACTTTTATCCATCATATTTCCATTACTCGTCGGTTGCTATAAAAAAAGCCCATTTCATGGGATAAACACTATTAAGAGTATATTCTAATATACTTGTTTAATTACCATCTATTTTATAAGATAGTTGGTCTTATCCCACTCGAGAGACTATCATCTATACCGCATATATACTCAGTCCAAAACTCTACTGTTACTAAAAATTTCGGCAGCATTTCCGTGCAATTCTCCAAGTATGCTAGTCACGATAAGTCATCGATCCTATTCATGAGCCGAAAAACTTACGGACCACATACCTGAAGAATGTAAGAAAATGTTAAACCAAAATTTAAATTGATTAACACAAGAGTTTAAACCGAATATATCTGCCACATAGATGATAGAATCACAAGCCGTCCACTTTGGACAATTCAAGAGTTGTACCTAAACATTTTTTAAGAGAATAATTGGCCAGAAGTCTCGAACTGGTCTAAGGTTTAATTGCATGTAAAAATAACTCTAAAATCCAGCACCTAAACGGTAAACCAACCATATTCTAAATCACAAATACATTGCAAAATCACATTCCAAATCACAAATATCTTGCAAAATTACATTACAAATATTTTAAGTATTAATAAGTATATATTTTAATTTAAGTATTTCTAATTCTTATGTTTATTATATTTTAAGTATTAATAATTTTAATTAGAGTGCAAAATATGTTTTAATTATACATTATAGTTTTTTAATTAAATATTTTATAAGTATATATTTTAATTTAGGTATTTCTAATTCTTATGTTTATTATACTTTAAGTATTAATAATTTTCATTAGAGTGCAAATATGTTCTATTAACGCTATTAGTCTTTTAAGTAAAATCTTTTAAGTTTAGTCTTTTTAAGTAAAATATGCTACTTTCTATTTGAACAAGATTCTGTTCGAATTGGGTTGGTCCCGTTTGAATGAAAATTAGTGTTCAAACGGGACCAACCCAAATTCTAGATACGAGACAAAGCAAAATACTGAACCATAAAATCTAATTTTCACAAAGATAATCTCCTAAGATGCATATTTCAATAGAATACATTTCACATGGGATTGCACAAACATAAATATACCTACATATGATTATTAATTAAAAAATATAAATTATAAAATACTAAAAATTAGAAAACTTACCTCAAATTTTAGCAATCCAATAAAAATATGAATATACAATACGTACATATGCATAACAAACATTATGAGAAAACCATAAATGTAACACCCGAACCCAGTCAAATAGCTTTACAAAATTTTCGGGACAAGAGTATTTTTTTTTTTTTAGGCTAAAGAGCCCAGCCCGTGAGAACAAGTCCGGACTTCACGTCGCACAGTGTCAAGCCGTTTCTATTTTCTTGCACGTCCATCCCTTCCTTTTATTTAGGTTTGTTTTGTTTTCTACTTATTGCTTATATATATGCTAAGTTTCTCTCAAACCTAGAATGAGTGCGGCTGCCTCTTTTCACGCCCTCAGCACCCTTTGATCATGTTTTCAAATGATGAAGTATTATAGAAGCTATTGCATAGCCAGTCTAATAAATAAAAATTTCCTTGTTACCTTTGAATTACAAGTTATATTATTGTGTTTTAAACTTTTGATATGTATTTGTAAACTCTAAATTTTCCATGTTTACAGAAATGATCTTGGTAAGTTAAATTTATATTAAGTAAAGCTTCTTTCAAAAGTAAGTGATAATGTTGTAATTTTATTAGGATATAGTTTGTTAAATAATTTTTATGTATAACTTAAAAAGAAATTTTGGCATAATTATGTTTTGTAGTATTAAATCTAATAGTTTGATTTTTCCTTAGTAATTAAGTTAGAGTTAATACTTTAGTTAGAGATTTAGTTGGAATTTGAGAAGTGTTAACATTTTTAGGAATTCGTGAATTTAAGTTTCCGAAGAATTAAAATAAGTTATTTTAGTATCTTAGGCTTAAATATTGAAATACGTATTCGATTGGAAATAAATGAAAATTACGTGATTATGTTATAGGTGAAGATTAATATTTGTTCAGTATTTTTGAGGAAATTTTCGAAAAGCTAAGAAGTCCAGGTAAGCAGAGTTCCTATACTACACTTTGCATAAAATAAAATGATCCGAGGTTGATTTTGGAAAATATATGCATGTTTTGTTATGAAAAGAAATTTTGGAAACGACTTCTGTTATTTGTTCTGCATTACTCATGAAATTCTGTATAAGGAAATATTTTCTGTCATGACTAGTGTAGACATGAGCTTATTTTGACATTTCATTTTTGAACTGTGCAAAAGAGAGCGAATATGAAATTTTGTGCATAAATTATATTTTTGTGATCTGATTATGTTCTACTCTGAAAATGTTCTGTACTCTGATATGATAAGATGTGATTTCTGAAACCTCTGGTATGACATCTTGTTTCTATTCTGACCTTACCAAGGGTGTAAAATTGTGGCCTTTGTTTGGATTGGTACCAACTTTTCTGTTTCTGGTGCACCCACTTTAGAAACAAAATGGTTTTTTGCGTGGTCTTTCCTATGTGCACACTCGGGGCTCCGAGAATGATAAGGGGAAGATTCACATTCTGTTTCTACTCGGTTGGCAGTCGGGGTTTGCACAACCCTACCACAGGGGTTAAACATGGAATTTTGTTCTAATTTGATGTTTCAGTTATATTGTGCTAAGGGAATTTTGAATAAGAATATATTTGAACTTTAGCTCTGATATTTTTGATAATATGTTCTGACTCTGCATTCTGAAAATAAAAAGTGTTTTGTTCTGTCTTCTGAATTCTGTAAATGCTCATATTTGCATACTAGTATATGTTCTTTGCTTACTGAGTTATTGATAACTCACCCCTTATCTCTATAATATGTTTCAGATAATTTTTATGCAACAGCTGTAAATTAGGAATAGAGAATACTTACAAGTTTTGTTGATCATAAAAGACTAAGTGCCTTGAGATACAAGGACTTTTGGAGAGTCTTTTGGTAATGTTGATATTTTATGTGACTTAGGTATTTTGAGTAATGGATATTTTTAATCTTTGTGGAAAAGTTTATGTATATTAATGAGACACTTCTTATGTGCCCTTATGTAGGAACATGTATATCTGTGTTGAACAAATATATTAATATGTTATGAAAACTCTGGTTTATTTTAAGTTTTGTTAAAGATGATTTTAAGTGACATGAGTTAACTCTTCAAACCCTCGGGGTCGGGGCGTTACAATAAATCAAATGCAATAATAAAAAATAATGTCTACTCAAAATACAAAAAAATAATGCCTACCTCTTCTAAACCTCTCATCTCTCTCAAGAATCTCTTCTCTCTCACTAGAATTGTTCTTCTCTCTCTCTCTCCACAACACTCACTCATGGACCACAAAATCACCTTATAGTGCTCTGCCTCTCTCAAATTTCAGTTCATGCGTGAAAATGAACTTAAGGTATAGGTTTATGAATCTATGAAGTCCAGTTCGAACGGGTAATTTACGCATTCGAACACAAAAATTTCAAAAAGTCGCCAAATTCTGTCGCGATTTAATTCAACCACAAACATTTGAACGGGTAATATATTAGTTCGAACTAACAACTCAAAATATTCCTTCGCATATTCTTCAAATGTAGAGAAGAACAGAGGGTATTTTTGTAACCAAATTCAGCAAGTGCATTCGAATAGAGAATTTCACGTTCGAATAATATACTATTCAGAATATTTGGCGCGAAGTTTCCCTCCAAACACATTCTATGAGATAAAAATCCGTTCGAACTAATATTATTATTATTATACTTATAAGTATATATATAATTATAATAATCTATTATATATAATAGATTAATAATCTATAATATATAATATAGTAACTATATATAATACTTACACTATAACAGCTATATAATAGTTATACCAAATATAGTACTTATTAATACATAGTAATTATATTAACTTGTATAGTTATCATAACTTCTAATAGTTATAGCTATATAGTAGCTTAGTATGTTATAGGTAATAAAATAAGTATATTACAAATAATATACTAAGTATATTAGATACAAGTATTATAATACTATTATTAGTATTATTTTTTTTTAATTTTGTACTTTGTAATATTAGTATTAGTAATATAATTAGATATATATTAGTATAATCACCGTTCGAATAGATTTTTTGTCCGTTCGAACAACATTTATTAGTATAACAACCGTTCGAACAATTTTGTTACTGTTTGAACGAGACATCATGGACATCATATACCCACTTCGAATAGATTGTCATTTACGTTCCAAGTTCAAACAAAAACTCGTCAAGAGCAACCAAATCGCCTGTTACTCCTCCGCCACTCATCCGCTGTAGCAAGCCCACATTTGAACTTCTAAGAGGTATGGGTCAAGTCCCATCTTCTATTGTTTATTTTTTATTTATTTATTATGAATGAGTTGTGTTTGGGGGTTATGGATTTCGAATCCAAAATCCTCCATTTTGGCGTTTCCAGCCAACTAAAACCAAAATAATCGGTAGAAATGATGAGGCTTTACTCCTTAATCATTTCTACCGATTAAAACAAAAGATAACATTTAGATTAGATTTTTTAGTTCGGGGTTGAGTCGACTCAGCCATGTCTGTTTGGCGTGTTCTCGTTCAAACAGACGAATAATACGTTCGAACGCTTAGCTGCCAAACAGACATATTTCTATTCGAATAAATTAATTTGAATGAACACAAATTGCTTGTTCAAATGAACATAACATACTGTTCGAATAGATATTTTCCTAGTTCGAACGATAAAGTTACATTACAATGGTTAGTTCGAATAGAATATGTTGCGTTCGAACGAGTTATTTTCAATTCAATACAATATGTTATAATTCTTTAATTATATAATAATACAATTATTTTAATTATATTCTTACTTTCCTTGTAGTCAAATCGTGTACTAATAGCATCTAGCGGAATAAAACGTGCGAAGATCAGATCGACCAAAGTAGTGGAGCAGCTCATGCTCAGGAGACGAGGCCCATACTTGTCAAGCGGGAGATCATTTTGGATGAATTATGTGATCTTTCATGGGAGGGATGGAGCATATAGTCCATCATTCCGACAGGGGATGGACGCCGATCTGTCAATAGTGAGAGATTGCATATCCAGAGATGGTCGGTGAGTTTTACCGTTTTATGGGAGAGCATGATGCTGATGCTTTGTGCTACAGTTTAGCGGTCCAGGGAGTGAGTATTACTTTCTCACCCAGCATTATTGCCTAGTTCCTTGACCTTCTGCGTGTGGTCAGCGCATATCCTGCAGCGGCTACGGCGGCTACACCACGAGCAACGGCTGCACCTAAGGTTGTGCATAATGGGCCATAAGCCAGATCCGTCCGAAAGATCTGACTTTCCCAACCCATGAAAGACGGGTTCATCGGGTCAAAAGTGAAAGGCGGGTTTTAGGAAAAATAACCCGTCGAAACTGAAAACACTTCAAGACAAAAACACTCTAAAGTCTGAACGAAAACACTCCATTCTTCTCTCCACTGCAGAAACCCTAGTCATTGTCGCCGTTCGCCGTCGCTGGTCGTTGAGGTCATCGCAGAGGTGCGTTCTCTCTCTCTCTCTCTTTTGCGAACAACCCACTACGCCATTTGGCTTTCGCTTTCCATGTTTGGCTTGAATGCAGTGTACCCCCCTCCCCCAATCATCTCTATATATTTTGAGTTTTTTCTCATCTTGACAACGATGGGTACCTTAAGTGTGAGACACACTAGTTTTCCATGAATAACCCTACTTAGTTTCTAGATTTTGACCTTTAAAAGTATTTTAACTTGGCTACAAACCCAGAAAAGCTTTTGGGTTTTGTTCCATGATTGGCATGGATAATGTGGATTCACGTGCAAATTTTCTGGGTCTGGTTTTCTTATCCAAACTTTTAGTATTTTTTTTGTTTGGGTGGTGGTAGTTTTCTCCTGTTTCTTTCCATTTTTTAGGAATCTTTAGTATCAACATGTGAAAAACAAGATAAATAACTTGTTGCCTTAAGACATCGTTCTTAGAAAACAAAACTCTGCCAAGTTCATCAGCACTTATGTATGGAAACAATTTTTGCAATCTAAATGTTTGCATGGACATTTTCCTATTTTCTTGGTTGGCATACTCCTTGAAGAAAGATAGTAAAGAGATTTATGATAGAACGAGGTAGTAATAGTTTGTTGTCTAAAGTTTACAAAGTTCTATGAAACCAATCTATTCATCACTATCTATTTACTTGGGCTGCTAACATCTTAAAGGATAATGTCCTGAAAACTTGACAAGATTGCCTTTCTCATAAGTTCCAGCAAGCAGGACCTTAAAATTTCGTAACGGGCATGAAGTGTTGGAGGACCAACATATGCTTTGATATCAGCTCGATCAATAAATGCAATATCTGAAATCCAACAATGGGTAAATACACACATTTTAAGAGTTGGTGAACTCTCTTAAAAGTCAAATGATATTGATCAGAATGTAAATAGAACAAAAGGGGGATGATTAATCTTTACAGCTTAAAATGTCAGATAACATTTGTCATGAGAGAGAGAGAACTGAAAGAGGATAGAGGAATACCCACGGTAAACAAAATGTTGAGAAAAAAAATAAAAGGACAAGAAAATAAAGAAAAGAAACAAGGGTCTGGAGGATAAGCTAACTAATTGCTGGGATTCAAGCTGGTCAGTGATGAGAGGTGTGGAATTTCTAAACTCAATTTTTTCATCAGATTTGTAGAAATCTAGTAGCTAAAGCTTCATAGATTTTACTAGATTAAAAATCTTACTGGTTTGGAGATCCTTTAAGATGTTAGCAGCCCAAAAACTATTCTCTATCTATAAACAAAATAGAGAATAAGATGATTGCTTCTTCCATAAATATTGTTTAGAGATCAACTACGCTTGCATGTTTTCTATTGGAAAGAGATGAGTAGTGATCGAGATGAGTCGTGTCTGTCCCAAGAAATAGTTTCCAGTTTGAATGATGAAGAATAAGCCAACAAAGTCCACTCTCTCTCTCTTTCTTTTCTTTTCTTTTTTCCATTTTCTTTGTCCGTATATACTTTCTGTTTCTCTCATGCATCCATTGTATCTATTTGTGGAATTATGGGTTTTGTTGTCCTTTAAACATATCTCTTCAGTGGTCATTCATTGGTGCTAGATTGCTTTATGTTATGTCTGACAGTTCTTCTCCTCATTCCCATTCCCAAACAGATAGTCACTAAATTTGAATTATCACTTGGTTTCTCTTTGATCATTTATTCATCTTAACTACTCAACAATCTGTGAGAGAACTAGGTAGTAATAGTTTGTTGTCTAAAGTTTACAAAGTTTTATGAAACCGTTGATTTTCAATCATAAAAATAGAGTAATTTTCAGTTCATATCCTAATATCTTGATTTTTATATGTTATATTATATGTCAGCTCATATATGGATTGCTTCGAAAGTGACACTCGTACAAACAGTAGCGGAAGAGATGGGAAGCTGATGTAATTTGATCGTTGGATGCTCCTTAGTCTTTTGTAATAGTTGATATTCATATTTTCTAATTTAGATAGTTTTTGTAATAAATGACTTTTGTACATCTTTTTATTAGTTTTTGTACAAATTTAACCTATATGTTAGCCATTAAATCAAACAGTTCTAAGGAAGGAGGTCATTAGTGGTAACATAGGCAGTATGGATAAAGTCCATCCAAGGGCCTCTTTATTCTTTATAAAAGTTTATTTTTTAGTAAGTATTGTTGAAGTGAGGTTGGCATAAACTTTGAGGTTGGTATAAACTTACTTTACAAAAATATGACGTTTCAACCGTTGGTGATATACAATAACCACTGTAGGATGTAGCAGACAAGGGAAAAAAAAACCGATCCAACCCACACAGTAACGGGTTGGCATGCAAACAGTAGCGGGTTTGGTTGGACTGGGCCCAGACCTGGTTAACTGTCATCGGGTTGCAGCCCTAGCTGCACCATCTGATTCGGACACACCGACCACATCCTCATTGCCAGCGCTGAATGTAGAGTCGGATGGTACTTCAGATGAGGATCTACTGATGATGGTCTGATAGAAGATTAGGTCCGTTAGCTTGTGCGAGACCCTTCGGCTCCTCCATATGATGGGAGCAAGGTGATTCAACAAGTCGACTGTATAGCATTTTTCAGAATGCTTGATTTGATTGTTGGGTATAATATCGATCCAAAAAAACACAAGATTGATTTCGAGATCAATTGAGCCAAATTTTTGTTGCGGATAGCACGGGGCGACCCAATTGATCTGGCATTGTATTTCTTCCCCCGCATTCAATCAGAGTCACGCTATTCCAGTAGAGGTAGTCTACCATTTGCACTGTTCATATCTAACCTCCTATTCCGATCGAGGGTTACAGTGTCTGCGATTGAGAGGAGGTCGCCATAGATGAGACCTCTTAACAAGATTACATTCAGTAAGAGTAAGGGGCACTTGTGAAAGACTACACCAGAACAACCCAGTGGCACGCCGACCGATCCAGCTTCTAGTAGTACTGATGTTGTGGCTACTTTGGATTAGGTACGAGCCCTATTTATGTTCGTTGAGCCCATCATGGAGAAGGTTAGGGATCTCAATGGACACATTAAAATGTCACGAGAGGATTTTGATCTACTTAACAAGTAGATTGTTTTAGTTATTATTTTACTTTTTTATGTTGTATAGAACATTATATATTTAGGATGTTAATGTATGGTTTTTATTTCTCGTGTTTGCTACTTTGTTTATTTTTTTCATTTTACTTATCGTTCATGATAATATAAAATATGACACTATCTTTAAAGTTATATTTATATAAATTTAACATAAAAGAAATCACTATAAAATTTTGAAATTAGTTACATAACATTAATTTATAAATTTATAAATATTTTAGCTCACCGTAAATAATATTATATAATATATGCACATTTTTTATATTTTGAAAATGATAACAAATTAATGGAAAAAATATATACACAAATTAAAGATGATAAACAACTAAAATATAATTTCCAACCAAATTAATTGTTTAAATGAATAAATATGGTATTCGAATAAGTTCGAACGATATTTCACGCATTCGTATGGTCCATCAACCTTGCCGCTACATTTTCCCACCAAATCTCTTCCATTCGAATAAATAAATATAAGTTCAAACGTTTATGAACTTTCCCTGAGAAAAAAAAATTAATTTCTTGCCAAGATTATTATTCGACAAGATTATATAATGTTCGAGCAGATTTTAATTCCATGTTCGAATCTATTTTGTTCAGTTTGAACGCCTGTGCATTTTTTTGACGATTTTATTCATCACAAAATATCCGTTCGAATGGATATTTATTCGTTCGAATGAATTTAGAAACTCAGCCAGTTTTTGAGACTCTCCAAAAAGTACTTTAAATTCGTCCCTAACAAATTTTGTCCCTAAAAGTAAAATTTCTTGTAATGAACATGCTTATATATATATATATGCATGCATGCAGGATGCTAATCCAAGACGTATTCGAAAAATTTCTTCCCCACTAGTGTGTCGATCTTAATTTTTTGTCCCTTTAGCAGTTTCTAAAGTAGCAGCATATATATACTGTATACATACATACATACAAATATATATATATATATATATATATATACACACACACATACACACATACACACACATATACACATGACATATACATTGACATGAATTATGCATGGGAAGATAATAGAGAGGCAGCCGGCAGGGAAGCATGTCTGCCACTTTGGTAAAGAGCAAAAGGAGACAATATCATCCATGCACCTTACCTTGTAATGGTTAATATTGTTCACACTGTTGTTAACCTTTCTTAATTACTTAGACACAGAAATAACGTCCAGGATGGAGCTGCTTATAACATGCATGCATTACAATTATTATGGTAACGAAAACGATGCTCTTTGATTGTTGCTTTTGTCATCTTAATTATAAAATATTCGGAACATTTAATTAACTAATAAATAAAGCATCTCGATCGATTGGCCGGGCTTGGGTTGAATACTATCTTTAATTTATAACCGGCCGTCTCATGAGTTGAAACCAGCTTGGAAGGAAATGGTACGACATACAGTTTATATATTTAAATGACCGACATTAATCTTATACATGAGCTAGCTAGGGACGTTCTATTAGCTGGCTAGGCAGGAAGCTGACATTAATTCAAAGATCCTTAGACATTAATTCAAAGATCCTTAGACATTAATTCAAAGATCCTTACTTTCGGTAAAGAGAATCACTACTTTGAGCCCCAACGGTGATAATCTAAAGCTAGATACACTTTTGATGTACAGCTAGCTGCTAAATTTGATTCACTTTTACACATTAATGTCGCCGACCATTTTATCCGGCCGGGATTGTTACCCCTTTAAATAAGAAAATATTACCAAATTCAAGCTTTCTCATATAATATATTTTTGTCATTTGTAATGCGAAGGACCCAACAATAAGAGCAAAATCATGTATATATAGTTTTCATGTACCTAGTGGTTGACGATAACTCCGAAGTCCTACCGATCGATTTTTTAGTTATATTTTATTTTTAATAGAATTTGTTAGGTACAAGTAGTTTGGTACTAAATCGCGTACCAACGTTTACATAATTTTTTTATGATAAAAAAATTTGAAAAAGAATAAGATTATCTGCTTCATAAAAATTATTTCCGTCTTCAATTCACATTGTTTTATGAAATAAAATATCTTATATTCCCTCGCAAGAAAACTTTTAGAAAAATGTTTGAGATCTCGAAAATGGATCTCGAAGATTTCTCTTGAAACTTTATTTATTAATTTTTATTTTTTTATTTTTACTTAATGATTAAGGAAGTGTTTTTTAATAATATTGTGAATTTTTTATTTTTTTAAATATTTATAATGATTAAAAAATACATAAAAAAATGGAAAGAAAAATAAAAAAATAAAATACACCATTCGAAATTTCGTTCGAGATAAATCTTCGATAAGTGTGGCGCCACTCAAACTTTTACTACAAGGATACTTTCCTTGGTATTGACGCTCGGCACTCCATTACGTACGAAAGTACTGTTGTGTAAGGAGAAATCATAATAAAATTGACTCACCCGCGTAAAATTGAGATCCATCCATTTATTTATGTATATGTTTAGAAACAAAACTTCGGAATATTTTATTATTATTTAAAAATAGATTATTTTTATTTATAAATTATTTATTATTATTTATAGTAATAGATGATTAGGATTAATTTGAATTTCAAACTCATCTCAACTCATTTAATCATTACAATTTTATCAAATCACAATATAAAATATAATAAATATTGAAATATTTTCAAATCTTAAAATAATAATAATATTAAAAACTAATATCTTTACAATATTTTATTCAATTTTTAACTTTCAACTCAGTTCAATTCAATTCAATTCAATATCTAAATACAACCTTAATTTTTATAACCTTCTTGACCTTCGTGAGGAGTGGAACTCAAAGATAGTGATAATTCTTGCAAAATCAGAACCCGCACGCGTGAGCTAATTAATTAACTCCATTTGGCTGTTAAGAATATTTTAGATAATCTGTAAATAGCTTGTGAATAGAAAAATATTGTTTATAAATAATAATAAAATAATCTAATAACAGATGTGTTCCCAACAGTCTAAGAATTCCATGGAAATAGCTAGAGTGCCATACAGTGCCAATCAGATGAAAAATTATATTCCGCAGCACTACAGTGCCATATACCTGCTTATATTTTTTATCTTTTTTTTTTTTTTTTTTAATTTTTTGGATCGGTAGGGTTTGAGTAGAAAAACTCAATATAAATTCACATATAACAACCTTCAAAACCAAAATAAACTTACAGATTTGCCACCTTTATTTTCTTGACACCAATATGATTCACAAAAGCTGTTCATGTTCCACGACCTACACATCCGACGTTTTTTCCTCAGCTTTAAGAAAGCTGAGATAAATACAGACAGACAGAAAAGATAACTAGATACGATGCTCTAACAAATACATCCATGAAAATTACGTCAAGCGCACAGAAGATTATCTGAACCTATTATACAGAACCTATTAATATATTTAAAAGAAAAAAAGAAACTGAAACGAAAGTTCATACTTTTAAAAGCGACGTAAAATTCAACAAGAAATGGCCTTTTTGCTTGGTAGCCCAACAGAATCTTAGTAGCTTCTCTCTTATTCCATGCTGTCATGCATGCGGTCAACATCGACGTCGTTCGGGGTTCCATTGCGGCTGTGCAGGGCTGAAATTCACCGAGGTCACTCTGGAGTCGAGGAGTTCCACGATCGGAGAGGAGTTAACGCACCTTGGAACTTTGTACTGGTTGATAGATGCTCCCCGGGAGATTGCATAATCCATGAGCTCTTCAAAGGTGCCGTTCTTGACCACCCTTATCTCAAGGGGACCGATCGAGTTGTCTGCAACTCGGCTTTGTCTGTACACCGAGTTCAGAGACTCCTCCATGGCTAAGCAGCATAGGTTCAAGACCTCATGAGTCGGAGGGTTAGCCGGGTCCGTCACCAGCAACTCCCAGTAAATTACATAGTGTCCTGGTATTGATTTTGCGTCTGCATAGCTCGTGTACTCGACCACACTTGTGTTGAATTCCTGTAGGAGCGCTGATGCATTATCGACAGCCTTTTGCAACTCAGCTTCGTCCGTCTTGTCCGAGTCGATGCTCAACAGCACGTTCTTTCTTCTTATGAAGCGAAATTGGGGAGCCGAGTTGTAGAAATCGGTGACTTGGAGGATGTCGCCCACTCGGTAGCGACAAAGCCCGGCATAGGTGGTGATTATGAGCTCGTATTGTTTCCCAACTTCGACGTCGGCAAGGTCAACAAGCGGTGGAGGTGAGTCACGAGATACAGCTGGAGCGTCCGGCTCGTGTGGCAAGAACTCGCAGTAACACATGTTTGGCATGATAGTGTAGGAAACCTCAGAAGGATTGGACATTGGCTTGAGGTTAAGCCCAAAGTAGCATTCGGAGGAGGCATACATAGTGCATGAAAGAGGTAGCCCCCCGCCGTAATATTCAAGAGTGGGTATGTACTGAGCCATTGCACCCGTTACAATCACGTCTAGGTATTTCGTGTTAGGCCAAATTCTTGTAATTATACCTTCCCAGTTCTCTCCTGAACACTCTTGGGTTATGAACTTGGAGAGTTCGGGATTGGGTTTGACAATTATTTTGGACATGCAATCCCGGAGAGCAGGGTCCGTAATATTAGGGTTTAAGGCTCCAGTAGAGATGTCATGGGCCAGTTGTTGCCAGTGAAGTTGTAGGAACCGGATGGCTCTCAGCAGGCCGGAGGCAAACACAGCACCAACCCGGAGAACCTCTTCGCGCATAAGGAGGCCGCAGAGCATCTGGGTGTACATGCTCTGAAACGAGTCGGCGCAGAGAATAGCCTCATTCGGGCTGGTGTAGACGTTGTAAGGGTCATACGGCCTGGTCTTGAAATGTTCGCTCTTGTAGTAGCTGGTGAGCACCGGACGTGCCAAGAGCCCACCGGGAGTCTTTGTTTCTGCCTTCACGAACAAGAAGTAGAGTCCCTTCCCTTTGTCTAAACCGGAAACGTATCTGTGAAATATCATTTTTCAAATTAACATGAAACCGAATTTTAGTCTTCAAGCAATAAAACGAAATATGTAAACCTTGCCAAAAACCAAAGGAGTCCAATAATATATATATATATATATATATATATATATATTAATATATGTATTTACAGGTTCATCACCGGCATGAGAAGACTGTATAGTAGCTGGCGACGGTCCAACTCCTCATGAATCGTCGGCATTAATTTCCTCTCACCAGCCGAAGTCCCAGAGCTGCAAGTTTCACAATTAATTTCATAACAAAAAAACGTAAAATTAAACAATTTCGTTATAATGTTCTCTAGGCGGCCATTGGATTGCACAAAACAAACTAAAGAATTCTTATGGCTTTATATAAACTGTCTACATATGGTACAAGCTAAATGGTTTTTTTTCCTCTACGTTAGAGTTGAAGGTTGAACCACGTACGGTCCCTACGCATGTTCTCTCTTTCTAGTTCTTTAATTTGTTTCTTTTTCTTTATATTTTAACAGCGAGTGTGAAAGTGAGATTGATTAGCTCGATAATATCTTCACCTGGTGAGGAACTCAGAAATGGGGTGAGCCGAGAAGATGGAGGATCGGTCACCATTAGCAATACGCTGGATGTCAGGCTGAAGATCCTCATAAGTAACGACAGGGACTTTCGACTTGAACGTGTCTCGGTCCGTAGCTCCATTGAGCTGGAACCTCCTGAGGTACTCAGTCTCGGCGTTCCAAAACAGTATCTCCCCCAAAACCCTCTCCTGGACAGCGCTTGTTTCCCTCGTCATCTCCTCGATGAACAGAAGTGCCTTGGAATCCTTGTCGCACGCCGGAGGGCCAAGCGGGGAGGAGAGCTGTGAATCAACCGCCATTGCTGAAAGCTTAGGGAGAGATCACACAGTTCACTTCAGAAAAAGGAAGAAATCAAAGGCAGAATATATGAGAGATCTGGCTAGCAGAACTACTGGTGCAGTGCGGGTTCTTGGTTCGTGAAGGAGCTTGGCTTTTTTATAGGTGAAATAAAATGGAATTTAGACATTTTCTTTTTCTAGCTTTCCTATCGT
The DNA here is from genome assembly GCF_004785595.1 of Juglans microcarpa x Juglans regia. NCBI lineage: Eukaryota > Viridiplantae > Streptophyta > Magnoliopsida > Fagales > Juglandaceae > Juglans > Juglans microcarpa x Juglans regia. The sequence continues at coordinate 859,951 of NC_054595.1, forward strand.
GCCACGTCATAGTCCACGTAACAGTATTAGCCACAGTAACGGCTGGACGAATAGCAGCTTGGAACTTTTCTAGCGGAGCTTTCCCTGGTCACAGACACGAACCAATAGAAAAAACAAAACAAATAGAAAAAAAAAAAAAAATGTACGTCGAAAGGGCAACATGTGAGGTCCAAGAGATGTAGGGTGGCTATCTGTAGCCCGACATGCGGGGCCCATATATTTGCCAGGTCAGAACTGTTGGCCTTCGACATGAACCACAGCGATAGGCCAACGAAGCTCTTTTGGAGACGGGGAGATGGCTGAGACCGTAAGAGTAAGCTAATTTCTAAGCAAATTTAGTACGTATTGGCAACGGCCAACGGGAGATAATCTGACTTTGAATAACAAGCTAACTCAGAATTTTGTTATGCAAGTTATACACATATATATATATATATAATAAGAAAAGCTTAGTCAGAACTTTGTTATGCAAGTTATGTAAGTTATACATATATATTAAAGTATGAATTATCTTAAAGAAAAATTCTAAACATAAACTCTACACTTCTGTATATCATTTAAAAATATGTGACTTTATTCTTGAGATATGAGGGTAAAAGAATAAAACTACATATTTTTAAGTGGTGTGCAGTATCTAAAACTTTTGTGTAGTATGACTCATCTTACTTATACGTGTTGACTACGACAGAACAGTACTTATGGTTGTGGGTTCGAAACGCACAAATGAGACCAAATAGCTAATATATTCTTTATACCGAGATGGTTAACATGAATTGGTCATATGACATAGAGATAATAAAAATGAAGGATTAATAACCGCTTAACCATAAACATAAACATGATCAGAAATAATATAATATGAATAAGATAGAGATTTAATTATGTGGTTTATTTTATGGCTTGCATGCATCCAAAGACCCGGAGGGAGTATTTATTGACCAGTCATCTCTATTAATTATTTTATTGAACAGTCATGTGTAAAATATTTTATTAATTACTTGGATCTTCTGACAAATTAAACAACACTACATATTACGTACCCACTTTGATCTTCCGACAAATTAAACATCACTACAAATATTTTATTAATTATTTTATTTAGGACTGTAAATAGATCAGTCTATTCGATAGTCTGTTCGATACTCGTCTGGTTAAACTTGAATCGAACTCGACTCGTGAAAAAAAAAAGCTCGCATGTAAAAATAGATACCCACTCGATTAGTAAATGACACATATATACCCGATAAAACTTGACTCTACTTGGCTAATGCTCGTTAAGGCCGCTCGTTTATGCTCGAGTCGACTCACTAGCTAGACTCAATTAAAGCTCATTCATATATTGATAAGTATATACATACACCTATGTATATATACATATATATGTATTAGCTAATAATATAAATATAACAGTTTTATAATTAATTATATAATATGTAACCTAATTACTAGTATGTGGAAACCACATGAAATAGATATATGGTATCATATTATGTATATGTATTAATAATATATGTAGGCATATAATATATTGTTATTATGGATAAATATCAACTAATTAGATATTAATTATTTATAAATTTTTAAAATCTTATAATTCAATAGAAGTTCTACTTGTTAGTTGTACAAATTTAATATTAAATTTTTTATTTTTTTATTTATCTAATTTATTAATTATTAAATCTTATTCAAAAAAAAAAAAAAAAACATTTCGAGCTTGAGCTCGGCTCTACTCGAGTTCATTTGTGGGACAAGCTTGACTTGATAGTTTAGCTTACTGAGTCGAGATCGAATAAAGAATAAATAAAATCTAAAGCTCGAGTATTTTGAGTTGAGCCGAGCTCGACAAGCCAAAGACTGCCTCGACTCGGCTCGATTACAACTCTAATTTTATTGAACAGTCGTTTGTTTTCACAACTCCTCTCAACTCATCTTATCTCATCTTATCTAATCATTACGACTTTCCAAAAATTACAACAGATTTGATCTATTGTGACGGATGAAACCATTACAAAAAAGCATTCACAAAAAATTTTTTGTGACGGTTTGAGACCGTCCCCACAACCGTCACCAAAAGTTTTGGCTTCACAAAAAATATTTTGTGACAGTTTACTGTACAACCTTCACTAAATTATTATTATTATTATTTATTTATTATTATTTTTTGGTGATTGTTGGAAGTCTCACGTGAGATCGAACGTTCGAACGTTAAGAGTTTTTGTGACAGTCGAATTCCATCACAGAAAGTACTATTTGCACGTACAGAATAGTGTTCGAACGTTTACTCAACCGATTAGCATTTGAACAATAAATATCTAACGTTTGGTATTTTTCATTCACACGTTTGATTTTTATGTTCGAGCGAATGTTTGTGCTGTGACATTTGAATGTTGCATTTGCATGTTAATAGGGGATTGTTCGAACGTCAAAGACTTAACGTTTGGATGGTTAATCAGTACGTTCGAACTTATCTTTTTTAGGCATTCGAACGTTAACTGAATAAGTTTGAACGTTTGTGAAGCGTATACGTTTGAACATATTTATTGAACGTCGAAGTAATTATGTTCGAACATTGCTTCGAACGTAAAACTATGTTTGAACGTTTTTTCTTTACATTTAAACGTACCGTTCAGAACTAATTATTTCATAAAATTAAGAGCATATAAATTGTATCATATTACTCCACGAATAGCATCATTTGATAGAAATGTTTTAAAGAGTTGTAAAATTAGAAAACAAAAGTTTTGAACGATAATATTAGGTTTATTTATTCTCTTTCCTCGCCCATTGCGATCCTGCTGTTGCAATATAACAAGTTCCATCTGGACCGGCATCTCCCTCTGTACTTGTTCTTAAACTTCAATGTGTATTCTTTCCTCCTAGTCTCTTTGTTGCTCTTGCAAATGCGTCTCTAAATCAGACTATTACGATAAGAGAGCCTCCAACTCCTGTTGTCTCGACTTTATTTGCTCGATTTCTTAATGTGCGACATCCAAATCTTTGGTAAAATTATTAACTTCTGAAGTCAAGGTCGTGGAGGATGAGTCGATGCGCTTGAAAGAACGTCCAAAACCTCTTACCAAGCCAGACTTGGTCTCGAGGACTTGCATAAATATGTCCATATCACTAGGAGAAGATTTTTCAGAGGCTGACTGCATCTTAATTATTTTTTCCTACAATTAGGAAGAAAACACACAATAAATAACATATTAAAAGAAATAGTAACTAAACATAATATATATTCACATGTTGGCATAATTTATTCACTCAAAATAACCTCTCTTAAATAATTATTTTTAGTGATAGGATCAATCCACTCGTTGTGCGCACCAGTGTGAGTAGCAGATAGACATGAATGATGGAGAAGTTTTCAGGATCATTATGTTTCTAATAAAGCCACATTAGTAATTTTAAAATATCATGTTAGCATTTAAATAAAGAATATGATAGAAATTATTGAATTTTAACAAGTTACTAATTACAATTTTATTGACCTTAAACTAGAGTGATTGTGGATTGTCAAATGCTCTATTATGTACATCGATAGAATTTATGCTGCAGGAGAAATTAATAATATTAAATATAATATATGAAACCAATATAGATGTGAATAAGTTATAGAGGATAAATCTAGAATACCTTATAATCTGAGCTTGCGAAAAGATCACAACACTTCTTACAATCGTCTAACTTCGTTTTCTAAAAAGGGGACTGAACAATCTCTTTCATCGTCTCAAATTTTTAGAAGTGGTCATGACATCGTCCCTTGTGACGCTGAAATAATGTAGCTATCAACTCATTCACAGTTCGCACTTCCTCGTTATGGCCAAAATTTAGGTCCAATTCATCCTAATAAGTGAATTGCATAAAAAATATGAAATGAAAACATCTCTAAAGAAACTATGGTATATAAACTCACCAGTATATGACTCCGAGTATGATCCTTAACTTCATTCGGAACAGCTTGCCATGACCACACATAAAATAGCGCATAAGTTCGGACTAGTGTTTTGACATAGGAGGAAAGTGAAGTCGCACTATCATCCACACCCTCAGTGAAGTTATTAGGGATGTTGACCTAGATTTTTCCATGCCTTCTATTTTTTTTCTAGAGCTAGGTCACGTGTTAAACCATGACCGTGACGTGACAAGACATCAGCTAAATATTTAAAATTATTAAAATCAATCTCCCCAAGTATTCAAATATAATTAATTATCAACAAGAATTTTCTTACTGATAGGTGTGGATTGGTTATCTGCCTGTTGTGTATCAACTTGATCAGGAGTGGAGTCCTCAGTTAGAGAGCTCTCAACCGGTTCGTGACTTGGCAAAGGAGGCATATTTTTTCGTTATTATTTTGGCGGTATCCTTGAAAAGCATTCATATTTTCAATGAACTAGATTAGAAGAAATTATATAAAATGTAAGCAACCGTCACCTATGTAAATAAAATATTTAATACTTTTATTCTTCATCTTTAGATATATTTTCCATGCATCTTTAGATATATTTTCCATGCTTATTTCAAAATCTCCTTATTGGTCATTTTCCATGGTTTCCATAGAAGTTTAGTATACTTTGTCCTACGTATACTATTTGAAGTTGGTTATTTGAATTATTTGAAATTAAAGTTATTAGTTATTTGAAATTAAAGTTAAGGTTATTAGTTATTTTTATATATAATTATTTGAATAATTTCAAAGTTATTTGAAATTAATTAGTTATTTGTTTCAAACTTAGTTAATTAGTTAAAGTTACTAGTTATTTGTTAGATATAATTATTTGAATAATTTTAAAGTTATTTAAATGAATTAGTTATTTGTTTCAAACTTAGTTAATTAGTTGAAGTTATTAGTTATTTGTTAGATATAATTATTTGAATAATTTTAAAGTTATTTGAAATTAATTAATTATTTGTTTAATATCATATTAGTTATATATTTATATATATTATTATTTATATATATTATTAGTCATATATTTGTATCTATTTAATCTAGTATATATTATACATAAGCTTATCTTTTTTAATTTTAGTATCTTATTACTTCCTATCATTTAATTATGCATTATTTGCATTTCCTATCATTTAATCACAAATCACAATATATTCACAAAAAATCACAATAAATTCACAATAGATTTTGAATATATTCACAAAAAATCACAATATATTCACAAAATTCACAATATAATCACAAAAATCACAATGTTTAGTATATATCAACACACAATCAAGTTTAGAAATATACCTAGCTAAAATCACAAATTCCCTTCACAAATCACAACCTTCAACAAGCCGTTCCAACAAATATTCTTTCAAAATAAACACAATACTAGTTAGTTAAAAAAATAACAAATATTCCTTACAAAAGAACAAATCCAAATAAACACAATAATAAAAATTACAATAAAAAATAAACAAATCCTTACCTCCCTTTAACACACAAATACTCTCACTCTCACTTTCACTCTTACTTTCACTCTCATTCTCTCTCACTCTAACTCTCTGTCACTCTTGTTCTCTCCCACTCTCACAATCTGCTCTCTCTCTTTCTGACTTAAGGATATTCACAAAACTATGTTTCCCGTGTGTTTAAACACGCTCCAAGACATGTTGTATATTTTTTCAAGTTTTTTTATTTAAAAGTATTGCAATAGGTCCAACTAAATAGAATGACATCGTTCTATTTAGTGAATAAGATTATTGCAGCAACTTTTTAAATGAAAAATCGCTACATCAAATTGCCGCAACGTTTGAACATTCACAGTAAACATTTAAACGTTTCGTAAAATTTTTGGATTCTGCAAAATGTCCCGCCAATTTTTTTACTTTCCGCAACGTTTGAACATAGACCTATTGACATGCGAACATGTATAAAATTAGGTCTCCATATCTCCTATAGAATTAACGCGAGAAAGGTGTTGCCAATTTGTTTAGAAACGTTCGAACCTAACTAGTCTAAGTTCGAACGTCATGCTAGAATGTACGAACGTTCAAATGTTGACATGAGAATGTGAATTAAATTAGGTTCTAGTAAATGCCATAGAAATAATGCGGGAAAGGTCCCGCCATATTTTCAAAAATGTTTGAACATTTATTTAAACGTTCCAATGTATACTTTTGGTACGTTCGAACGTACATTTGTTTGTTCAAATGTGGACCATATATCACAAATATATATTTTTTTATAAGTAATGGTTTATAAAATAATAGTATAGTAATGTAGTGTATATAATATAGTATAGTAATGTAATATATATATATATAGTATAGTATATTAATGTAGTATATATATAGTTATTGATCTATATTATATAGTTAGTATAGTGATCTATATAGTTAGTATATAGATCTATGTAGATTAGTAACCAATAGAGAAAAAAAAACAATTAGAAAATAGTAACGTTCGAACATTCATAATAAATGTTTGAATGTTTCATAAAATTTTGGGATCCCTCTAAATATCCTGCAAATTTTTTATTTTATTTTATTTTATTTTCGCAACGTTCGAACGTAGACCTATTGACATGTGAGCGTGTATTGAATTAGGTCTTCATATCTCCTATATAATTAACGCAGGAAAGGTGCCACCAATTTTTTTAAAACGTTTGAACCTATATAACTAGTATACGTTCAAATGTCAAGCTAGAATGTTTGAATGTTCAGATGTTGACATGCGAACGTGAATTAAATTAGGTTCCAGTTTAATGTCATAGAAATAACGCGGGAAAGGTCCAACCATTTTTTTCAAAAGCGTTGGAATGTTTATTTAAATGGTCAAACCTATACCGTTAGTACGTTCGAACGTGGACCATATATCACAAATATATATATTTTTATAAATAATGGTTTATAAAATAATAGTATAGTAATGTAGTATATATAGTATAGTGTACTAATGTAGTATATATAGTATAGTATAATAATGTAGTATATATAGTATAGTATAGTAATGTAGTATATATATAGTGTGATCTATATAGTTAGTGATCTATATAGTTAGTAATTTATGAATATATTGTAATCTAATATATATATGATATATATATTTATATAAACTATAGTGGTCTATATAGTTAGTATGGTAATCTATACTTTTAGTAGAATATATAGTATATATAGTTAGTATAATGATCTATATATATAGTTAGTGATCTATATAGTTAGTATAGATTATATATACTATATTATATATTATCAATTATAATATAAAATAGTTGCTATAGTATACATATATATTATATATTGTAGATTATTAAAATAATATATATAGCATATATAATAATATTAATTTTCCATATTAATAAATTTAAGAAAATATACAATATATAATATTTACATATAAATACAATATATACGAATAATTCATTCCATATACATTCGAACCTACAAACAACCAACATTCGAATGTTGCGGGAATTGGCTCATACGTTCGAACGTTACGTGCATATAAGATAAGTGTCCGAATGCGAAGCAACGTTTCAGCTTTCGAAACTGTCGTCACCACTGTCAATCACCACCAGAACCGTCACAAAAGAGGTAAGCGTCACTTTCTCAACCTTTTTTTTTTTTTCCTAATATACTGATTATAGGGGTTTTTGAACCGAAACCCACTTGGTGACCGAAATTTCTTATTGATTTTCCTGCTACCATGAGTGGCCAATGGCCAAATGGCCATCGTAGATAGTCTACGCTCAGTGTATCCTTCATTTCTATGATGGTCATTACGAGATTAACATTGTATTTGAGAAAATTGACAATGGCTGAGTTGACTCAACTATTTCTGGGTCGTAACGTTCGAACGTCACACATGTAACATTCAAACGTTGTAGTATAAAACACTTGAATGTCAAGTTTTCATGGCCTTTCAAATTCGTCATTTGAATGTAACAAGTATTTAGTTTGAACGTTTGTTATACATCCGAACTGTATGAATCAACGTTCGAATGTAAGATCTTTTGGCTTCTGTTAATCATAACGTTCGAACGTAGGCTTAAATATGTTCGAATGTCTTAATAAATATGTTGAAGTTTACCTTCACATTTGAACGTATTTCCATCATGAACGTTTGAATGTAAGACCTTTAAGCTTATTTTAGTCATAACATTCAAACGTAGACTTAGTTTTGTTGGAACGTCTCGTCAATTACATTCAAATGCATCCTCACTTTCGAGCATAATGTTATGATATGTTCGAATGTAAGGTTGATTGGGTCTTTTGCAATGTAACATTCGCATGTTACAATCTACACGTTCGAACGTTAAATTGTAATGTGCGAATGCTTTCATAAACAATTTCAATTTCTCATATATGCATGTATACTAATGATTTTTTTTTTAAAGATATTGCTCATCTTTTGACAAATAGGAAATGTGGGAGGGAATGAACCAGCCAGAAAACTTCTTGGATAGGTTGTCGAATTGTTATGGCTGGAAGCGAAGTATTATCAACATGTTCGACGAGCTTACGTTGAGCAGATGAGCCTCAGAAACGTCTTTGTTACTAGAGGTTGGACCAACATCTACACACTAAGAGGGAGGATATACCCCTCTATGGTTTGAGAGTTTTACATGAAGATGTGCTCCATGCCTCAAGATACATCCTCTCACACCGTGACTGTATGTGGTGTTCAGTTCGAGCTTTTGACGGATTTTATCGCTGAGCTACTCGGGATTCATCACGTATCTGAGACATCGACTACAGTAGATGCCTAGACTGAGGACACAACAGTAAGCACACCAGCATCATCTACTAGCTCGGTAGAGTCTATGGCTAGAGATGTAGATCGGTCGGAGGACAAGGGTACTGATCAGCCTGAGGATGATGACTGCGATGAAGATTTCTACATCTTCACTGGGAGAGATTGCACACAATTCTATAAGAAAAACAAATTCTCCTAGATGTTGCTGCCATCATCCTTCCACTTGTTGCACTTATAGTTGCAACAAACATGGATCCTGTGGCACATAAGGCCACATTCAGTCGGACTCGCGCATAGTTTCTTATACGAGCCGCATGTGGAGAGCCCATCAACTTGCCACTTCAGATTTTTGAGAGGATTCGTCACGATGCGAGCATCATCTCCACTGACAACTGCCCATATGGAGTGATTATTACCCAGCTATTAATGGACCGAAGAGTGCTATCCCAGGCAGAGGATTGTTGACTGAGCATATGAGCCCCCTTGACATGACCTCACACCGTCGGAACATTGGACAAGGAATGGGGTGTGCTCTGCGTGAGCCTCACCCTATCATAGATCTTGTTCCTTCGACCCAATCTGGGCCCAGTATTGCTCCCCATAGTGGGAGTACTAGTCAGCAGTCGATGGATACATCTGCAGGGAATGCACACCCTGTTTGACTAGATGCACAACCTGCTTGGGTTGATGTGATGGCCTCAAATATTACTGAGCACATCGATCGACAGATTGCTCATGTACAATAGAGTGTTGCCGAGGTTGGCCATCGTTTAGATATCCTAAACGAAAAGGTACACATTGACTAAAGAGTTTCTTACATTTGTAAATAACACGTTCTGAGTGTTTTGAACTTTTATCATATTTTGTATTTATATTTTAATATATTTATTTTTCTATACTTTATGTAATGAAAAATATTATTTAATATATTTTGTATTTTTGTATTTGAATTTTAAATCTTTTTTAATTTGAAATTCGATTTTTTATTTTAAAACAGTTCATATTCGAACGTTAATGACTATCGTTTGAACGTTTAAATGAATAACTAGCACGTTCGCACGTAAGTGGGCTTAACATTCGAATGTACATCAACTGTTCAAACGTAACATACATTTTATACGTTCGAATGTAATCATTTCAAAACGACATCGTCTGGCTTACATTCGAACGAAACAATATTATTGTTCAAAAGTAAAACCATTTCTCGTCTACCTTTACCTGCAACCATCATAAAAAAAAAAAAAAAAAAAAAAAAAAAAAAAATTCTTTGTAAGTGTTTCAAAACTTTTACAAATTCAAAACCGTCACAGAAAATTAATTGTTGTAGTATATATTCTTTATGCCGATGGTTAACGTGAATTGGTCATATATATGACAGAGACAATAAAAATGAAGGATTAATAACCGCTTAACCATAAACATGATCAGAAATAATATAATACAAATAAGATAAGAGATTTAATTATGCGGTTTGATGTTATGGCTTGCATGCATCCAAATTCCAAAGACCCGGAGGGAGTAAATTTACCATGAAGATATGAAAAGTCACAAAGCTGATCTCTAGTTTAGCTGTATATCTCTTTCCCTCTCTATTACAACGTACGTAAGTAAGGAGAAGAGAAAACGTTGACCCTTAAAAACCTCCCAGCTTATCGTGTCTGTATATACTTCCCTCTATACCAAAAAAAAAAAAAAAGAAAAAAAACATTTTTGAGTGTCGTGCATGTTTGTTTTTCTCTTAATTGATCAGTTTGACTTTTTTCTTTCCACTCGGTCTGACGTGAATTAGGATGACAGATATATATAAATTTTATATTTTGTATATCATTTAAAAATATATAATTTTATTTTTTATTTTTATATTTTATATTTTATAAAATATGAGGATAAAATATTAAAATCATATATTTTAAAATAATGTATAAAAGCGTAGAGCTTATGACTAAAATTTTTCTAAAAAGTATATTTGCAAATTAACGTATGTGAGACGTGACATATATCTTATAATAAAAATAATTTTATAATACATTTATAAATTATATCAAATTATATCTAAATTTATTTTTATAAGATTTTTTTTTACCAGCCATCTCTATTAATTATCTTATTGAACAGTCATCTGTAAAATACTTTACTAATTACTTGGATCTTCCGACAAATTAAATAACACTACAAATTACGTACCCACTTTTAGGGTAACATTCCCGATCTTACTTGAACAGAGAGAACTAGCTCGGAAAGTGCCTTACTTTGACTTAAGAATTCAGGACACAAACGTACGTGGGGCACTCATGTTTTAATTGTAAATTAGGTAATATTTATCTTATGGGACTTTTGATCTCCTTTAGGCATAAAGAGATTTTATAAAAGTAAACTCACATACTGACGTATTTTGATGTGGTACGATTAATTGTGACCAACTGATACTGAACAAAATTAGAATTATCCTGCAACTAGATAATTAATAGAACTAGACATTCAAACAGAGAAAAGATGGTCACAATCAAAATCATCTTTAATAGAGAAAACGAAACGTTTCCATAAAAAGTAAAGAATAACTTAAATTGATGGTTCGAACAGACAAACGACTGATTTCAAGGTTGAAATGTGGATCGCCGGCTAACAGTAACTTGATGAACACAACATACAGGCTGAGAAAGTTTTTCGAATTGAGATCATATATGTGATCTTGATACCCATAATCAAAATTATGGTCAAAATATTGATATCATGTCGCAATATTGTCTCAATTCGAGAAATTTTCACCGTTTCTTATCATATTTGCATTGATTTTCCTTCTCAAGGTAATCCAACACTATCAATTCAGCATCATCTGATCCGGATCCTCTTGAAATATCTATCAATTAGCTCAGTAAACTGCCTAGGTAAATTAGCAATTACAAAAATAATTAAGCCATATGTGCTAATTCACCACATGTACGTACACATATGGCACAATTAGCAATCAAACCATGTCAAAATAAGAAATGTAAATCAGTAGCTGCATGAGAAATTATTATTAATTTTCTTCTGCATTATATATTAATAATTAAGACCAGCTCTCTAGAAAGGAATTGGAGTTAATAATAAAAAGACATACTATTTTCTTCATGGGTTATGTATGCATCGACATCACTCATTTTTTAACCAAAATTTATATCTAGCCCAACTACTACGTACCCAGCAACCTCGCTAGCTCCTTGATCGGTGCTCAAGCATACATGTCGTTGACTAATGAATACGACCCGGCAGAAGCCTACTTTGTAGCTAGTTTCTTAAGCAGTCAAGGAAGCTTCAAAGTAGTGAAAATTGTCAACAAATTAGGTTTTCGCTCTCTGTGAAAATTCCAGCAAAGATCGATTTGTCCAGCCTGATCGTGTCCTGAAACACTCCAACACCAAACTGACCAAGCCCTTTGAATTAGACACGCATGCATGCATACGTAAATATAACAGATCATCAACCCCATGAGCAAGCTGTCTCTCGGGAGTTTTCAAAGTCCATATTCAATCCTCGCCTGCATATAAAATCGATCGGCCAAATTAATTTAGCAGCGAGTCTTAGATTAATATTGAGGTTCACTGCTATTCCATCGTTAGATTACCTACTCAACTTTTTTTAATAAAAAACTGTGAAGTTAAATATATATATTTATATATATATATATATATATATATATATATATATATTCAGCTTGCCAGAAAGAACCTTGTGCATGGATATAGAAGATTCGAGTTTTGTCGAATATTCACCAGCAAAAAAAAAAAAAAAAGAAAGAAGGTCATGAAAATGGTCGTCCAACCCAATTAAATATGTCCAAACCTCAGGCATGCATGATATACGTACGGGATCATTATTACCTGAAAAATAGGTAACCTGATCGTTTAGAAAAGACAACAAAGCTGACTGCCTCAAACTACAGTCTTTGGAGGCCTCGGATGGAGGATCTATTGAACTGTAAAGATCTGTCTGACCCTTTGGAAGATGAAGGGAAGAAGCCAGATGAAGTTACGGATCAAGTGTGGAGAAAGATGCACAAGAAGACTATCGGTCAGATCAGACAATGGATTGACCATAGTGTTTTTCACCACGTGGCCCAGGAGACAGATGCATATAGCCTCTGGAAAAAGTTGGAGGATATGTATCAAGCTAAAACTGCTCGAAACAAGGCCCTCTTGATGAGACGGCTTGTTAACTTGAAGTTGAAGAGCGACACCTCTGTTGCCGAGCACACTAGCGAGTTTCAAAACCTAGTTAACCAGCTCGGATCCGTCAACCTGAATCTTAGCGATGAAGAACAAGCCCTGCTACTTCTCAGTTCGTTACCAGATAGTTGGGAGACGCTGGTGGTCTCCCTCAATAACTCTACTCCAGATGGCAAACTTACCATGACGATGGTTAAGGATGCCCTGTTTAATGAGGAGGCCAGACGAAAAGAGACAAGCATGAATCAAACTCATGTCCTTGTTACCGAGAGTAGAGAAAGGCCTCGAGGTGATGATAGAGGGAGAAGTGGTAGCAGAAACAGAGGGAAGTCTCAACCACGTGGAAGGTCTAGCAGTAGCAGGAACCAGCAGACGGGTAACATGAAATGTTACCATTGTGGCAAAGAAGGCCACATAAGGAAAAACTGTCGCAAGTTTTTAAGGGAGCAAGGTCAAAGCAGTAAGCTGAAGAAAGAAGATGGTGAAACCCTTGTCACTCTTTCGGGAGATGTGGCAATACTCTCCACCAGTGACGAGACGTGTCTGCACGTTGCAAGCCATGATGTTGAGTGGGTGGTAGACACAGCAGCATCATACCATGCCACTTCCCATAGTGAATTTTTCACTACGTACAAAGCAGGAGACTTTGGTACGGTAAGGATGGGAAACGCCAGTTCCTCGAAGATCGTGGGAGTTGGCGAAGTGCAGATAAAAACCAACGTTGGTTGTACCATGGTGTTGAAAGATGTCCGACACATTCCTGACCTTCGGCTCAACCTGATTTCGGGAACAGCCCTTGATCGACAGGGCTATGACAGCTACTTCAGCAATGGCACTTGGAAGCTGTCACAAGGTGCCATGGTTGTCGCCCGAGGACATATTTGCGGTACGTTGTACAAGACCCATGTGAAAATTGATACTGATAGCCTCAATGCAGCAGAAGACGAGGCATCACCGGATCTGTGGCACAAGAGACTCGGACACATGGGTGAGAAAGGGTTGGATACGCTTGCGAAAAAGGCACTCATCAAGGTTGCCAAAGGAATAGCGTTAAACCCTTGTGAGTACTGTTTGTTTGGCAAACAACGCAGAGTCTCGTTCAATTCCTCTACGAAGAGAAGATCAGAGTTGTTGAGTCTGGTACACTCTGATGTATGTGGTCCCATGGAAGAAGAGTCATTGGGAGGTAACAGATATTTCGTGACATTCATTGATGATGCTTCACGAAAGGTCTGGGTATATGTTTTGAAGTCAAAGGATCAGGTCTTCGAGCACTTCAAGAATTTCCACACCCTAGTGGAAAGAGAGACGGGAAAGAAGTTGAAGTGCCTGCGAACGGACAATGGAGGAGAATATGTTTCCAAAAGGTTCGCTGCATACTGCGCTGATCACCGTATTCGACATGAGAAGACGGTCCCATATACCCCTCAGCACAATGGTGTAGCCGAAAGAATGAATCGGACCATCATTGAAAGAACAAGATGCATGCTCAGTATGGCTAAGTTACCAAAGCCATTCTGGGGTGAAGCTGTTCGTGCTGCCTGTTACTTGATCAACAGATCACCTTCTGCACCACTGGAATTTGAAGTTCCTGAGAAGGTTTGGTCTGGAAAAGATGTCTCTTACTCTCACCTGAGAGTGTTTGGGTGCAAAGCCTTTGCACACGTATCCAAGGAGCTGAGACAGAAGCTCGATGTCAAGTCAACTCCATGTATCTTTGTTGGATATGGAGATGAAGAATTTGGATACAAATTATGGGATCCAGTGACAAAGAGAATTGTCAGAAGTAGGGACGTTGTGTTCCATGAAAACCAGCATATAGGAACTGAAGCTTCCTCGATGTCAGTAGAGTTTAGTTCCTATACACATCCTGCACCATTACAGTTCGCCACAGATAATGAGGATATGCAGGATCGAGATCCAGAAGCAGAAGAAGAAGCTCAGGGTGTCGAGCAGGGGGAGCAAGAACCCTCTCCACCAGCAGCTGGTGTACCACCACAAGGGTTAGATGGTGATGAACCTCCTTTGGTTGATAAAGCTCAACCAAGAAGATCGGCAAGAGGCCTCCTATTGATTCCGTCGATGAGATATCCGGAATCAGACTATATTCTGCTTACTGATGAGGGGGAGCCGGAGAGCTTCCAGGAAGTTCAAACTCATGCTGATAGAAGCCTATGGGTGCAGGCAATGCAAGAAGAGATGAGTTCTTTGCAGAAAAATCAGACCTATGAGTTGGTGAAACTTCCTGAAGGAAAGAAAGCCCTAAAGAGCAAATGGGTGTTCAAGCTGAAGAAAGATGGCCAAGGAAAGCTGATAAATTACAAGGCCAGATTGGTTGTCAAAGGATTCCAACAAAAGAAGGGAATCGACTTTGACGAGATATTTTCCCCAGTGGTGAAAATGATGTCAATCCGAGTGATACTCGGATTGGTAGCCAGCTTGAATTTGGAACTCGAACAGATGGATGTGAAGACAGCCTTTCTCCATGGAGATTTGGAGGAGGAAATCTATATGGAGCAACCAGAAGGGTTTGAAGCTCCAAGAAAAGATCACTTAGTCTGCAAGCTAAAGAAGAGTCTCTATGGCCTCAAGCAAGCGCCGAGGCAATGGTACAAGAAGTTCGACTCATTCATGATGAGTCATGGTTACAAGAGACTTGTTGCAGATCAGTGTGTCTATGTTCGAAGGTTCCAGGATGCCAAGTTTGTCATACTCCTTCTTTATGTTGATGATATGTTAATCGTTGGTGAGGATAGGTCCAAGATTAACAAACTAAAGAAGGAACTATCCAAGTCCTTTGACATGAAGGACTTAGGCCCAGCACAGCAACTTTTGGGCATGAAGATTGTTCGTGATAGGAATGTCAAAAGGGTGTGGCTATCACAACAAAAATATGTTGAACGGGTCATCAGACGTTTCAACATGGGAGATGTTAAGCCAGTCAATACTCCACTTGCTAACCACTTCAAGTTGAGCAAGAGCTCGTGTCCTTCTTCAAAGAAAGAGATTGAAGAAATGAAAGTAATTCCCTACTCTTCAGCAGTAGGAAGCCTGATGTATGCAATGGTTTGTACCAGACCAGATATTGCTCATGCTGTAGGCATGGTGAGCAGATTCCTTTCAAATCCAGGAAAGGATCATTGGGAAGCAGTCAAGTGGATTCTCAGGTACCTAAAAGGTACATCAAAGATGTGCTTGTGTTTTGGGGGAGCTAAACTAGTTTTGGAAGGCTATACAGATTCAGATATGGCAGGAGATCTGGATAGCAGGAAATCTACTTCAGGATTTCTCTTCACTTTTGCAGGAGGAGCTGTCTCTTGGCAGTCTAAATTGCAGAAGTGTGTTGCTTTATCTACAACTGAGGCAGAGTACATTGCCGCAACGGAAGCTGGAAAAGAGATGTTGTGGATGAAGCGTTTCCTCCAAGAACTAGGGGTTAGTCAAGAAGACTACAAGGTACATTGTGATAGTCAAAGTGCTCTAGATTTGAGCAAGAATTCAATGTACCACTCCCGCACCAAGCATATTGACATCCGCTATCATTGGATACGCGAAGCGATGGAACAACAGCTGTTGAAGCTTGTGAAGATCCATACGAAAGAGAATCCAGCGGACATGCTGACGAAGGTGGTTACAAGTGAGAAGCTTGAGCTATGCAGAGACATAGCTGGGATGGATAGCATATAGGTAAATGGGCATGGAGGGGGAGAATTGTTGAAATCCCTGCCCAAGCAAGCAGTCCACAATGGCTGCTTGCTGCTCAACCTCCAACGCCCAACTCTCAACTGTCCATTGAATGCAACAATAAATGCATTCATACGTGAAGCAATACATCTATAAATTGAGGCTTCTGGCGAGAGTCTCAAATACACCCAAGAAGAGAAAAGAGAGAGAGCCTGGAGAGCTCTGAGAGAAAAAAAGAGAGTTGAGTTGAGTGGAGTGTGATCCTCCTCCTCTGTAATATTTTCTTGTGTACCACTATTTAATAGTGAAGCTCTTTTCTGTGGATGTAGGCAGTTGCCGAACCACGTTAAATTCTTGGTGTCACTGAGTGCGTAGAGTGTACTCTTTTATTACCACTTTTATCCCTTCCGCTGTGTTGATTTCCCCAACAATGGACATTCGAACCTAATCATGCACACCTTAATCTAATCTAGCTTGCAAGGTTGATTCCAAGTTGGAGGTAATGATATGATATATGATCTAGATCAACATGCATGTGCATGACGCATACAGGAGCTAGGGGCACGTACGTACGCGCACGTCATTCATCATGGGACGGGGCTAACTATTTCCTTTGGTTAAAATCTTAGATACGTAGTAACCGAGAGAGAGGCAATTTCTCATACAAAAAGGAGAAACCGACCGTCTCCGCAATTTACCTACTTGCATCGAACCCTCCTCCGGCGCATTTATATTGGTCCACATGTACATAAAGTTTAAATTTCTAAAAGTACTAATCTGATATATATGGTCATACGTATACTTGCAGTCTATCTTATAATATGAAAAGATTTATTTAAAGAGAAAGTCTACTTTGCCACTTCAAGTTGACCGTTTCATTTGACCGCTTGTCAAGATTTTTTTTTTATTTGGTGTTTAAGGAAATGATTTTAAGTGTATTGATGTATTTTTTTATTTTTTAAAGATATTTAAATGTATTAAAAAAATGAAAAGAAAAAAATATATATATTTGACAGTACGCCCAACTGTAAGAGTAGGGCAGCACAACAGTTCCACTCGTATTTAAATCCAACATATGGGGTCCAAGAGATGTAGGGTGGCTATTTGTAGCCCGACATGCGAGGCCCATATATTTGCCAGGTCAGAGCTGTTGGTCTTCGACATGAACGATGGCGGCCGGCCAACGAAGCTGTTTTGGAGGCGGGGAGATGGCTGAGACCGTAAGAGTAAACTAATTTATAAGCAAATTTAGTACGTGTTTGCAACGGGAGATAATCTGACTTTGAATAATAAGCTTATAAGTCAGAACTTTGTTATGCAATTAAGTTATACATATATAATAAGCAGCCATATTAAAGTACTATGAATTATCTTAAAACAGGCACATGGTGTTAATGTAGGTCAAGACTTCGATCGAAATCTTACAGCATGCACGTGTTGACTACGACAGAACACTTACGGTTGTGGGTTCGAATCGCACAAATGAGACCAAACATGAATTGGTCATATGACATAGAGATAATAAAAACGAAGGATTAGTAACCGCTTAACCATAAACATGATCAGAAATAATATAATATAAATAAGATATATAGAGATTTAATTATGTGGTTTGATGTTATGGCTTCCATGCATCCAAAGATCCGGAGGAATATTTATCTCATGGGACTAATTTAGCCATTGCTTTTGATTTTATTTAGAGAAATGTTTAAGCACAAAAAGATCTTACAAAAATAAACTCATAAACTAATGTGTCTTCATCATGTGGTATACTTGTAAAATTATTTTTATTGTAAAGTAGTCTAATGTATCACATCAAATCATATTAATTTGTGGATTTATTTTTATGTGATCTCTTTGTGATTCTAACACTTCTCTTTTATTTAGCCAGAAGATCATGTTAAATCACAATCGACGCTATATTTCTTCTATCATATAATAGAAATCTACACGTAGAAGAGTCAGCAGACAAACAACGGTTTTTAGGTCCAATTTCTACTTAATTAGTTGTGACCAACTAATGCCGGACAAAATTAGAACTATCCTAATGACTAGTTAATTAACAAAACTAGATAGACATTGGAAGTGAGAAAAGATGGTCACAATCAAAATCATGATCACCTCTAAAAGTGAAAACGAAACATTTTCATAAAAGATAAAGAATAAGATAAATTGATGACTCGAATGGGCAAACAGTTGATTTCAGGGTTGAAACTTGGACCACTGGCCAAGAGTAGCTTGGCGATATTATCCCAATCCAAAGATTTTTCACCCTTTCTTGCCATATTTGCATTGTTCTACCTTGTCAAGATATATATATACTCCAACACTATCAACGTAGAATCTATCAATTCAGCATCATCCAAGCCCGGTCCTCTTGCATCACCAGCAGTACACAGTAAGCTTGCTAGGTAAGTTAGCAATTACAAAAATAATTTAGCCATATGTTCTAATTCACCACATGTACGTACATGACATATATGGCACATGAATTACCAATCAAACCGTCTCAAAATAAGAGATGTAAACCACTAGCTGCATTATATGTTAATAATTAAAACCAGCTCTCTAAAAAGGAATTGGAGTTTTTTTTTTTTTTTTTTTTGAAGTAAAACCCTTAAACCATTCCATTAGAGAAAGTCAGCAATACAAGAAGGAGAATCCTCCATGGTTACAATATGATCAGAAATGAAAAGAGCATCTTTTGCAAGTAAATGGGCTATGTGATTGTCGTTTCTCCTAACATGAGAAACATCCCATTTTGCAAACAACTTAAGATAAAATCTAGCCTCACTCCAAAACATACTAGAGCTACTCAGTGATTCACTGTCTTCTACCAAGGCCTTTGTGACTTGCAGGGAATCACCTTCGAGTATGATCTGATTCATACCAATCTCCCATGCCACTTTAACAGCTTGTAGAGCCCCGTATGATTCAGCTAATAAGGGGTCAGGGTAGAGCTTTTTCCTCTACCTCATTGTTGCAATCACCTGCCCAGAGCTGTCCCTTATAACCACTCCTATACCAATCAGTCCCTTGGCTTTGTCTACTGCCCCATCCCAATTAATCTTGAACCAGTCCACTGGAGGTGCTTGCCACGATATCACTGGGGGGGAGGCTTGGTTATTGCACTGATCTAAGTTCTTGTCTGCCATCAAGTTTAGGACTGCTCTTGCTTCTCTCACAATGAGATTCGGATGTGAGAACCCTTTCTTGAAAATGAAAGAGTTCCTTCTCCACCAGATCTTCCTTGCTGTAATCACAAACTCTTGAAGTTCCTCTGGATTCAATGCCTTAGTCAATGTATCAAATAGTTGTATCATAGAGTAGCTAGAGATGGAGCATTTCTGTAGCTTTTTGGAGCATTGACTCCACACATCCTTAGCTGCTTCACAGCTCCACAGAACATGTTGCACGCTTTCCTCTTCTCTATTGCAAATTGGGCATATAGATCACTCACAACTTTCTTCTTAAACAAGTTGGATTGAGTGGGAAGGGCCTCCTGACAGGCTCTCCATAGAAAGGTTTTGTCTCCTGGAGTAACTTCCATCTGCCAGATTTTTTTCCAAACCTCCTTGTGACCATTGCTAGTTGATGCTTGACCATGAGCAGCCACCTCCCTAGCCTTTTCCATGTGGTAAGCACTCCTCACTGAGAATGGGCCATCCTTTGTGCCATGCCAAATGATTCTGTCCCTAGTAGCCATAGCACTGATAGGGGTCTCCAAGATCAACTGAGCTTCCCTTTCCTCAAAAGTGGCTTGAATCAGGTCTTGCTTCCACCTCTTTTCCTCATGATCAATTAAGGCAGCAACTTTAGCATTCCCATCTAGGTTCTTGACTGGCCTGGTGACCTTCCTTGGATTAGTTAGGTCCAGCCATTTGTCTCCCCATATACTAATATCTAACCCAGTGCCTACCCTCCAAAAAGATCCAGCCTCGAGAATATGCCTTGCAGCCATCAGACTCCTCCATACAAAGGAGGGTTTAAATCCAACCTTTGCTGTCTGAAGACTCAAAGATGGGAAGTATTTGGCTTTTAACACTCTAGCAACTAGGGAGTTGGGATCTTGGATTAGTCTCCAACATTGCTTAGAAATCATTGCAATGTTGAAACATTCCAGGTCCCTAAATCCCAAGTCCCCTTCTGATTTAGCTTGTCCCATTCTCTTCCATGAAATCCAGTGGATTTTGTGCTCCTTACCTTGTTGGCCCCACCAGAAGTTTTGTATAACTCTGTTTATGTGCTTGAAGTAGAGTTTTTGGCAGGTTGAAAACACTCATGGTGTAAGTGAGGAGGGATTGTATGACTGCTTTTATAAAAATTTCTTTCCCAGCCTGTGATAATGTTCGAACTTTGAAGTTGCTGAGTCTCAATCTGATGTTGTCCAGAATGCCTTTAAAGGATCTCAGTCTCTGTTTCCCCACTACAGAGGGCAAGCCTAAGTACTTTTCATAAGGCATAGCTGATCTCATTCCAGCTATTGACAAAATATAATCTTGAGTGGACTTTGCTGTGTTTTTACTGAACATGATAGAAGTTTTCTCTAGGCTGAGTCTTTGTCCAGATGCCATTTCATAGGTTCTAGCAAATTAACCAGCCTTCCCCATTCAACAGCATTGGCCTTGCAAAACATAAGGCTATCATCTGTAAAGAAAAGGTGAGATATTCTAAGTTGCCCCCTTGCAACAGGAACCCCATGTAGCAGCCTGTTTTCTTCAGCTCTGTATATTAAGTTGCTCAATGCCTCAGCACATAGGATAAATAGATAAGGTGATAATGGGTCACATTGTCTAAGTCCTCTTGTGGGGTAGAATTCAGTTTGAGGGACACCATTCACCAAGATAGCATAGGAAACAGTTTCAATGCACTTCATCACCAATTCCACCCATTGATTGCAAAATCCCATCTTATAGAGGACTGCCCTTAGGAAACTCCATTCCACTCTATCGTATGCCTTACTCATGTCTAATTTTAAAGCCATGTAGCCTTCTTTCCCTGTCATTTTACATTTCATGGTGTGTAAAACCTCGAAAGCTACAACAACATTATCAGTAATTAGTCTGTTTGGAACAAAGGCAGATTGTGAGGGAGAAATAATGCTATGCAACACCTTTTTTAATCTATTTGCTATAACTTTGGAAATGAGTTTGTAGAGGACATTACAAAGAGATATTGGCCTGAAGTCTGTGACTTTCATTGGAGATTTCTTCTTTGGGATAAGTGCTATGAAGGTGCTATTGATGCTGTCCAGACTGCCATTCGAGTTAAGTACATTCAGCACTGCATCACACACTTGAGGTCCCACTACTAGCCAGTGTTGTTGATAGAAAAGGGCAGGAAAACCATCTGGGCCTGGGGAGCTTAGACCATTCATGTGGAATAAAGCATCTTCTACCTCCTGAGATGAGTATGGCCTGGTCAGCAACTCATTCTGTGCTTCACTCACTTTTGATTCCAATGATGTAATGCATGTTAATGGGTTGCTGGGGTTGGAAGTTGTGAAAATATCTGTGAAATAAGCCTGGAAAAGGGTGTTAATACCCTCCTTTGAGGTGATTTCTTTATGATTGTGATCCATATAATATAACCCATGAAGAAACATGGTATGTCTTTTTAATATGTCTTTTAATAAAAAGACATACCATGTTTCTTCATGGGTTATATTATATGGATCGACATAATTACTCATTTTCTAACCAAAATTTGTAACCCAACTACTACGTACGTACCCGGCAGAAGCATACTTTGTAGCTATTTTCTAGATCTTAAGCAGTCACGGAAGCTTCAAAGTACTGAAATTTGTCAACAAATTAGGCTTTTAACCTCTGTGAAAATTCCAGCAAGCATACTGAAAATTTGTCCAGCCTGATCTTGTCCTGAAACACTCCAACATTAACTCATGACCAAGCCCTTTGAATTTTCAAGCAAATAATTTCCATTATTTTTAATTGTTCTCGCCAGAGGAGCATACATACATATATATATATATATATATATATATATGTATGTATGTATGGTCAAGGACTGACCCACAATATTTAACTGACTGAAATAAAAGATTCTGTGACTTCCAAGTTTTGTGGCGTCAAGTAAAAGCAACTTGATTAAATTAATTTATCAAGTTTATTAAGTTTAATGAACTAATTACTTCTTTTAGTTAGACACGCATGCATGCATGCATATATATATATATATATATATATATATATATATATATAACAGATCATCATGATCAACCCCATGAGCAAGCTAGTCTCTCTTATCGGGAGTTTTCAAAGTCCATATTCAATCCTGGCCTGCATATAAAATCGATCGGCCAAATTAATTTAGCACGCAGCGAGTCTTAGATTAATATTGATGTTCGCTGATCCATCATCGACGTTAGAATATTACCTACTCAACTATTTTTAATAAAAAACTTTCAAGTTACATATAGATATATATATGCATGTATGTATGTATGTATAATATTCAGCATTCCAGAAAGAACAAACAAAACTGGTCTCCATCTTTCGAACCTCGTGGATATAATAGTATTACTACATTCGAGTTTTGTCGAAATATTCACCGGCAAAAAAAGAAAAAAAAAAGGCGAAAAGGTCATGAAAATGGTCGTCCAACCCAAATATGTCCAAACCTCAAGCATATACATACGGAATCAATACTATTACCTAAAAAATAGGTAACCAGCGTTTAGAAATTCAGATACAAACATATACGGATCGAAGTACCTCTCATGCATCATCATGCAGTGTGCACACCTTAATGTAATCCAGCTTGCAAGGTTGATTAATTAATGCGGTCCTAATATATATATATGAATATATATATCGTGAAAGCCATGTGCTAGCATAAAAACGTGGTCCTTAACCCTAAATGTTTGGCCAATTATTAAATTAATTAGTTGGAGGCTCCTCGAGACATGGAAGTACTAATTAATTAGTGGTCCATTTTATACTAATTAAAAGACGTGAAGCTGTAATCTAGCTAAAAGAAGATGGGGGATAATTCATAACAGATTTCACTTCAATCTCTTCTTTGCATATATAAGTACAGATTTTTTGGGACTCAACTTTTACACTTATATAACTTATCTAAACAACCTGTAATACCTCATAAATAAACTTATTATTATTATAGATAAAGTCAATAAATAATTTACATTCATCCAAAATTACCAACTTAATGATAGAATAAACTCTATCATTTTAGTTACCTAATCCTATCCAAATTTATCAACTTAGTCACCTAGTCTTAGCCAAACTTTTGCATTTACAGTCTCCCCTTTTGGCGGATTATGATAAAGCCAACTTGATGAATTTCTTGCATCTATAATCTTTCCCTTTGGCATATTAGTGACAAAATCAACTTGATAAATGTAATATAAATATGTCAAAAGCACAAACAGCTCCCTGTTGAAGTAACTCCCGAGGGATTGACCACTATTCTAAATATCGTAAGGCGGAGAACTGTTGTTCATTGGAGCGCCGAAGTGCGAAGGTTGTGGCACACCGAATTGATCCCGAGGCATTCAGTGATTACTTGGATGGCTGTAGATAATGGCCTCTTGCTCCTTATCTCAGACAAAACACAACAGGTAAGGAAAGTGTTGTTAGGCCGGAGTGTCTTTTTCTTTAGTCGAGTAGCATTTGGTGATTTCATTATCCGAGAGTGCTAGCTGGCCTGCTTGAATCGGTAACTGGTATAGAGTATATCAGTATATTTCATTTTCATACTGATTTTAGTAAGATCTTATATCATCTGTTCCAAGAGCGAAGGGATCCCCCTCTATCACTAGATCAAGAAATCGAGTAGAAATTTCAAGCAAATATTCAAGAATAAAAAAAAAAAATACAGACTTAAAACAGTGACTAACATTAGTACTATCAAAATTCACAAGATTTAAAATCCAAATAAAAGTCCAACCATGTCTAGTCCAACATCAAAATTATGTCCAGAATTTAGTTCTCCCCCTCAATATTAAACTATCATAAACATAAAAATAAAATAAAAATAAAAAAATCATTCAACTTCCCCTCAACAACACATTTACTCAAACTCCCCCTAAATTTCACAATAACCAAAATATCAATTAATTACTCCTCCAATATTCTCCCCTTTTGTCACTAATCTAACAAGACTCATAAGATAATAAATACTGCTTATATGAACCGAGATGAAAACACTAAGAAAGACATGATGAATAACTCTCATGTGTCTCAACTTTTCATGGATTAAATGCACCTGATGTATGAGTATGAATGCAAGTAAAATCATGACAAAATGAATGAAATAGTTTGGTTAAGATAAAAACAAACACTTGGTGGGCAATAGTTTAAAACTGAAATGAATAATCCCAAAACCTGCCAAAATCCTACCTATATACATGAATAATATAAACCTATATGATCAAAGATTCAAATATTCAAGGTATTCTAGCCCTAACATCACAAAGCAACAACCAAAATCACAATCTCCATATATATATATATATATATATATATACACGCCAAACCCTAGAACTGGAGAGTGAGAAGGATTTGAATAAAATAAGAGTCTTACCGTGATGGAGAAATGTAGATTAGAAGTATTTGTTCTGTGTCTTAATCGCGACAAGCACGAAACCGATAGGTGTGAAGTGAGATACGACTAGGCCTTGAGAATGGAGAGTGTCGTGTGTTTGGGTGAGTTCCCGCAAGTGAAAGGGACTAAAACACTTAAGTCACTTAAGTGATTATTGCCATGCACTGGTTACTCGATAGAGTCCCCCTAGGACTTAGAAGCAAAACAGATGCCCATTATAATTCTGCTAGACTTATGAAGCAAATGCAATACCTACTCAACACTGACCCAAACCAAAATATATTTTATATTTTCATATTTATTTTATATAAACCAAAATAAATAAATAATAGAAATAATAAAAAATTTAACAAAATTTTTATTTTTATATATATAAGCAATGTGGCAAGTAACATGCCTAGATGCATTTTAATTCAAACATAGTGTCACTCAAAAAAAAAAAAAAAATCAATAGAGTATACCATCTTATTTGCAACAATTATCATGGATGTTCACACCTCATAAGATCATCAATGTCAAAATTCATGTGAGTATGTGAGTGAGCAAACCTATATAGAATAGTAACTCTTTCCTTCTTTTTCTCTTTACTATATTTTTGATAATATTATTCATAAGTATTTTCTTCTTATAGATGCACCCAAGGGATTGTCACTCACTTCAAAAGTCAAACTTTATACTAGGACCTAGATACATGAGTGTCTCTTCCTCCAAACACTAGTTTGCACAACCATTTTATATGTCCATTTTTTGTTGCTCATATTTTTCTACAAGGATTAGAGCAGCAATTCTTTCTATAAAGACTTAAAGGATAGATCCATGTAAGGTGTTTGTCTTTTTCAGCAATGATTCAACACTGACTTTTCTATATGGATCAACAATTTGTATTTGGCAAGGAGATATCTCTTTATTATTGTACTAGGTTCAACTAGTATTAGTCAATTCGAAGCATAAACTTTCTCTATGGTGAGCACATCAATAAACAATATAGGACTTAATTATAAAATGCATACATATAAGTTCTCCACAATACTTTGTAAATGAATTTTGTCAAAATGACCCATAGGGATAGTATGCACAAAGTGAACTGCACAAAGTAGAGAAATGCATAAGTTCAAGAATTTATTTTGTGAGAACAAATGTGCTCAAAACTTTGACATATCAACCATGCACTTGCAAAAAAAAATTAGAAACAAACCAGAAAAAAAAATAACGTATTTTAAGCTGAAAAACAGAAATATAAAGTAAAACAAAACAAAAAAAATGCATGTCCTAGACTAATGAAATGCAAGGAATGCAGGAACATTCAAGTAGTCCTATAAATTAATGTGACACAACATTTTTTTTGGCCACCCACTTTGCTTTAAATTTTGGCCTATTCTTTTTATCAACATCACTTTGTATGATATTTTCTTTGTTGTGAAAACAAGTTTCTGCTAGTTCATCAAGTTTTAGACTTATGAAAGTGATTTGTTGACTCATCTCATCAACTTGATTTTCTAAAGTCTTTCCCTTTCTGTTTAACTTTATTTCACCTCTATTTTCACTTTATTCAAGTTAAAGCAATATGGTCTTATATGGCCAGCAACACCACAATGATAGTAAGTAGGAATAAACTTATCTTCAAACTTACCTCGAATTAGTCTTTTTGAGGTTGATTTTCCATAAGAATTATTTAACTGATCTGACTTGGATACGGCATGATTTTGAGCATTTATTCATTAACTTCCTTTGACAAAAACAATACTTTAGAAGTAGTGGCAGCAAATGATGAGGCTTGATATTCTTTGCCTTTGGAAGTTGTGTATCCTAGGCCAGTTCTATCACAACTCAACTTCTGAAAGTTCAACATTTCTTCCAATTTCTGTGTTGCAGTCTTTTCCTTTCATTTAATCTCAATACATCAACATTAGAAATTTTCAGCACTTCAGCAAGATTATTCTTTTCATTATCCACAACTATAAGTTTATTGTCAACTTCTTCTTGAGTTTTTTTCAGCTTGACCACTTCTTTCACATAAATCATTATATGTTTTATGTACACTCAGCTCATGGTTAGCATCAACAATAGCTATATTCAAGTAACTATCATCGAATTCACTTTCAGATTTTGTTTGCATAATATTAGAAAAATCATTAAAAACGGTAGAAGAACCCACAAAAGAATTTTCATCATCAAATAATGAACTTGAAGTTTCTGATTTTGAACTGTCACTAAGTGTAACATTCAATGTTTTTCCTTTATTTTTCTTAAAGTTTAGACATTCAACTCTTATATGATCATATCCTAAGCATTCATGGCACTTTACTTTATCAATTTTTTTAGATTTTTCTTCTTTCTATTTTTCAGAATCACTCTTTTTAGCAAGAAATTTCTTACCTTTCTTATGCTTTACATTTGTTCTCTTGTTATTAAACAAGAATTTTTTGAATTTCCTTGCAATGAGATCTATATCCTCATTGTTCAATTTTCTTCATCAGAATAATCATCTTGATCTTCTTCCACAATTTTTAAAACAATGGATTTACCTTTTCTTATTTGAGGAAGAGATGATTCATATGTTTGTAAGGAGCCGATTAGTTCTTCAACCTTAATAGCATCCAAATCCTTACTTTTTTCAATGACTGTAACTTTTGGGCGAAATCTTTTAGGTAAGGACCTTAAAGTCTTACTCACTACCCTTGAATCCTCCACCTCCTCGTCGAGATTATACCTAGAATTCACAATATCGTTAAATTTAGCATAGAAATTATTAAAACTTCCATCTTCTAACATCTTAATCTCCTCAAATTTTGAGGTTAGCGACTGTAATGTTGAATTTTTTACAATTTTTGTCCCTGCATGGGTAACCTCCAAGATATCCCATGATTTTTTAGCAATCTCACACATTGAGATTCTTTTAAATGTATCGAGAGATACAACTATAAGATAGCATTAAGTCCCTTGTTATTCAAATTAGAGTTGGTGATCTCATCTCTTGTCCAATCATCAATAGTTGTCTCAGGTTTAATCCATCCTCGCTCAAATGCATATCACACACGTTCATCCAAAGACTTGAGGAAAGCCCTCATACGAACTTTCCAATATGCTTAGTTTTTCCCATTAAAATGCGGCGGGTCATATAACAACATGATCAACAGGGGAACGGGTCATACTCAAATGAGTGAACCACGCTCATATGCCAAATTGAAATTACCCAAGTATCCCTATATTGTAACGCACCAATTCACTTAACAAGTTGGTTAGTCGTTAATCATGCAATTATTTAATAATTAAGCAATAACATAAAGTAAATAAATTGCATAACACCAAGATTGATATCAAAGGAAAACTGTTTGAAAAACTCTTTAAAGGTAAAACCCTACAGGCAACCAAATCTAGAAAAGTCAATTTTATTATTTGAAAATCAATTACAAGTAAAATTTAATTACAAAACCTTTATCAATTAACACTCTTACTTGACTAGACAAATGACCCATTTGTCTTCTACCGCAGTAGTAGCCAGAACCTCTGACGATCTTCAAACATTGATTTTTCTCCTTGAACTCCAATGGCTAAAACTCGACCAATCAATTCTTCAACATGGAGCACGATCACACTCTTTGAGAGAAACAATATAAAATTTTTTCAAGACATTTTCTTACCAAAATATGCACTAGAAAATGCTGTAGAAAATATCCAAATCTGAATCTCTACTGATCCTAACTAATAGAATCCTTTAAATAAACAATCTGGAAGAAGTTTTAGTTTCAGTAGGACTCTGCTAACCAATTGTCGCGAAGACGTCTCCTGATGAAATTCTGACATTTCGCGATAAATCTTATCTGCAATAATAGATTTTAGTTCAACATCTTCTCTGGATAAGTGTAGATTCTTTGGAACTTGATTTTTACCCTTATGACTTATCTAAACAACCTTTAATACCTCATAGATAAATTTAATATTATTATAGATAAAGTCAATAAATAATTTACATTCATCCAAAATTACCAATTTAATGATAGGATAAACTCTATCGTTTTAGTCATCTAATCATTTCCAAACTTATCAACTTAGTCACCTAATCCTAGCCAAACTTTTGCATCTATAGTAATAATGTATGATTTATGTGTATATAACGCATACAAGAGTTAAGTATGTGCACGTCAGTACTCATGGGGTCAAGCTAGCTAGGTCCTCTGATTAGATTTGTAGTAACTGAGAGAGAAGTAATTTCTCATCCATAACAAAGAGAAGAGACTGGCCGTCTCCGCAATTTACCTACTTGTCACCCTTCGGCTGAGCATTTATATTGGTCCACATAAAGTTTATATATATATATATATATATATATATATATATATATATATATATATCAATACATGTTCCGCCCACATAACAATATCATCAATATTCCATTATAAGTGAGCCAACTTATGTGCTGCCTCATTACCCAATATGTTTACATGTTTACAATTACACACATTAAAACATGCCATCAAAGCTTGGACATCTTTTAGCAAATTCCCCACCTTTGAAAGAGAACTTGCAGCTGGTCTTTGTAGCTCGTTAATCAACACTAAACAATCAAATTCCATAATTAGTGTAGAGATACCTGACTGAAGACAAAATTGAAGACCTCGAAGCATAGCAACCAGTTCCACTGTTTCTGGATCATCAACCTCGTTCTCAACTTTACTTGCTGCCATTATAACATAGCCCCTTTCATCCCTGAGTATAACACCCCCACTCCAGTTTTATGTTGGCTAAAGAACATAGCTCCATTAACATTAAGCTTGAGAAAACCAGTAGGAGGAGGTTTTCAGCTACACACTATCTTTGGATTTGAACTTGAAGACTGCACCAGCTTGTTGTGGAATTTTTGCAAGGACAATGCATAAGCAATCACTTGTTTAGGTGCAAAAGAAATATTCTCATAAATCCTCTTATTTCTCCTAAACCATAATCCAAAATTAAACACTCGAAGTGTAGCTACAGAGTTCGAACCCTTCCCCTTTGGAACAACATACCCTTACTACTGAACCAATGCATCTATTTGTTGTGATGATTCCACAAAAATAAATAATAACATGAGTAAGAGCATTCACAATGATTTCTTCATCTTATCCTTTAAAATACATCACTAAAATTCATTTTTTTTTTTAGTACTCGGGGTGGGTAGTGGGGCCTCGCCCCCACTGTACCGCCCCATTCACCCTACCCCCGCCTAGGTAGGTGGGGGATCCACTCCGCAAATGCTGGCAGGGCCACCTGTTCCCTGCATTTGCAGCCCCCAACTGAGGCGAGCAATGGAAGGGGCCCAGCCCAGTTATATAATATATAGATATATATATATTAAAAAAAACCCTTAGACAAAATGATGTCATTTTGCCTAAGGGAGTTTTGTTTTTAAAACACCCCAGACGAAACAATGTTGTTTTGTCATTATAGAAAAAACGACGCCGTTTGGTCTAGGTTTATTAATTTGCCCCCCTCCTGCGACTCCCCTCCACCCAGCCCCTCCCTTTCTCGAACTATCTCTTCTCTCTATCCCATGCAATTAAGAAAATAGTTTGAAAATCATCCATAGTCCCATTCTCTTCCAGCAACAACACTAGATCCAAAAAACTCTAAGGTTACGCACTCTCAAACAGCAAAGGAAAATAAAATTTCTAGACCTATGTTAACTTAGGACAGTAGACAAGAGCATGTGATAGGTCATCCTCCTCACTTCTGCAGAAGTAACACATTGTGTCAAACTCAACATTTTTCTATCTTAGGTTGTAACAGGTTGGTAAAAAATTTTTACACTCCCTCCAAGCAAAAATCTTTATCTTCTGAAGGATCTTCAACTTCCACAATACTTTCCACAAAGAGCTTTGTTGATTACTTGTAGAGCTTTCACCAACAGACTCCTCACTGATACTTTTAAAGAATCTATATGCACTGTTAACACTAAAACACTCATATCTCTCATGACTCCAGATCCATTTATCCTAATTGCCTTTTGGACAGATAATAATCTTAAGGATGTCAGTAGCTACAATAGGATTGAATAGAGCCCTAACTGTTTGAACATTCCACCATCGAGTATCAATATCAATAAGTGAGTCAACTGTATTATTCCTCTCCCCTTCCTCCACTGCATTCAATTTAGGCTACAAGATTTTGTGACCAGGGACCCAGAGATTTGTCCACACTTTTATCAATTTCCCGTCACCCACACACCACTGGCAACCCTTAAAAGGAAAAGACTTGGCTTCCCATATTCCTTTCCAAGCATAAGAAGGGTTATAGCCTAGTTTTGAATTAAAAAAAAAAAATCTATTTCTGGGAAATATTTAGCTTTGAAAACTTTATGAAGCAGTGTATCTTTCTCTTGTAAGATCCTCCACCCTTGTTTCGCTAAAAGAGCCAAATTGAATAGCTTAAAGTCTTTAAAGCCTAACCCTCCTAAACTTTGAATTACATATTTTCTTCCCACTAGCCCAGTGGATTTCTTTTTTTTTTTTATCATTTTCTTTTCTCCCCCACCAAAACTAAGTCATCATACTCTCCAACTCCTTACACAAACAATCAGGTAGCTGAAAATAACTCATGGTATACGTTGGAATGGATAATGCTACTCTTTTAAGTAAGACTGCTTTTCCCCCTTGAGACAGTTGATTTTCTTTTCAATATTATAGTTTCTGTCATACTCTATGTTTAATCCTATAAAATGCATTTGCTTTTCTTCTTCCCATCATAGGTGGTAGTTCCAAATACTTTTCATACTGTTGAACATTACTACTCCCCCCCCCCCCCAATAGCATCCTTATATCCTTTTTGATAGTATCACTCACATTCCTACTGAACACCATAGGTTATAAAACCAAAGGCTATCCAAAAAACCAAAGGCTATCCATTGTTATAAGAACAAACTGGGAATTTATGTATGTCTTGTGCCAAAATATGCAGGTTAGTTTCAGGGTCAAGGATTAACAAAATCCAACTAGTGATGTCTTTCCCACCTATAAAAGAGATATGGTCACGATGATTGCCTCCATAGGATCCTAGAGTAAGGACATTTCAAGAATGTCGTTTCCTCTGTTGTTTGGCATATGGGACAAATCACTTAGTCCTCATTTAGTGAGATGCAGATTCTTAGGAATGATCTAGTGGGCAAGATGTTATTGAGCACTTTCCAAATGAAGATTTTAGATGAACTTGAGTTTGTAGAGACCAAATTTTTTTACAAGTTGAAGAGGGATGTATAGAGATTTAGGACTGTTAGGTTGATTTATTAAAGCTGCATATACATATTTGATTGAGAATTTTTTAGAAGAATGATGTAGTCATTTTAGACTATCCCTGATGTTGTGAAATTGATATTGGGCAAGAGGGATTTTTTTAATTTCCTTGATAGTATCATGAGAGAATAGATTTTGGAGGAGAAGAGTATTCCATCTTCTGGGTTTCTCTAACACTAACTCAGAGACACACAACTGGGGGGTCTTTGATTATGAGTCATGATTATGGGATTTGGATGGAATGGGACCTTGTGGGTATCCAAGGATCCCTCCAAAATTTTGTGCTAGCCCCATTATTAATATGCATGCAGAAACTAGAGACTAAGGAGTCTCTTTGTTTTAATAAACCTTTCCAAAATCTAATGTCCATTTGTTTTGCAAGAACTGTCAACTATGAGGCATTACGAAGGAGGTTCAATACTAGTTTACTCAACAAGGCTCTATTAAAGTGGAAAGTTAGCCTCAACCTGAGTCTTCCCAAAGATTTTGGCTTGCAAATTGAGTTCCAAAACTTACGAGTGAAATTGTGTGACTTTTTAGGATCAAATCTCCACTAAAACTTCATAAAGGTCTATCTATTTTTCTCAAAATGGTTTTTGGAATCAAAATACTAGACATCATGTAGGCAGGAATATAGCTAGCTACAGATTTAATCAGTACTTTTCTTCTTGCTTGGGATAAAAGTTTGAGTTTCCACCCCGCTAATTTCCTTTGAATTTTGTCTATTATTTTATTAAAGAGACTGTTGTTGGGGTAATCAAAACTCAAAGGGAGACCTAGGTATTTGATCCTAGATGAGGATACTTTAAATGTTATGATCACTTTGACAACTCTAATTATGGAAATAGAAGAATTATTACTGAATTGAATGGAAGATTTGGCTTTGTCGGTCTTTTGCCCTGACCAGGAAGAGTATAAATCTAGGCACTTAAGAAATGATTTTGCATTAAAGATAGATGATGATCCAAAGATAATTAGGTCATCTACAAAGAGGTAGTAGGTGAGGTGAGGACCATTTTTACTGATGTGGATGCCTTTGATATTTGCAAACTGTTCCTCCCTAGTGATTAGTCTATAAAGTATTTAATCTCAACTATGAACAAGAAAGTGGAAAGAGGATCCACTTGTCATAGGCCTCTAGATGGGTTAAAGAAACCACAAGGCTCCCCATTGATTACCACTGAAAAAGAAATAATGGATATGCATTCTTTTATCCAATTGAACCATTTTAAATGAAACCCTAGACAGGTCAAAACAATTAGCAGAAAATTCCATTCCATATAAGCAAAAGCCTTTTTCATGTCAATTTTTATTGCCATAAGGCCTGTTTTTCCTCTTTTATTTTTAAAGTGATGAAATATTTCTTGAGCAACTATTTTATTTTCCTAGATCACTTTTCTAGGGATAAAAACATGTTGATGAGGAGAGATGAACCTGTTGAGGATAGCCTTTAACCTGTTGGCCAGAATTTTTGCAATAATTTTATAGCAAACATTGGAAAGACTTATTGGTCTAAATTGGTGCACTATGCTTGGGGATTCGATTTTTGGGATTAGGACAATGTGTGTATAATTTAGCTCTTTCAGAACGTGCCCATTGATGAAGAAATTCTTTATAGCCCTTATAGGATCTTCTTTGACAATCTTTCAGTAGTGCTTGTAAAAAAATATAGTGAAACCATTAGGACTAGGAGACCTAGAAGATGGTGTTTGCCTAATGGTTTATAGGATTTCTTCCTCAGAAGGAATTCTACATAGGGCCTCATTATCCAGATTTGAAATTTTTTCAGTGAACAGGTTTTCTAGGTCTTCAAGGAACGCAAGCTTTGATGTTTTGTAGATTTTATGAAAATAATCGAGAAACATGCTTTGGATATTTGATGGGGGCATTAACCCATTGGTTAGATTGATACTTCAAACAATAAATGTCATTTGTTCTTCTTCTCATTATAGAAGACATAAAAATTTTGGTATTCAAATCAACAGCAGTGAACCATTATAGTCTAGACTTCTATCTCCAAAGGATTTTCTCTCTTTTGAGTTGTTCACTAAGGAAAGCTTTTATATTTTCTTCAAGATGCATGGAATTATCAGATGGATCCTGGGTTTGAATTTGAGCTAATTGATTATTCAAATCTCTTATCAGGGTTTGGATATGGCCAAAATTATCTTGGGTCCAAATTTTTAAGGCTTTCCTGACTTCTTTGAGTTTATGGGAAAGTAAATATGTAGGTGATCCTGTTATGATTATGTCCCAAGCATTTTTTTACCACTGCTAAGGTAGAGGGGTCCTTAGCCCAGAATTCTCCAAATTTGAAAGATCTGAAAGCTTTCCTAGAACCAGAAGTACTCAAAAGGAGGGCAGCATGATCCGATGAGTAAATTGGCAAGTGTAGGAATTTTGCATCAGGAAATAGTAATGTCCATTTTGGGTTGGCAACTCCTCTGTCAAGCCTTTTTCGAATGTGATATTACCAAACCTTTTATTAGACCAAGTATATTTTGGGCTCGAATATCCTAAGTCAACTAAGCTATTTTGGTTAATGAAAAATCTTAATCCAATGTGTTGTGAAGAAGAAGCAAAGGGTCAGCCACCTATTTTTTCAGAATGGTGGAGGATTGAGTTAATGTCTCATAGTCCTAGCATGGGTCCAGGAAAGGCCATTGCATTTGTATTTAACAAATCCCAAAATAATTGCTTCTGGCCATATTGTGCAGGGCAGCATGCAAGAACAAGTAACCAAGGTATGTGAATAGGGTCAGAGTACACCAAAAATGTCATTATATTACTAGATATATGTACAGGTTTAACATCCATACCTGGACGCCACATACACAAGACCCCCTCCCCCCCCCCCCCCCCCCCCCCCCCCCCCAAAAAAAAAAAAAAACCAAATTTACGCTGAGGGGGAACATGCAGATACAAAGAGAAACCTAGCCTATTCACAGCACCATTAGTATTTATATCAGACAAAAGTGTTTCCGCAAGAGAAACCATATTAGGTTGGTGAGACCTAATTTGAGTCCTTAGACTACGCATTGTAGAGGGTTGGACTATTCCTCTACAATTCCAACATAACAGTCTCATTTCTGGGTTGGTGGC
Organism: Juglans microcarpa x Juglans regia; assembly: GCF_004785595.1. Taxonomy (NCBI): domain Eukaryota; kingdom Viridiplantae; phylum Streptophyta; class Magnoliopsida; order Fagales; family Juglandaceae; genus Juglans; species Juglans microcarpa x Juglans regia. The sequence goes on from NC_054595.1 coordinate 895,495, forward strand.
AGGTTAGGCCCTACCACCTTAGCCATTTCAGTTAAACAGATTAGATTCTGGGTAGAGTTATGAGAGTTGTTACCGTCAACGAGCTCTATTGACTTTTTATGTGAGGCAGCAACAAATGGTGGAACTCTCAGCTTCTTTTGATCAGGACTTGGGATTCTTGATTTGTTGCATATGCTTGGAGGTTTGCAACTCTCTTTTTTGGTGGGATATCCACTTCTGGGTGAGCTATATCTCTCTTCCTGGGGTTGGGATGGTTTTCCAAGAGTTTGTTATAAGGAGGTTCTGGTGATTCAAAATAGGCGATTGATTGGGAAGAGATGGTTCTGTAGATACAGTTGCCAAAGGGTCTAGGATGAGGGGTTAGTTTTCTGAGCTTGTTGAGGTTGGGTGTTTGGGACATTGGGCTTGTCATTTGATTTGGGCCCTTTACTGGGACTGGGCTTTTTACCTATGTTGTCCTTTTCGTTGAGGGCAGCTGATGGGCTCAATTCATGACAGAATATTGGGCCCAGAAAGATTCTCAAAATGTGTTATGATTGATTGTATCCTGATGGGCCATGATGTACGAACTGAAGCCTATCGGGCCTTGCTTTAGGAAACTGATGCATTATAGTTATCATGTCTTGATGCATTATACAAAAAATAGAACCTTTAAAAAATTCCGAGTGTTCGCATTTTAAATTTGAAAATTTTGGTTGAGCAACTTGATCTTCAAGATTGTAAAGATTGCCAGTCGGTTGCTGAAAGCTCTTGTTCATACGAGCTTCTTTGCCTTATAAATCGTTCTCTGATACCAATTGCTGTAAAATTCTCCAACTTTGCGAAATACATGCGAATGCTATCCATAGAGTATTGTATTATTATTTGGGGTAGCAATCTTCGATGCTAACTTTACATGAATAGTGAAATTATGGATCATATCCAAATAGATCTGTCCACTATCGCTTACAATGTACTCCTACAAAGAATAAGCCTAGCTGACAATTGAGTAAACGTATAAACGTTGTCCCTATGAGCAATGCCTGATCTCTACTGTCAAATTTTGAAGGCCAACTAAAAAGTTAGTTATCAGTCCTGAAATCATAGGGCATCTGCAAACCAGATGCACGGCGAGATATTAGGTTTTGATTTAGGTACTTTACATTCGAAAATCCAAAACACAAACTACATTATTGGCGAAACATGCAGCAATCTTGTCACCTTCCTTGTTCCAGCAAACTTCAAACACGCCCCCATTGCCAGTGTACGTCTTGACCATCTTGCCTTCCTTCAATGACCAGATGTGCATGGATCTATCAAGAGATCCACTAGCCAAATACTCACCATTTGGGCTAAATGCAACAGAATATACAGGCTCTCTGAAGTTCCAATTTAACGCATTAGCACATTCAAAGCATCTCAGCAGTTTTCATTACCTAGTTTCTAATAGTATTATGGACAAAACAACTTGAATTAAATTTATATATATATATATATATATTTATTAAGAACAGAGCAGCGGAGACTAAATACCTGTGACCATTCAAGCTGTAGAGAAGTTTCCCATGTTCCACATCCCATAGCTTCACTGTTGAGTCAAATGATGCACTGTACAGAAACACAATCAACAGCATATAGATCATTAAACAACTGAAATAAGTAAAAACATGAATGAAGACTAACATATGTTCGTCTGTTGTAATAAGTCTGAATGGAAATATCTAATCATTTGGCCCGAAAGCAGTTTTGACAAACAGTCATTAGCAACAGCCAAAAAATGGGGGAGAAAAAAGAAAAAGAATGGCTATATCAGTATACCAACGCAAGAAAGTAATCCATAACCAGTGAGTATGATTGAAAACTCAGAAAGTCATAAATATCGAAGTCTACATTCTAAGAGTAAAGCCAACCAGCACTCAGGATGGGGGAAATGGGCAATTACAAACACAACGGTGGTTTCAAATCACAACTCACTGTACACTCTACTCGTATTTGTATTGGAAACAACTCCATTTAAGATGTCAAATATCAACTTCTAAAACACATAAAAACTTTTCTTTTTTTTTTTTTATCGGTAAACAAATTTTATTGTTCATAGGAATAGGCAAGAGCATAAAAACTTCTTTAACAACACACTTACCAACTTCTTTAACACACTTACCATATACAGTGAAGTATTACAGCACTACATAATCAGTTGAGTTCTACAGCAGGCTGCAACTAGTTAATAACTCAGTGGCTCTAACCGAAAATATGTCTTGTAAAATAAAAATTCCAGAAGCATCATGTAAAACCAACACAAATGCACATAACAAAACAAAGCTTAATTTTTTGATAGGTCCAAATTCATGACGTCCAGTTTCCACAGTAAAATAAGGATTAATGATGTCCACATTCATTAGAGCGCAGCATGCACACCTTGCCAACACTAACTGCTGATTAGGGTTGCTCGTACCCGATCCAGTGGGACTCCATCTGATAGTATATATCTCCTGCAAAATTATATGCAATGTTTCTATTAATAATCCAACAAGAGTACAGGTGCATAAACTGGGATGCACATACACATTTCGATTGATATACACACAAAATTATAAGTACCTTAGAATGTGCCCTTAAATCATGAACAAATTTGTCCTGTTTCATACTCCATATCTGTACCATAACTATAGATTAGCTGAAAACAAATAACTCAAAAGAACAACATACGTCTCAGTTTCAAGATGCAACATGAGCCAAGCAGAAAAAAGATGGAAATGTATGGAACGAACAGGTCTGTTTAATTTGAAGATTGTATATACAAACGTACATATACGTACACACGACAACACATGCACACCCAGAATCAATGCTAAGCACAAACATCTATGTCAGGACATGAGATTCAAATCAATTTAGTCAATGGAATGGATAGCATATACAACCTTTGCAGTGATATCATCAGAGCAAGAGGCCAACAGTGACCCTGTTGGATCCCATTTGACACAGTTAACTTCACCCTGGAATTGCAGAGTTCATAATTAGCCACAAAAAAAAAAAAAAAAAAAAATTAAAAATTGCAGGATGGTATCATTTTATAGTCAAAGTGAACAGTTAAATCAATGCCTTCCAAACTTCCAGGAACAAATCACTTGCAAAAATAACAAAAAAGAACTCTCAAGAACATATCAAAGTCAGCAGAATTAGTTGCGATCAACCAATTTGAGCAACTAACAACTATCATGTGCGCTCTGAACTACCAAGTCCTTTTACTTAACTAATCTGCTGGTCAATTAATAAATCTCAAGCAAAACAGAAACATGGCTGGACATAGTGAGGGATTTCCTGGCAAGAAACCACTTTTAAGTCCAAAGTTAGGCATGCATGGGAAAATAGAGAAACAATAAGAGCATTCACATCTGCTTATGCATCCTCTATCTAAATTCTAACTAGAAAATCCACTTTTTTCTATTTTAGGTATCTAATCTTCTTTTTTGTTAAGTAAAGAAAAATGGGTAACTAAAATAGAAAGTGGGTTTTCGATGCACTTTTCAAAACACTATTAAAATAATCTGTTAATAATTTTCAATTTATATTTTATCTGGGATTCAGTTGAAGAACCACACAAATACTCTCAACCTCCAAATTGCTACTGTGCCTCTCTAAAGTTGGGAAAACTATTTAGCTTTGCTACAGTGGCCCTCTAAATTTAAAGAGATTGCTGTGACTCAATAGTATCTCAAATTTAAAGGAGCAGTCCAAGCCCTAATAGTTCTAATGCTCAAGCCACCCTGTCCCCCCTCCCCCTCAAAAAAAAAGGTGGGTACATTTGACATAGTTTAATAGAGTCAGGTCCGATCTTGGATCTAACCTACCTTAAACCCCCAAATTTGCAAGGCCCAATTAAAGGACAACTGTAATGAAACCTTGGGTATACTAAAGGAAGCAGCTGAATTTTGAAGTAGTATGATGAAAATCAGGCGCAGTAGGATGCAAGGACCAACCTGATGCCCGGCAAATATTTTGATAGGATCGATTTCCCCAATCTTGCAAACATATATCATATTATCTGTGGAGCTTGTTGCAAATGAGACATTGTTGCGCCAGTCAACATCAAGTGTTGGACCTAAAAAACAAATTTAAATTTTAACCCCAATAACAACTCGGACACTATTTTTTCAACATTAAATAAAATGGGGCACCTGAATGAAAATAAAACTGTTGTTTGCATTCCTCTGCCTTTACATCCCATACAATTGCAGTTTTGTCACAGCTACCAGTAAGAAGATAATCACCCTTCTTATTCCACTTTAAAGAGAATATGGGTCCTTTATGTTTACTTAGAGTACTCCTCAATTCACCTGGACAAAAAAAAAAATTGCACACTGCAATTAATAGAACCATAAACTTCCGATTCCAACATTCCATATAAATGTTTTTTTATTAATAATAGAAAATTTTATGAATGAAGAACGCAAAAAAAAAATAGCCCAATTACTATGATACCCCATAAGGTAAGGATAAAGGTTGGTGGTATATGGAATCTCACGTTGCTTAGGAATGAGAAGTTCTTGCTTTTTATAAAGTTTCAATGGAGCTCCAATTGTATCATTGACTAATCCTTTTAGAGTATAGGCCATGTGGTTTGGACCTTCCATTAGGGCATTACAAATGGTATTAGAGCCTATCATAACCAGAAATGTAAGACTTGAGCCATACCACCTACGATGGATTGGTCCGACCAGGACATCGGGAATGTAAGGAGGGGGGAGATTGTGATGCCCACATATGATAAGGATAAGGATAGGTGGTGTATGAGATCTCACATTGCTTGAAAATGAGAAGTTCTTGTTCTTTATAAGGTTTCAATAGGGCTCCAATTGTATCATTGACTAGTCATTTTGGAGTAAAACCATGTAGTTTGGGCCTTCTATTAGGGTGTATACAAGATGGCCTTTTTAGATGTAATAAAATTTCATTAAAAAGCGTGAAGAAGAAGAAGAATAGAATGAGTAGGAAGAAGAATAGGACCAGGAGGGAGAGGAGGAAGAAATAGCCTTGCTTTAGGTGACAAGGCCACATAAACATAAAGGTACGAGAACACACCTTGACCTTTGATGGGTGCATACACATACAAGAAAAGGATAGGCAAAGTACCAAACCACCCTATTCTTGCTTAAAAATCTTGCTATAGCCACCCTATAATTGCTTAAAAGTGCATACATTTAAAACAGATTGCTCTTAAACAGCTTACCATTTGCAGTCCAAATTCTTGCTTGCCCATCATATGAACCAGTTGCAAGTTGTGTCCCCTCCCCCTACATAAGGATAGGCAAACCATCACAATTTTTCCAGGGAAAATGATGAACATATAGGAAAGAAGCAAAGTTAGCATCAACATAGCATCTAGAAAAGTACCTTTCTTGCTTTTACAAGAAGTAAAAAACACTATATATATATATATATAGATGATAGTTCAGAAAGTGCTGATGAGAACAGACATCCTTCCTCTTCATGCAGAGGAGAAAGCCATTCCCGTCCCACATTTACTCCCAATTCATGTGGAATAACGAAGGTGTTACAAAATGTTGAATAGAAGAAAGGAGCCACCTCCTCCTTCCCACCTGATTAGGACAACTAGCTCTGAATCTTGGCAATTGTTGTCATGGAATATTTACAAACATAGTAGCATATAGATGGGTGAGGCATGAACACGGGTTTTATTCTTGATGTTGACTAGAAAAGAAAAAAATAATAATCATGGTATGTCTTTTTCTGTGGTTATTCAATATGTAGTTGCAATGTTTGAGTCATTTGATATGAAATGTATACGACGGTCACATAAAAGTAGCATATGAGTTTTTATCAACAAATAATTTCCATTAAAATACTTGTGATCAACTAAGGATGGTACAAGTAAATTACAGCCTTTGAATAGTAAGACAATAAAAGCAGTTAATATGAAATTAAGGTCCGAATAGGTTGATAAAACTCACATTCCAATCAAGTTTAGTGACATCTTCACTCTTCTCATTTGTTCTACCCCTAACATGTTTCAGCACCAGCACATTCAAAGGAGCACTAGAACCAGATCTCCAGCTATTATCAGCTATTGTCCATATACGAGCTGTCGAATCTCCAGATCTAGCATTGTACAAAACATGTGAGGAAAAAAAAAAATCTGATTTCACAACCTCGCCAGGTTTTACCGCACCACAACAAAAGCTGATCTAAACTAGCAGATATAAATTAGTAAGCGACACGTGCGTGATGCCTTAATTTTTGTTGTCACCAAATCCAACGGCAAAGAATAAAATCACTCTCAAGTAATAATGCCTCCAATTGCATTTTATACTACTAGTCAATTTCACCATAATACTAAGATCTGGAGTAATATAACTTACTACAGAAACTGATATAATCAGTAAAGAAATTCAGAGAAAACCATAAATAATTCAGTAATTTGTAAGGAATTAAAATCTCCATAAATAATCTACTACCTTTCAAAGTGCTTTTGCTTCTCATCTCTTAGCTTGTAATTAGGTGTTTTTCCCTTGTATACTTCATGTGCACTTGGGCTATGCCTAATTTTGTGGATTAATAAATTCTTCTTACTTATAAAAAACGCTTTTGCTTCTCTAGGAAATTCATATCCAATGTTGAACTATTTGAAACCTATAGTAACTTTTGCAAAAGATCTAAAAAGTAGAATATTTAATAAAGCAACACCAAACAAGCAATATGAAAACATATCAAACAAGTTGACAGGAAAGATGCATGTTACAGAAAATACACGAGATGTCTCAAGCATGAGGCAAAGATAAACTTAATGAGCCATTCCACGAAGTATGTGCCATCCAATAAAGACATGATACTAACCCTGATGCAAGAAGAGAACCTGCTGGACTCCATGCACAAGCACAAACCTGAAGGAAGAAAGAAACACTGTGCACACATATTCACAGGCATAACTCGGGAGCAACATATAAACATAAAAAGATTGGAGAGACATGCACAAACCTCTGAAGTGTGTCCTTCCAAAATTGTCACCTCAGAACTATGAATATCACATGCCTGAGAAGTCAAGGCTGTGGAAAAATCCATTGGTTCTGGTCCTTTTGAGCACATGCAAAGAATTTCATACTTCATGGTTGGTATAAAGGCTAGTCTAAAGAATGATCCAGTCAAAAATAGAATAAATACAATAAAAAAAAAAATGTAAACTTACCTCCTAATACTCCATTATTTTCAGGTTTTACTTGAACTCTATTTTCTTGATCATCTATAACCATTTTTCTGCTGGCTTGTTGTTCGTCGAGCTGCTTTTCTCCATCCTTGTCCTTCTCTGTCCTCTCTTTATCCTTGTTGTGCTCCTTCTCCTCTTCATGTCTTTCTTTGTCCCTTATTTGTGCATGCTCATCTTCATCTTCCTTATCAAGCTCTCTGTCTTTATCTCTTACCTTATGTAAAGTTTTTCTTTTCTCTTTTATAATTTTCCGGAGTTCATAGACATCCTTTGTGATAAGATCCAAAGGTTGTAAGAATGAAAAATCTTCATCCACATCCATGTCACTCTGACAAGAATAAAACAATCGCTGATCAACTCAACTTCTAAGATAGGCAAAGTGCAAAGTACTTATAGGGTCATGTTGGATGATAGAGGAAAAGAAAAAGAATTATGCATGCTAACATTACTCAAGTTTGCTTCCATCTCCAAGTATTGAAGTCCTTTTTTTACAAAAGTAATAAGAGCACCAGGGGGAACCAAATTTCCATCAATTGAACACTTTTTGATACTTGCCTCATATCCTAAAACAAATGCTGAATGTGTGAACCCTGCAATATTAGGACGATGCAGTTGATATATGCACCATTTTCTGTTATTTGACTGAATAGAAGGATCACAAAAACTCAAAAAAACCAAAGTGAAAAAATACCCATTTAAAGGTTCTGGAATTTCTCCGACTATAATGTCTTGTCTATATGCTAAATAATTTTTTTAAAAGGAACAATAAATTCCAAAAATAATATCATTATTCTCATCTTTTGGCTGGCATTATTTTTTTGGTCGGTAAATAAGATTTTATTGAACGTAGGAATAGCAAAAGCCCAAGTACATGGCTCATATACAAGAGCAACACCTAGGAATCTTTTGGCTGCATTATACAGTCACCAAAAACTATAGGATAATGAAAGGAACGATTTGAGACCTCAATTTTAACAATTGTTTGGATTAAATCCCATACACTCAAATGTTTAAAATATGATACACGTCTGGCTTTTCCTTGACAATTGATATTAACGTGGGGAAGTGTTATGTGAAGAGCTGGAAGATAACGAGATTAACGGCTGAAGGAAGTGAAGCAATGCGAAACGGGGCATTTAGTGAATTAGTAAAACAGTGTGTTGAGAGAATAAATGAAACGGTGCGTTTCATGTTATGAGAATGGGCGTAGTGGGTGCATTTTATGTAACAGTTTGCGTTTCTTTTAATTGTAACGGTGTGTTTTGGGTTCCATCGTGTATGTGAGGACCCTGACATGCAGATCAAGGCATCGAAGTGTTTGTAGAAGAAATTCATGTGGAGGTTCAAAGTTCCTTGAAAACTCTCAATCAAGAATTGGAGTAAAGGATTCTTGAGTTTTGCTAGTTCTCTTTCTTGATCATTCCTGAAGTTTCACTAGTCTTTCTTTTGTTTTCTTGGTTGCCCCTTATAAGTTGGTATCAGAGGGGACTGATCCTCTAATGGCAGAAACACGTGCAGCAGCTTTGAGATCACAGCAGGAAGGGGTGCAAAAGCAGCAAGAAGTGGTGTAAAAGCAGTTGGAAGATCATCAACAAGCCATTTCTGGAATTACTGAAAGGTTAGATCAATTGATAGATATGATCCAATCTTTAGTAGAGAATAGACAGTCTCCTTCTGTTAATGATGAATTTAGAGACTCTAGAGTAATTGGACATGAAGATAGAAGCTTTGTCCCTAGGGGAGTACGGCTGGATTTTCCACATTTTGATGGAAATAATCCAGCTGGGTGGGTTTTCAAAGCCACCCAGTACTTTGAGTTTAATCAGACTCCTCCTAGTCATAGACTCTTGTTGGCATCATACTATATGAAAGGGGAAGCATTAGTGTGGTATCAAGATGCTCTTGATTGTGGCCAATTCACAAATTTGAACTCTTTTGTGAAGTGTTTGCAAGTTAAATTTGGGCCATGAGCTTATGATGACCCAATGGAAGCATTAACTAGCCTAAAACAAACTTCATCTGTGTCAGCTTACAAGGCACAATTTGAAGGTTTGTCTAATAGGCTGAAAGGTTTATCTGAGAGGCACAAACTCAGTTTTTTTTTTTTTTTTTTTTTTTTTTTAATGTCTGGATTGGAGGATGAGATTAGGCTTCCAATTAGGATGCTTAATCCAACCAATCTTAGTGTTGCTTTTGGGATGGCAAAAATCCAAAAAGAGTATGTGTTGACATCTAGAAAGTCTTGGAAGCACAATGAGGGTAGTGTGGAAAAAGTACCTTTCGTAGGTACTGATGGCAATAAGGCACAGAAGGCAGTGATTCCAGCTTAAAAAAATTTCTCATCACAGATGGATGAAAAGAGGAAAAGGGTTTGTGTTATCATTGTGATGAGAAATGGAATCTAGCCCATATTTGTAAAAATCATAAGGTGTATTTGTTGCAACTTGAAGATTCTGTTGAAAATACAGTAGAAGGGGAGGAAGGAATTGAAACAGTTCATGTATGTACAAAAGAACAACAGTGTGGTGGGGAGGACTTGGAGACTTCTATTCATGCTATATCTGGTTTTCCCAGCAATAATTCTATGAGGTTGTTGGGAAAATTGGATCTTTTTCAATGGAGATTTTGGTGGATTCAAGAGGTACTCACAACTTCCTGGATCCTTTGGTGGTAGAGTCTGCTAGATTGAAGATTCAAAAGGGCTCGAGTCTACAAGTTAAGGTGGCTAATGGAGAGAAGGATTTCAGCCAAGGGAAGTGTGAAGAACAGATTAAGATTCAAGGGACTAAGTTCAGGGTTCCTTTCCATGTTTTAACTCTTGGGGTGTGACATTGTTCTCAGAGTACAATGGTTGAAAACCTTAGGTCCCATTAATTGGGATTTCATTAATATGACTATGCAGTTTGTGTTGCAAGGAAATCAGTTGATGTTGAAAGGTCTTAATCATGATAATGTAGCAGTTGAGGCTACAGACAAGGAATTTAAATCTTCTTTTGTGACGAAGCAAGCTTGGTTGCTACAGGTTGTGGCAATAGAAGATAAAGAAAGGAGGGAGAAGTTGCAGCCTGAAGTAGCAGATGTGATCCAAGAATTTCAAGAAGTCTTTGAGAAGCCTGTTGGTCTGCCACCAACTCGATTTTGCGACCACAAGATTATACTGGGGGGAAGGGGTTACTCCTGTATCAGTGAGGCCCTACAGATATCCTCACTACAAGAAAACAGAAATTGAAAAGATAGTGCAAGACTTGTTGAAGAGAGGGGTAATCAGGCCAAGTTAGAGTCCATTCTCTTGATCTTATATCGGGCTATCATCAAATAAGGATGAGAGAAGAAGACATTGCCAAAACAGCATTTAGAACTCATGAGGGCCACTATGAGTTTTTGGTTATGCCTTTTGGCCTTACAAATGCACCAGTACATTCCAAGGATTGATGAATGAGGGATTCAAACCCTTCCTTAGGAAATTTGTTTTGGTATTGTTTTATGACATTTTGGTTTATAGCCAAAACTTTTCTGATTTTCTGATCATGTGACACACTTGAGGGCAATACTAACAATCTTGAGAAAGCATAGTTTGTTTGCTAAAATGTCGAAGTGCAGGTTTGGTGTGATGGAGGTGGATTACCTAGGCCACATAATTATGGTGAAAGGGTGAAGGTAGATCCTTCTAAAATTGCCTCTATGATGGAGTGGCCTGTTCCCAGCAGTTTGAAGTCTTTGAGAGGCTTCATTGGCCTCACAGGCTATTACAGAAAGTTTGTGAAGAATTATGGGGCCATAGCAGCCCCATTGATCATGTTGTTAAAGAAGAATGCTTCTCATGGACTGAAGAAGCGACACTGGCATTTCAAAACTTGAAGGAAGCTGTTACTCAGCCTCAAATCTTGAAATTACCTGACTTTTCTAAAGAATTTGTAATAGAATGTGATGCTTCTGGTCAGGGTTTGGGAGCTGTTTTGATGCAAGAGGGCCATCCAATGGCATTCTTTAGTAAGGCATTAAAAGCAATGTTTTGAATACCGTACCGGATGGCGTACCGGTCAAGGCACTGGAACGAAATATTTCGGTACCGGTACCGTTTCGTGTACCGTTTCGAGATAGTCGATATATGAATAAATTATATATATAAATATATATAACAATTATATTCTAAAATAATAGTTTATATATGAATAAATTATATATAAATACATACATATATATAAATTATAAATAGTCTAGTCTAAATTGGGGGTCAAAAAATGAACTTGTAGTTTGAACAAATGGAAAAAAAAATGAAAGTCAAAATTTAGGCCGGTACAGGCCGAAATTTAGGCCGTACCGGCCGGGTACCGGCCGGTACGGCCAATATTTAAGCCGATACGAAATACAGGTAGTATCTGTACTGGCCCAGTGGCCAGTACGGCAAATATCGGCCGTACCGGCCGGTACGAAACGATTTTTAAAACTTTGATTAAAAGGGAAAGCCTTAATGCTATCAACTTATGAGAAGGAGAGGTTAGCTTTGGTATCTGCAGTAGGGAAACGGAGACCATACTTGCTTGGTCAGACTTTCAAAGTAAAAACTGACCAGCAAGCATTGAAGTACCTTTTCAAGCAAAGAGTAGGGACTGAAGCCCAATAAAAGTGGATTGCAAATTGATGGGCTATAATTTTAGAATTGAGTATAAAAGGGGAAGAGACAATAAAGTTGCAGATGCATTGTTGAGGAAGTGGGAAGGAGAAGAAGCAACTCTAGCCATGATTTCATTTCTTGCAACAGTTTGGATTGATGAGTTGAAGCAGGGCTATGCTTTATTTGATGAGATTCATGCTATTGTCTCTAAGCTACAAAGAGGTGAAGAGGCTCCAAAGGGTTATGTTCTACAACAAGGATTACTCTTGAAGAAGGGAAGACTGGTCATTGTACCTCAGTCACCATTGAAAACCAAGGTACTGCAATATGTCCATTACAATCCTCAAGCTGGCCATGTGGGATACCAGAAAACTCTACAAAGAGCCAAAAGGAATTTTTTATTGGATGGGGATGCACAGGGATATTAAGGAGTTGGTGAAGACATGTGACGTGTGCCAATTCAACAAGCATGAAACTATGTACCCAATAGGCTTACTACAACCTTTACCTATTCCCAATTCATCTTGGTTGGGTATCTCAATGGATTTCAATGAGGGTTTACCTGTATCCAATGGTCTAAGCGTGGTGTTTTCTGTTATTGACAGACTAACAAAAGTGGATCATTTGTTCTCTCTTTCTCATCCATATTTTGCAACTAAAGTAGCCCAAGTCTTCTTCTCGGGAGTGTTTAAAATCCATGGCATGCCAAGGACAGTGGTTTCAGATCGAGACCCTGTGTTTACCAATGCCTTTTGGAGAGAATTATATCAATTGCATGGCCATCCCTAACATTAAGCTCAGCATATCATCCTCAGTCAGATGGCCAAACTGAGATTTTGAACAAGTGCTTAGAAGGCTACTTGAGATGTTACATTGGCAGCAGACCTAAAGAATGGGCTAATTGGCTTCCTATGGCAAAATGGTGTTATAAAACCACTATCCATTCCTCCATTTTAATGTCTCCATTTGAGGCCCTTTGTGGGTAACCCCCTCCCAGATTATTTACTTATAATCCTAGGACTACAACCAATGCAGCAGTGGATCAACAATTGAAGTCCAGAGAATAGATCCTATCACTCTTGAAGGAGAATTTGCAAAAGGCTCAAAGTAGGATGAAGTTGTTTGATGATAGAAAAAGGACTAAGAGGTCTTTTGAAGTGGGAGATTGGGTGTTTTTGAAGTTGCAACCCTATCGACAGAAGACAGTAGCCATGAGACATAATTTGAAGCTATCACCCAGGTACTATGGGCCTTTTCAGTTTGTGGAAAAAATTGGAGAAGTGGCTTACAAACTCAATTTACCCCCAAGTTCAAAAATTCACTCAGATTTTCATGTGTCTTGTCTAAAGAAAAATTAGGTGAACAAGTGTCTCCTTTACCAACATTACCACCTGTGGATACTGAAGGCAATATACAACCTGAACCAGAAGCAATTTTGGACAAGAGGATAAAACGAGTGGGCAACCAGGCAGCAACTGAAGTTAAGTGGCTGGGTGCACTAGTTGGAGATAGTTCTTGGAGTTACTCGGGAAGTTAAGCAGCCTGTAGCCTCACCTTGTGGGCAAGGTGCGTTGATTGGGGGAGCTCACTAGTCTGCCTTGTGGACAAGGCTTTGAAGGATAAGAGGTTGTTATGTGAAGAGCTGGAAGATAACGAGATTAACGACTGAAGGAAGTGAAGGAATGCGAAACGGGGCGTTTAGTGAATTAGTAAAACAATGTGTTGAGAGAATGTTAGGAACCCTAGAGCATTCCCTTAGGGGGAATGGCTTTGATATGTGAAGGAAATTCACAAGGGGAATCTTATCTTCTGGGAGCTAAACTTTCTGGAATGTACTGGAGGCGGAGCTACCTCAAATAGCTCTTATCGGTCTTTAATGAAGTAGAATTTCCATCCATTTCATCTTCCATTTACACTGTGTTTCTAAGTCTTAACATAGATTTAGATGTTAAAATAAGTTGAGTTAAGTTGAGTTGAGTTAAGATGATAAAATATTGTTAAAATATTATTTTTTAATATTATTATTATTTTGAGATTTGAAAAAGTTGAATTATTTATTATATTTTATGTTAGAAGTTAAAAAAATTATAATGATGAGTTAAGATGAGTTGATGATCCAAACTAAGCTATGAAACGATGCATTTCTTGTTTCATGTTATGAGAATGGGCGTAGTGGGTGTGTTTTATGTGTAACGGTTTGCGTTTCTTTTAATTGTAACGGTGCGTTTTGGGTTCCATCATGTATAAAAGGACCCTCACATGCAGATCAAGGCATCGAAGTGTTTGTAGAAGAAATTCATGTGGTTCAGAGTTCCTCGAAAACTCTCAATCAAGAATTGGAGTACAGGATTCTTGAGTTTTGCTAGTTCTCTTTCTTGATCATTCTGGAAGTTGCCCTAGTCTTCTTTTGTTTTCTTGGTTGCCCCTTACAGAAAGGACTTTCGAATGAGATATAGTGTGAAATTTCCCGACTTTAATTACCTATTAAAAAATTTCCCAACTTCAATTCCAAAAATTAGAAAAGAACATCACAAAGAAAAGAAATTCTCTGTGCGCAAATAGCCAAAACATTATCAAAGCACAATGAGTATCTACCGCAAGCTTGCCTGTCTTGTATAGAACAATAATTAGTTGCATCATAGAACAACTTTCTATACAAAACCTAGAACATTTAATCTCATTTGGAAAGCGAACTCAAGAAAATAAAACCATAAGGACGGTAGAATTCTGAGGGCAGAAGAGTATAAAGTATAAAGCGACCTGATTCTTGAAGGTAACGAAAGATGAGGTAATTCAATTCGACAGACGTAATGGACGTCATGGAGGGGTCGCGGACTGAACTGTCCGACTTCGGAGACTTCTTCGTTAAGCTTAACAAGCATGTGGTGCGAGAGGGAAGAGAGGGGGGCAAACCGGAAAAGTTATTAAATTTTGAAAAGCCACGGGTTAACGTGGGGGGCGTTTTGTCTGCAGAGTCGGAATTAGTCTGGAGTTATTGAAAATTTGAAATCTTACTACCAGTGGATTCAGCCCATATTTCATGGGCTCAGTTGCGAGCCCACACTGACCCCAAGACCAAAACAAATGGGTAATTATGGATTGTGTCCACGATTTTTCTTTTTTTTTTTTTTTTTTGGGTTGAGATTTTATTTTTTTAGGATTGGGTCGAGATAATAAAAATCACTTGGTAAGAATCTCCCTTGCTAATTTGCTAACATACTGGTTATCTTATTAGTTATATTAGGTATGGACGAGTGTCAATAATTTTGAATGGAAAAATGATAACCCTATAATTAGTTTACAACTATTTTATAATTCTATTTAAAACGAAGAGTAGTATTGTAAAATTGAAATTATTTTTTAATGAAATGGCATAATTGCATTAGTTGATTTAAAATGAGTTGTCAAATAATTATAAAAAAGTTGTAGATATATCATTTCCCATTTTGAATCCCACTAGTTCAATCGCAAGAAAAATGATAATTGCAGTAATAGAGTGTGCAAGTATCGAACAATTTCTTTAAAAAAAATGAGTAAATACGAGATTTATATGAAAAGAAACTAATTTTTTAATAATAGACCACATTCCTTTTCAAAATGATTGTGTACTTGCGCACTCCACAACACTAAAAACTAAACTATATTAACAAAACTATGCAATGTAAAACATGAATAAGAACTAAACTACAATCTATACCTAAACATTGGCAATCCAGTTCAATCTAGTTTGAGTTCTCCCCATGCTAATCTAGGCAAATGAGAAGAGAAAGCTTTAGACAAACCTTTAGCATCAGCTTTTAGCAACCGAGTAATTACCTTCTCTATAGGTGTGCTGCATAGAAAAAGATAAATTGACCTTATGTCATCCCAAATCTCAAAGAATTTCCAAGGTGGAGAAGAAACATGATTAAACTAATGGATTAACTCTGCAAAATCCGATTAAAAAATGACATTATTAAACCCAAGTTGCCAACAAAATAGTAGCCCTTGCTTCAATGCCATCACTTCAGCAAACATATTGGTTCCCACTCATAAGTGAAGAGAAAAACCAAATATAAATTTATAAAGTATCCATAATCACCCCTCAAAACAACTCCACAGCTATTAAATTTTCAAGAGATGAACCATCAATATTAAATTTTATTATCCTTACTGGGAAAAGTTTCCAATGTGCTAATAAACGGCTCATTTGTTTTCGTAGATAAGATGAGATGAAAGTTGAAAGTTAAATAAAATATTATTAGAATATATTTTTTTAATATTATTTTTTTTATTTGAAAAAGTTGAATTGTTTACTTTATTTTCTATGGGAATTTAAGAAAATTGTAATGATTAGATGAGATGAGTTGAGAAATTTTATGAAAGTGAACGAGAGCTTAACTCTTGGGATTTATTTTTGGTTTTAAAAAACCATTCAAAATTTCAAATAACGTAACCAATGAATATCATGGTTACTTACTGAGTGAGATGATAGCATGATTCCATTAAAAACACAATTATTTCTTGAAAACCATAATTCTCATAGAATAACCATCAGGGCCAAAGCATCTAGCTTGACCTTTCCTCTTGGAGAAATGCCACCATCGTCGCAATGAAGTGAAACTAAAGAGAGCAACAAAATGTTCCAAAACCTGAGTAGCTAACCTTCTATTTTCAAACAAGTAATCAACAAATTCTATCGTTGGAGAACTAGGGCAACAAACACACTTGAATACCCATGGGAATCCCATAGCCTTGTACCACAACACCAACTTGTACTTACGATAAAGCTTCTACCCTAAAAAGAGAAACTTTCTAAGGCAAGATATGGTTCCAAATACAAGCAGAAAAAGGAAAAGAATCAGGTGGTCGGACTTCTAATTAATTCTCAAGCGGACTTGATAGAGAATTTTCCAGAGAGAGATGGCATCCAAACTCTCAAATCATTCATGTCTTTAATCTTGACTTTGAACTTCAAAACAACTTTCTTCAATTGGTTTCCACACAGATGAGCGATAAGATGGATATTTGGCCCTGTTTGTGTCTAGATGTATTTAATCTTTAATTCAGGTTAACTAACAAGAAACCCTCTTTCGGACAACGAGCCGTACTCCTTTCTAAAGACAAACGAATTCAAATTGTTTGTATAAAAGTCTCGCAAATCGTGAGTCCATGCATGAGAGCCTTCCAATATATATACCGTATGTACAATGAAGTGGAAGAAAAAAAATAAGGAAACTAACTAGCCGTTTACAAAAGATTTGTGTTGAGTTTTTCCATATAAAGCATGTGTAGCCGTTGTGTTATTGACGTGTATCTGGTTGGCTTGAGTCTCGGTTTCCATAGAAGGAGTTGGAGCCATTAGGGTGAAATGGGTCTTAGTTTCCATAGAGGAAATTATAGCCGTTGGGGTGATTTGAGTCTGAGTTTCCATAGAGGGACTTGTAGCCGTTGGGTCCAATGTTTTGAATATCGTACCGGATGCTATACCGGTCAAGGTACTGGAACGAAATATTTCGATACCGGTACAGTTTCGGGATAGTCGATATATGAATAAATTATATATATATAAATTATATTCTAAAATAATAGTCTATATATGAATAAATTATATATAAATACATATATATAAATTATAAATAGCCTAGTCTGAATTATGGGTCAAAAAATAAGCTTGTATGTTGAAAAAAAAAAAATTAAAGGCTGAAATATCGGCCGGTACAGGCCAATACGGTCGGTATTTGGGCCGGTACAAAATATATATGATA
Organism: Juglans microcarpa x Juglans regia; assembly: GCF_004785595.1. Taxonomy (NCBI): domain Eukaryota; kingdom Viridiplantae; phylum Streptophyta; class Magnoliopsida; order Fagales; family Juglandaceae; genus Juglans; species Juglans microcarpa x Juglans regia. The sequence continues at coordinate 913,061 of NC_054595.1, forward strand.
CCTGTACCGACCCAATGGCCGATTCGACAAATTCCGGTCATACCAGCCGGTACAGTACGAAATTAAAAACAATGGTTGGGTCTTTTGGATTTGTGAAATTATCTTCAATACGCCCCCACAAACTGTGTCAAAGTAGAAGGCCAAGTTTAGAACATAGCGAATAAAGAGTAGGACGTCCAAGAGGTTTGATAAAAATGTTCGCAAGTTGAAGAGAAGCAGGGACATGCCGTGTTTGAAGATGACCAAGAGCAACACATTCTCGTACATAGTGGTAGTCAATCTCAATATGTTTGCTACGAGCATGAAAAACAGGATTGACAGTCATATGAAAAGCACTTAAATTATCACAGAAGAGGACGGGTGGTGACAAAAGGTGAACACCAAGATCACGGAGCAAAAAGGAAACCCATGTTAGTTCTACAGCGGTGTGGGCCATAGCATGATACTCAGCTTCGAAGCTGGAGCAAGAGATAGTGTGTTATTTCTTAGCAGACCAGGAGATGCAGTTGCTGCCCAAGAACACACAATAGCCAGTTGTAGAGCGACGAGTTTGAGGACAACCAGCCCAATCTGCATCAAAAAATATATAAAGATCAAGTGTAGATTGTGAAGTAAAATGCATACGAAGATCAACTGTACCATGTAAATACCGAAGAATGTGTTTCACCTAATGAGCAATGGTGGGCGAGTGCATAAATTGTGAGACAAAGTTGACACAAAAGGCTAAGTCGGGGTGAGTGAGAGTAAGATATTGAAGGATACCAACAATGCTACGATAATGACCAAGGTCAGGGTAGGGAATGTCACTAGTGAGACCCTTTGTTTTGGGCATCATAGGGGTACCCATGGGTTTGCAGTCTTGCATTTAAGCACGTTCTAAAATATCTGAAGCATATTTTGCCTAAGACAAGATGAACCCATCAGAGGTGCGAGTGACTTGAATTCCTAAAAAATAATAAAACAGACCAAGGTCTTTCATGGTAAATTGTTAGCCAAGAGTAGTAATGAAAGTGTTGAGATGAATAGGATCGGAGCCGGTTAAGAGAATATCATCAACATATAACAAAAGAATTATAGTGTTGTGAGAAGAGTGATGACTAAAAAGAGAGGGTCAGCAGTGCTACAAGAGAACTCATAAGCAATGAGAAAATTACTAAATTTATCAAACCATGCACGAGGAGCTTGTTTTAAACCATATAAAGTTTTGTTTAATTTGCAAACATGTGAGGAAAGAGTTGGATGGATAAAACCTGGAGGTTGATCCATAAAAACATATTCATGTAGATCACCATGGATAAAAGTATTATTGACATCAAGCTGGCGAATGTCCCAACAACAAAAAAGAGCTAATGTAAGTACAATGCGAATGGTGCCAGGTTTGATGACAGGAGAGAAAGTCTCTGTATAATTGACATCATCCATTTGATGGAATCCTTTTGTAACAAGACGAGCTTTGAGTCAATCAAGGGAACCATCGACATTGATTTTGGTCTTGAAGACTCATTTGCAGCCAATGACATCCATGGACGGGGTGCGGGGCACTAGGGTCCATGTGTGGTTGTCATGTAGTGCTTGTATTTCGTCTTGCACAGCCTTGTTCCAACCAAGATGTTGGAGAGCAGAGCGGACAATCTTTGATTCCTGTGGAAGATCAACAAGAGCATGAAGGTTAGCATATTTAGGGTTAGGTTTGTGAATGCCAACCCTGGAGCGTGTAACCATGTCATGGTAAGGAGGAGACTGGGTGGAGTCAGCCATTGATGATGGCGGTGAAGGAGCAGAGGCATTTGTCTCATTGGGAGCATTTCTCGACATTGCTTGACTAGATGAGGTAGGTGTGGTGGATGGTTCTGTCACAATCACCGGAGGAATGGGAATATCGGCATCAAGATGGGGGACCTGCAAGGTAGAAGAACTAACAGCACCTAAAGAGTCAATATTTGAAATAGGATAGCGTCATTCATGGAACACAGACAATATTTGAGTAGTGGATGAGGGGACATGAAGGTTACCAGGCTGTTTAAAAATAAAGATAGATTTATCAAAGACAACATGTCGTGAGATGAAGGTGCTTCGAGAGGGTGGGTGGTAGCATTTGTAACCTTGATGGTGTTCACTATAGCCTAAGAAAATGCAAGGTTGAGTTTTGGGATCAAACTTGTTATGTTTGATGTCCCAAGTATAAGGATAGCATTTCGAACCAAAAACACAAAGAGAGGTATAGTCGGGAAAATGACCATAGATGATGAAAAAGGGAGAATCAAGGCGAAGGGCGGTAGAAGGGAGGCGATTAAATAAAAAAAATAGAAGTAGTGAAAGCTTCTACCCAGAAGCGTTTTAGGACACCATTATGAAAAAGCATAGTCATGCTTAATTCCTTAATGGTGCTATGTCGGCGTTCGATCGAGCCGTTTTGTTCAGGGGCATGGAGACAAGAATATTGATGCAAGATGCCTTAATGCTGGAGGTGAGAATTGAATTGATGGTTAGCAAATTCACCGCCGCCATCAGATTGAAATTTTTTTTTTGTTTTTAAATTGATAATCAACGTATTTTTCAAATAAAAGAAAGGCATTAAAAAAATCTGATTTTTTTTGCAAGTGGAATAAACCATATATATTTTGAAAAACCATCAACAAAACATGCATAATATTGAAATTTTCTAATAGATAAAATAGGGGCAGGGCCCCACAAGTTACAATAAATTTAATCAAATACATTAAGATGAGGATGGTCGGAGGACAAAAAAGGTAATTTGCTCATTTTTCCTAGTTGACAGCTCTTACAAATCGAGGTACCAGTATGCTTGCCGACGAGTTGAATAAGACCTTTGGAGTGAAGAACTTGAAGAGTAGAGGCTTGGGGATGACCCAACAGTTGATGCCACATATCTTCAGGTACTGATAGAAATCAGGTGAAGAAATGAGCTTCAACAAGTGGGGATAAGACATACAAGTTACCCTTCCGTCACCCGTTCAAGATAATGCGGTTGGTCGCTCTGTCCTTTATAGAAAAACCAATACAATAAAATTCACACAGGTAAGGATAATCAACGTTAATTGACTAACAGATAAAAGATTTGTAGCAAGATCAGGAACTAATAAAAAATCTTTTAATTTAATTTGAAAAGTACCAGATCCAATAATAATATCACCAATATGAGTGATTTCATGTAATGTGTCATCACCAACAATAACAGTGTCAATACCAAAATAACGGCGAAGATTTTCAAGCATACCTGAATTACTTGTCATGTGGGCAATGGCACCTGTCTCAGCAGTCCATTCAATATCATAGACAGAGTTATTAAGAGTGAGAGTTGCCAAAGCTTGTAGGACATCATCAGGTTGAAGAGCATGATCAAAACGTTGCCAATATTGAAGTGCCACATGTCCCTTTTTGCCACAAATTTGGTAGGTGTCAATTTTTTTGGAATCACATGTAGGAGCCGACTTATTTGAGTGGTGTGGTGCATGCAGCTGGGCAAATTTGTAAGGGGCTCATGAGTTGAGACTCGACTAGGTGAACCCGCGTCCCTTGGAGGAGAAGGGTCAGTCACCTTGCCGCCTAGTGTTAGAGCTTGTTCTTTGTCCATAAAAAACCATAGAATTGTTAGAGAAAGAATCATGAAGGTGAGATCGGAGCTCATACCCTTGGAGGAGCGACACCACTTCAAAATATGTTGGCATTGGTGATTTAAGCATGGAGGTGATGAACAGTTCGTACTTCGGTCCAAGGCTGTGAGGGAGAACACCTTCATTTTATCCTCCATGGGCCGTCCGATTGCTTGTAAATTGTCACAGAGAGTCTTGAACTGCCAAAGATGATCAGCAAAAGATGAGGTTGGCTACTTCCTCAGGTATGAGATTTGTTGGGTAAGGTGAAATTCCCTCTCTTGAGAGGCTTGGGCATAGGAGGCTTTGAGGGCTTCCCAGACATGGTTAGAGGTGTCAAGACCAACTACTAATCAAAGTGCTTCTTCAAACAGAGTTCCAATGATCCACCCACGAATGAGTCAATTTGCCTTGCGCCATTAAAGGTATTTTTGGGTTAATTCTTAGGTTGGGTTGGAAGAATCATCAGAGTGTTTGGGTCGTGGGGGGAGTCACCAGTGAGGTGCTCAACCAAGTCTTAGCTCTCAGCCAAGACTAAAATTTGTTCTCTCCACAGAGGATAATTTCCTTGGGTGAGTTTGAGAGTACCAAAGTTGCTTACACTCAGTGAGATTGAGTCCATGTTTAATCGAGAGGAAGACTCTCTTGCACTCTCACAAGGCTCTGGATATCATAAAGACAAATGAATTCAAGTTGGTTGTATAAAAGTCTCACAAACCATGAGTCCATGCATGAAAGCCTTCCAATATATATACCATATGTACAATGAAGTGGAAGAAAAAAAAATAAAGAAACTAACTAGCCATTTACAAAATATTTGGGTTGAATTTTTTCATATAAAGCATGTGTAGCTGTTGTGTTGTTGATGTGAATTTGGTTGGCTTGAGTCTCGATTTCCATAGAAGGAGTTGGAGCCGTTAGGATGAAATAGGTCTTAGTTTCCATAGAGGAAACTGTAGCCGTTGGGATGATTTGAGTCTGAATTTCAATAAAGGGACTTGTAGTCGTTGGGTCTTTCGGATTTGTGGAATTATCTTCAATACTTTCCAACGTTTTTAAACTAGAAATTAATAACACATTCACCAATGATCTAAGTGCTACGTTCAAGACTGAAAGACAAATGTGAATACATAGATTTCCATAAAGATGAGTGGGAGTTTTGAATCGAATAATGGTATGGGGCAATTGACTTAGGCACATTTACCAAGTTGCATCGAGACTAATGGATATCGATCAATCGTTGGTTGAGTTTTGGGCTAAATATTTGTTTTGGTGAGCTCACTCTGGGCCATTATGTGTATAACGTCTTTGTTTAGTTTCAACTTAGAAAAAAAAAAATGAATTCAATAGGTTTGATTTGGTTACACAAACCAAACAATCTAATCTCATTTCATTTTATATCTTTATTAAAAAAATTTCAAACTCACACAAAATATAATAAGCAATTCAACTTTTTGAAATCTCAAAACAAAAATTATATTAAAAAATTATATTTTAATAATATTTTATTCAATTTTTAACTTTTATTTCATCTTACCTCATCTTATCTGTGTAACTAAATGAGACTGAACGACATGTTATCATTGTTCTTGACGCTGTTCATATTCCTACTAATAGACTCAAAACCCACTATTTTTTTTTTTTTTTTTTTTGGTTTGTTAAATGGATGTTGGTAGACTCAGGCTACGTTTGGTTCCTTGACTTGAGTTGAGTTTGATTCAGATTTAGACATCTTCTAACATCCAAACACTCAACTCTTAAATTACTAAACTCATTTCAACTCAAAACTTCTTTACACGTGAGACCCATAATTTTTTCAACTTAACACTTCTTTACACGCGAGACCCATAACCTTTTTCAACTTTTCATAAATACATCTAAACTCATCTTAACATTGAAACTCATCTTAGGTGGGCTCCGCATTCACTCCATCATCTCAAGTCACTACTATTTATAGAGAACTCAATTTAGTTCAACTCAACTCAACATCCAAGCACTTTGTTGTCTTGTGGAGAAAATTTCTCCTAATTAATCTTCTTGTAATTCAATGATTTGGCTATGATATGAGATTATGAAATGAAAGTGTAATGAGTAAGTATGATTGCCGTACAGAAAACTTTAAAAGCAGAAAACTAGTAGTAAGTGATGAAACTTAAGTAGAAAGATCATATTAGCTTTTCCTACTATACGTATTCACCGTCTCTCTCTCTCTCTCTCTCTCTGGAACCTTTGCATCAACTCATGCCGCCGCCACCATGAACCTTTGCCAAAGGGGAGGGAGCCTCTCCTCCCTATTAGCCACTACATATTAGTTTTCCGGTTTGTCATCGATTTTTCGTTTTATTTTTTATTTTTGTTCTGTTAGATCGAAAATGTCTAATTCGTTGTTTTCTAGCGTTAGACTGCCACATGCGCTCCACCACTATGCTCACTAGCTGCCTATGTTAAAAAAAATATTGGCAGATTTTCAATTTTAAATTTTTAACTTTTTTATCTCATCTCCACCATCGTGCAGCTTTTTGACACAATCGAGCATTTTCTTGCCTCCTACCACCACACGCGTGGCATAGTTGGACTCTCCACTGAGTCCACCTCCGGATCCTTCGAATCTCGACTTCTCTACTCTGTCCCGACCAACACATGTAGCACAAAGCCGCACGTTCTTCCAAAAGGTAGCCACCAATTCAGAGGGCTCGATTTTAACTATCTAGCTATGTTACAGTTTTCTCTAATCGAGAATATAGGGAAAAAGAATGAAGATCTTCGTCAATACTCCAAAACAGATAGTTGCAGTGCTTCTTTCGCGGATGCAAATCTTAACCACATTCGACAAATCTGCTAAATGGATTTTATAATCGCTATTGCAGCGGTCTCCTCCCTAACTTGGCCAAGAAACAAGGGCCCGAGTCTAATTTATTGGTTCTATTCTCTGTTTATTTCTATTTTATGTTATATGCATTGTAATTTTTGTAAAGTGGTTTTTGTAGAGTCTCTGCCCTCTTACTCGTGTATTCTTTCTTTTAATTCAATTAAAATAGTAATTGACGAATATAATTATGATGAAATAAAAAAAAATGAATTATATATTTATGTTCTTCAACCATCGGTGACACCATTAGATATTTTGTCAGTATATTATAGTAGGAACTGTTTTTTTACGAAAAATAAGGACTGCCCATGTTGAACACTCGCAACTCATCCATTTGATGTTACAGTCTTGCAAGAGATTTTACGGACGCCGTCTTATTTGGTTATACAAAAGAGATAAGAAAATGAGATGATAAATATACTAATAGTAACGAGATAATTTATAAATAATAATAAAATAGTTTGAGTTAAGATATTTTATAAAATTTTGAGAAATAAAAGAGAAAATATTGAACAAAAATATTATAAAGTTAAAATATTATTAAAATATTATCTTTTAATATTATTTTTATTTTAAAATTTAAAAAAGTTGAATTATTTTTTATGTTTTTATTTTTAAGTTGTAATGATTAAATAAAAATTTTAAAAATTTGATATTAAAAAGTTTTCATATTTAAATGATATTTTGATATTAAGATGAGATGAGATAGATTAAAAATCAGTAAATCATGTAAAACTAAACGGGGCAACCATGTACAACCCCTGTTAACAACGTACTAGAAAATATTTATCTTTCACCAATCACCAGTTCCATGTCTTCCACAGATGCTATGCATTTCAACTAAGCTGGCATCGTATGGCTGCAAATTAACCAAAGATGGACGCCAATTCCATATAACTTTTTTAATTTGTTTTGCATTGTCGTATCTTTCTTTCTCCATATAATCATTTCTATCTAGAAAGTCTTCCATAGTGTGACATATCGATACCTAGAAGTTTTCATTCTTAGTAATGTCAATGCCAATTGATTACTTTATGATTCAATAGTGTGACAAAAACAGCTAGCTTTTGAATCATTGATTTTAGCCTGAGTGAGTCTGTTTTAAATCTTTTGCTACATAGGAGGAAAAATGGATAAACTTAATGCCACAAAAATAAAATAAAAAACTGTTTGGGACCATAACTATTCTCAGATATTATCAAATTATTTCATTATTATTTACAAATTATTTATTACTATTAATAAATTATTTCACAGCTATTCTTAAATGATCTGAGATACTCTTAGCATCCAAACTGACTCTATCCGGCTATCTTTTCAAATCCAATTTTGATTCCAGAGAGCACACTTTTTTTGCTGGCCCGTTTGGATTCAGAAATGAGTTGAGATGGTTTTAAATGAGATGAATAAAAAATTGGTAAAATATTAATTTTTAATATTATTATTGTTTTAGGATTTGAAAAAGCTAAATTGTTTTTTATATTTTACATGAGAATTGGAGAAAATTGTAATAATGAGATAAATTGAGATGAGATGAGTTTTCAATCCAAACTGAAGCTTAAGTGCATCTTCAAAGTTTGGCTAAATATCAATAAAATGGTCTGCATTAGAATAATCAAAATGAGAAAGCTCTAAGCCTCTACATATGAGTTAGAGTACCACCAAAGTTTCCTTCTAATTTGGAGATGCACTATTCATCTTCAAAAGAATTATTTCATTCTAAAAATATACACCAACTGCACATTAGGACATTGTTCATTTTCTTGTTACTCAATTGGGCCTTTTGATAAGATCAATCAGCAAAACAATAGCCCCTGACATGCTCTCATTTCATTCATGTTCATTTTCAGTTTAGGAATGTACAACTATAGCTTACCGTATATATCTTTCTTACCTTCTTTGTATTTATTTCCTTACTTGTAAGTCAACTATAAGTGTATATATAATACAAGCTCTACACTGTCATCACTGTGTAAGACAGTTTATTCTCAAAGTCTTTATGGTATCAAGAGCCTATACAGTGAAATTCAGAGAGAGTTTTTTTTTTTTTTTCCTTCTTAAATGGTAAACTCGTCTTCTTCAAGCACAGAATACCCTTACCCCGTAACACAAAATGTCATCAACTTTGTCTCTTTACAACTCACACCAACCAACTTTCTTCTCTGAAAAACTCAAATGCTCAACATTTTGGAGAGCTATGATCTCCAGGGATTCAAAACTGGCGAAACACCCCAACCTCATTCAACTGTTGCAGATACAGAAACTGGGGTGATTTCCAACCCGGCATTTCTAAAATGGCGGAAAATAGATCGTCTCGTTAAGGGATGGATCACTGCCACACTATCAGAGGAAGTCCTCGGTATCGTCGTTGGCCTCAACACTGCCGCTGAAGTCTGGAATGCATTGCTGCATTCCTTTGCGCGTGACTCATCCGATCGCAGCCTTGCTCTAAAGCAGAGGCTCACTTCCATTTCTCAGGGCACAGACAGTTTACCAGTGTACCTGCGCCGCTTCAAAACTATTTGTGATGATCTTTCAGCCATTGGGAAGCCAGTCTCCGATCATAAAAAATCGTGGTGGCTTCTTAATGGTCTCGGCAAGGAGTACCAAGTCTTCACCACTACAATGATGCGTCCGCCAATGCCATTATATTCTCGTTACCTTGCTCAAGAGCTACACTGAGCGTAACAAACTGGATGCACCTCCTCCTCAAATGGCCTATTTCACTCAGAAAAATAATAAATACAAGAAGAACAACCAGACGTTCAATTCAAAGGGACGTGGCTTCCATCAAGGTAACTCTTCTTCAGCAAAACCTCCAAATACAAACCATTCGATCCAAACTCAGCCTCTGTCTTGATTTGCGGCTTCGTTTGAGAGGGGATGATAAGATCAATCAGCAAAATATTAGCCCCTGACATGCGCTCATTTCATTCATGTTCATTTTTAGTTTAGGAATGTACAACTATAGCTTACCATATATATGTTTCTTACCTTCTTTGTATTTATTTCCTTTCTTGTAAGTCAACTATAAGCGTATATATAATACAAGCTCTACTCTATCATTACTGTGTGAGATAGTTTATCCTCAAAGTCTTTACCTTTCACATTGGGATGTTGGATAAAATATTGAGTTATTAAATTATTAATTAATATATGGTTAGTGTAGTTGTAAAATATGAAAAAAAATTAAAAAAATTATTATTTTGGCTAATCTAATGTGGGGTTATATCTTAAATGATTTTGGTTTTATACAAAACATATACTTTTAGCTAAATTTTAAAAATAACTTTAATGAAACCAATACCAACACGAGTGCACCCTCCATAAAAACAGAGAAGACTTCTTCCCGTGGAAATGGCATTGACTCTTTTTCCATGAAAGGATGATGAAGATATCTATAGCATATATAATTGGTAAAATTAAAGTTTAAAAGTAATTTTAAACTCCATTATGCAATATGGAATTTTAAATATTTGAGACACTTTCATTTCTTTTCAATATAATTTTCTTTCTTCTTTGATCTATATTAATTAATATGTTACTATATATTTGTGATAACAAAATATCATGTTTAGATAGTTCTATAATCAACTTCACATCTTACGAATTATGTTCAACTAGTTATTGAGAATGTTTGTGTAGCAAAATATTAAGGTATCGTTTGGATTTAAAGATGAGTTGAGATGGGTTGTGAATAGTGGTGAGATTTATGAGTTAAAGTTACTGAATAGTAGTGAATAGTAATGAGATAAGTTGAGATGAGTTGAGATAAAATGAGATGGGTTATGAATACAAACCGGGCCTAAGAGTTTTTAGATTAAAAAAAAAATAGAGCTACAACGCGTCAAAGAGCATGCCGCAAATATAAATATGAGAAAAAAAATCTATTTATTAGTATACTAAGAATATCATTGATTTTAAAGTTTCCTAAATTGACTAACATAAACAAAACAAAAATGCATTTTTGTGTTTTTTTGAACGTGCTAATTCTATGTTTTATTTTTTTCAATGAACGTGCTATTAAATTCCAGTTCCTTTCCTGGAAATCCTGTTAAAGATGACTCTTGGGAGGATAATACCCTTCTCCTTTTCCACGCAGTGGCCACTGGCCAGTGGTCTCTTCTCTGCCCATTGAAGACGTCTAAAGGGGAGAGGCTATACGTAATAGACTCTCTGAGTGTAACTGTTGGTTATCAAGGATCAGCCATCAAGACTCATAACTCCCAAGAGAATGAGAAGGGGTGTCCATTACGGTGCCCTTTTTATTACGCTTAGTAATAGCAAGTTCTTATAGCAGGTACTAATCACCGCCGTGCCATTATTTGAGAAGACCTTGACTTGATGATAATGGTGATAGAGATGGACAAAAAGAGCTAGCTTTTGAATCATTGATTTTTAGTCTGACTCACTCTGTTTTAAATCTTTTGCCATATAGGAGGAAAAAGGGGATAAATCTAAAGCCAGGAATTAGCAATACAACACCGAGTAAGACTAAAGTCTCGTTTGAATGATGTGTTGAGTTGAATTTAAATAAATTTTATTTTTTATAAATAATAGTGAGTTGAGATTGTATAGTGAGTTTTATAAGATCTATCTAAAATGAATTTAGATGTGTTTAGATGTTAAGATGAGTTTAGATATATTTATAAAAATTTAAAAAATATTATGGGTCCTGCGAATTGAAAAAAAATTATAAATCTCACATGTAAAGAAGTTTTGAATTGAGATGAATTTAATAATTTAAAAATAAAATATTTAAATGTTATACTCAACTTAAAATTAAACTGAAGTGAATCAGTTCAATCTTAACTTCCAAACGGGCCTTGTCGTATTGCTTCTACCTTTTCGAATTAATCCAGTTCTGATTCTAGAGAGCACACTTTCTTTAGAGTAGGTCCTGGAGTGCACAATACTCTTTTCCCAGCTTGACGAGTCGACGACTTGAAACAGGGAAGACTTCTTCCGTGGAAATGACGACTCTTTTTCCATGAAAGGAAGATGAAAATATCTATAGCAGATATAATTTGGTAAATTTTAAAGTTTAAAAGTAATTTAAAAGTCCATTATGCAATTTGAAATTTTAATATAACAGAATATAAAAATTCTTTCTTCCACGTCTCTAAATTTAAAGTATTGTCATCCATTGGAGAATCCTCTCTATACACTCTGATCAGGTTCACTTCCAGTTTCCTACTGAGAGAGAGAGAGAGAGAGAGAGAGAGGCTATTCCTAACGATTTTAATGGAAAAGCTTCATTTCTTTAAGGTTCTTTTCCCTCTCTTTTGTCTGTTTCTCTCACCAGCTTATACTCTTCCAAATAAGTACTTCATCAATTGTGGGTCAAAGTCCAACATAACTGTCGGCGGTCGGAGCTTCCTCGGTGATCTGAATTCTGGGTCTTTCTCAGTTGGACCAAGCTCTATTATCGTTGCCACCGAATCATCACAAAATTCGTCTCTTTATCAAACTGCAAGAATATTCACAAACCGATCTTCATTTGAGTTTGATATCATCGATATTGGCTTTCATTATGTACGCATCCATTTCTTTCCGTTTGTGTCCGGGAGGGTTAATCTGGCTGGTGCCCGATTCGATGTTTCAGCTTCTAATTTTTCACTGTTGTCAAATTTTGGTGTTAAAAGCATTACTAAAGCGCCTGTGATTAAGGAATACTTGCTCACTATCAATGGAAGCAAGTTCAACATCCACTTTAATCCTCGGAGAAAATCTTTTGCTTTCGTAAGTGCCATTGAAGTATTTCTTCTTCCAGATCAGGAATTCGTCTCGGATGATCTTCCTCGAGGTAATCCGGGAAAAATGATAGGTACCATGGTGTCCGTTCTCAGGTTCTACATACGATTCACAGGGTCAATGTTGGAGGTCAAGAGACTAATGACACACAGTGGAGGAATTGGATAACAGATGAAGATTATTTACTCTCTACAGGGTTTGCAAAAACCTGTGTTCCTTATGAAGATACGCTTTTATATCTTATTAATGGAGCAAATAATTACAGTGCCCCAGATCTCGTCTACAAGACCTGCAGAGAATTGAATTTGGATTACAACGGGGGATTATCAGATTCTCCTAACATAACTTGGCGTTTTGAAGTGAGTAGGAGTGCCACACATCTGGTTAGGCTGCACTTTTGCGATATTGTCAGCCAGAATTCTGATAAAATCTACTTCAATCTCTACTTTGACGGAAAGATCAGCGAAATGATAGATACGCTTAACATAAGTCTAATGAGGGCAGCTCCATTGTATTACGATTTGGTGGTTAATTCAGATGATTCGGGATCCATGAATATAAGTGTAGGGCCTAATCAGGATTCAATATATAGAACAGCCTACCTGAATGGGGTGGAGATAATGGAGTTTATGAAGGAAGCAAGTTTGTTACCTTCTGGCAGTAAGGAAAAGAAAACCCTTCATGTTATAGTTGGTACCGTTTGTGGTCTGGCGTTTGTCTTCATTTTGGTAGTACTGCTGTTCTTGATGGGTTTAAAATGCAATAAAGCAAATCATGGTGATGAAGTGGGCTTATTGCCATTTTTTCATGGAAAAGGAAGTCCTGGTAAGGGGACGTCATGTGCCTCCCTGTTCGTAATTTGAACTTAAAGTTGAAGATGCCTCTTCTTGAGATACTAGATGCCACTCATAACTTTGACACCAAATTATTGATAGGTGAGGGTGGCTTTGGGAAAGTTTATAGGGGTATCTTCGGAGTGGCATGACTGTGGCAGTCAAACGAAGTGATCCAAAACATGGCCAGGGACTTCCGGAATTCGAAACAGAAGTATTGGTCTTGTCGAAAATTCGTCATCGCCATCTTGTTTCTTTGTACGGATATTGCGAAGAAAAGTCAGAGATGATATTGGTGTATGAATTCATGGAAAATGGGAGTCTGAGAGATCATATCTATCATTCAAATGACAACTCTGACTCTGAGGGACCATCTAAGAGATCTAAGTTGTCTTGGAAGCAACGGCTTGAAATTTGTATTGGCTCGGCTAAGGGCCTTCATTACCTTCACTCATTTTCAAATGGGGGAATCATTCACCGTGATGTTAAGTCAGCAAACATCTTGCTGAATGAACATTACGTGGCTAAAGTTGCTGATTTTGGTCTTTCAAGATCAGGTCTTCTCGATCCAGACCATGTCAGTGTTGGCATAAAAGGTAGCTTTGGCTATATGGATCCCGAATATTTTAGATCTCTTCAATTCACAGACAAATCTGATGTCTACTCCTTTGGTGTGGTACTTCTTGAAGTGCTTTGTGCTAGACCAGCTATCATTAACTCACCCAACAGGGAGGAGGTGAACCTAGCTGAATGGGGGGTGTTTTGGCAAAACAAAGGACAACTTGAAAAGATTATTGATCCCTCTTTAGTGGAGAAATTAACCCTTATTCATTGAGAAAGTTTGGCGAAACAGCTGAGAAGTGTTTGAAGGGTGATGGAGCTAGCAGGCCTACTATGCTTGATGTGCTGTGGGACTTGGAATATGCACTGCAGCTTCATCAAACTGCGGTGCATAGAGAGCCGCATGAGGACACTGGAACAAATGCTCTTTTGGAGTTACCTTTGCCTACTATTCAGCATTTGCCTTCTAAAAGCATCCCAGATTGGGGGGAGATGATAATGTGTCCATGGGAAGCAAAGGGTCAAGGGTTTGGATACAACAGATGGTGGAGTGTTCTCTCAGCTTAGGATTGATGGTGCCAGATAATCTCATCAACTGCTTTGGAATATTGTCCTGTCATTTTGATTTCCATTCTTCCTTATATCTACGAAGCTTCAAGTGTATTTTGAAGTGATGCCTTGTTTACCATTAGTGTGGAGTGGCGTGTTGTTAGAGCTATTTTGAAGTGTTATGCTAATAAGGTTAACAGACTCAATTCATTGGCTTCCAAGGTTAGGTATCATTCCTTGCTGCATAATTATTTACAAAATGCTGACATAATTATTTACTTGTATGGGATATGTATCCTATTCAACCGGTTTAGTTAGAATTGGACCAAAGCCAAAACCTATTATATTATAACTGCTACGAATCTTGTGGATCTGTTACATCGTGCACTTTCAACTGAAGTATTATCGGGCTTGCTGTATGGGTGGGATTTGCTTGTTCTCACCTGATATGATTGCTTTGAGATATAATCATTTAGATACGTTGGTACATGCATCACACTCAGTTATATGTTCATAGGTAAAGGAAAGAATACGTATTTTCATCATCTCTGTTATCTTTCTTATCATTAGTTATCTATGTTAAGAGTTGAAAGAATCTGTATTACTGACCTACTATGTACTGGCTTCTACCTATGAACTATCCCACCCAGCCTCAGAAGGTGCCGCTCTCCATGAATGCATGGAAGTTAGCCCTTCTATTTTGGAGCAGTTAACTTTGGTTTTCAAGTATGTAGACTGCACCAAAAAGACTGAAAGTTTCCTATGATTTGGGTAAATTTTCAACATGGTGCCAACTTATACAGTCATAACAACATAACTTGGCAAGTTTCAAAGCGACATGTTAGGGATTAGCTTCCATGAATTTTTTTGGACAAGTTGCAGTTATGTTTCTGTTTCATTAAAAATAATCAGCTCACTAATGTCTGATAGAATCAATGCAAAAAAAGAAAAAAAGAAGAAGAAAGAAAGATAAATGCCTCGTGTGAAGTTCGAAAATGCGTTATTTATAACTAACAATATGACACAAGAAGACAAACATAGGAAAATTGTAAGCAAGATGGTTAGTGACCAGAGCCTTTCCTGCTAGGTCCAGAGGCCAACGGAATGCCTTCGTCCCTCACAAAAACCCGACCACCAATCCTGTTGGCAGCGCTAGAAAACGAAGCATCTCCAATGATTACACCGCCATCAACAGCCTCAGGATGATCATCCATGCCCTTCTTCATCTCTGCTCCAAGGGCTCGACCATGAACCAGACTCGGCTGTGTGAACACCACGAACATCAAGACCAGCAGAACCAGCATCAAACACTGTCTCATTGGTGATGGTCTGGGTCTGTTTTCCAGGAAGCCCATGTTTGATGTCTCTTTCAGTTTCATTTATATTCTCTCAACCAAAGGATGGAGAAGAGAGGAGATTTTTTGGGAATCTCAAGTTGCATAAGCTAACGGCCTTCATATAAGGGGAATGGAAGGTTTGGGTGGCCAAGGTGTGAGGACTGAGGACGGTGCGACTTTTTGGTAATGGGACCCTTGTTAAGTGGTATTTGACTTCACTTTTCCCATTAGTAATGAGGAGCTGAGATTGCGAAGGAATTCCACCTCTCAAGTTTGCGTTGGTCCAAATTTCCACTTTACAGTAGGCATGTGTGACCAAATTGGTAAATTGAGGGGATCCAATGTATATCGGGTCGGTGCACACTGCATAGTTTCAGTTCTGAAAGTCGATCATTACCGGTTATTAAATTGGGTGGCATAGTTTCACATCAATTTATTACATAAAAATCTTACTTGCAAACCAATGCTGAGAGCACATCTACCTTCCACACTCCTAACATAACAGAACTTGATTTAAAAGAGAAGCAAGACAGCATAAAGAATCCACCGGCAAAATTATTAAATCTTTGTTTTTTTCCATCAATCTAAGTTTTTCGGATAAGTAATGATTTCACATAATATTAGTATAGGTTCTGGATTTGAAACCTAAGGCCCTGTTTGTTTCTTGGACTCTACTGAGATCAACTCAGTTCAGTCTAATTTTAAGCTAAGTCTAACATCTAAACACTCGACTCTCAAATTACTAAACTCATCTCAACTCAAACCTTTTTACACGTGAAACTCACAACTTTTTTCAATTCAACACTTATTTATACGAGAGACTCACAACATTTTCTAAATTTTCATAAATATATCTAAACTCATTTTAACATCTAAACTCATCTTAAGCAGATCCTAAAAAACTTACTCTAACATCTCAACTCACTACTATTCATAAAGAACTCAACTCATCTCAACTCAACATCCAAACGTAACTTAACTTTACGCTTCATCCAATTAATTAAATATCTCATATGTTGAGCTCATGACTTACTAAAGAAGAGTCTAGCCCGCACATGCAGATGAATGACTGTTAAGATAAAAATAAAATCTCGTTCACTTCAAATTATAGTATATTCGAGAAAAATACAGAGATGTTAATGTTGTTGTCCACAATCTTGTTAGTTGAACCTCCAGTTATGAGAAAGAATTTGTAAATTGAGAAAATAAAACTAAAATACCCAACCGACGAATTTTCTATCCTCAGGAAAACCAGTACTATAATCCCTATTAGAAAAATTTCCTGTGTCTTAGCTTTTCCTTGTTCCTTCTCCTTCCCAAACCAACCACTGAATCAAAGGTGCCACCAAAAATTTTGATGGATATGAGTAAAAGAGCCAATGAGTGTAGGATTCTCAGCCTCTTTAATGAAAGGGATCGGAGTCGACAGCGAATAGTGATAAAATTAATAATACAAGCAGTCCAAGATTTCAACAAAAGAATTGTTGTATAATATGTAGTTTGGACGAATATTCCTGATATTAGAATCAGTGAAGTAATGGGGGTTCCAACTTCCACGGTTCCAGGTAAGCCCTCATATTCTCTTTGGCAAGTACATGTTTGGAATAATGTTCTGGAGGTGAAAATTAAGCAGATTGTCGTGTGTTCATGTTACTCATGTCTGCACAGAAACCAATTAAATTCCAGATTTTTTTTTTTCTTTTTCGAAAGAGTGAGCTGAAAGGGTTTCATTATAAGATCCACCTGTCGAGAAGAGATGAAAGTTGGCCTTAGTGATTCAACAGTGCCGTGAGGAAGGACCGTGACTCGAGTGATGAGAGTTTCTCTACCGATCACATGTTGATCTTAAACACCGTGTATGCAAGGCGTTTCAAAAATTACTCATTCACCGTGAGAGTGTCGAGAGTCATTGTGTTGATTTATATACAAGGATACAAGACTGTGTCATGAAGAATACAAGTTGTATTGACCATTGGGGTGATGTATGTACAAGGAAGAATTAGATCTTAAGTTGACTAAAATGGATTGTATATAGACGTTGTGTTTGAAGACTTCCTATATATAAAACAGTTGTTGGTGAGTTCCCATATATATCATTCTTGACTTGAATCTTCAGTGATGTTGTGACCATGATTGGAGCATATCCGTTGAGCGTGATTTTGGACATTATTGTGTGTTAATTCTCCCCTGCAAACTGTGCCGAGGAACAAGGCCAAGTTTGGACAAGAGTGAATAGAGTTGCGAGGGGCCAAGGGGTTTGCTGAGGAGATCAGCAAGTTAAAGCGATGCTAGATCATGTTGGGTCTGAAGAAGTCAAAGAGCTACTCGTTCTCATACGTAGTGGTAGTCAATCTCGATGTGTTTACTACGAGCATGAAAAATTGAATTGATTGTCATGTAGAGAGCACTCAGGTTGTCACATAGAAGAATTGGCGCAATCGAGAGTTGAACTCCAAGATCACAAAGTAAAAAAGAAATTCAAGTGAGTTCGGCAGTAGCCTGGGCCATGGCTCGATATCCAACTTCAGGACTTCATCTTGAAACAGTAGCTTGCTTTTTGGCAAACCAGAATATGCAATTACTTCCAAGAAATACACAGTAACCTGTGATGGAGAGTCAGGTGAGGGACAACCTCCCCAATCTACATTAGAAAAGGTATAAAGATCAAGTGTAAGATTGGAACTAAAATGAATGCCAAGGTCGACAGTGCCATAAGCATATCTAAGGATACGTTTAACCATTTTATAATTAGCCTCAGTTGGGGAATACATGAATTGAGATAGAAAATTGACACTATAAGATAAATCAGGCAGATAAGAGTACGTATCGAAGAGCACCAACAATGCTACGATAGGGGGAGGGATCAGGGAAAGGAGTATCAGAAGTGAGACCTTTGATCTTAGGCATCAATGGGGTTCCCATTGGTTTACTATCTTACATGTGGGCATATTCTAAAATATCTAAGGCATATTTGGTTTGAAACAAAGCAAGACCATTAGTGGTGGGGTGACTTGAATACCAAGAAAATAGTGCAAAAGCACAAGATCTTTCATGAGATATGAGAGATTAGACTCGGTTAGAAGAATGTCGTTGACATATAAAATTAAAACAAGTGTACCATGAGCGGACTGACAATTAAAGAGTGAAGAATCAGCACTGCTACAAATAAATCCAAAGCTAAGTAAAAAACTACTAAGTTTGTCAAACCAAACGTGGGTTGTTTATTTTAAACCATAAAGAGCTTTATTCAATTTACATACATGAGATGAGAGAGTACAATGGACAAAACCTGGGGGGTTGTTCCATGTAGACTACCTCATAAAGGTCACCGTGCATAAATGCATTCTTGATATCAAGTTGGCAAATAGACCACCAATTCAGCAAAGCAAGGCTAAGGACAATCCAAATCGTACTTGGTTTGGTAACCAGAGAGAATGTCTCATTATAATCGATAATGTCTACTTGATGAAAGCATTTAGCAGCAATGCGAGCTTTAAGATTGTAACGACCCAATCCCAAAGGTCCAAGGAGTTAACTCATGTTACCTAAAATCATATCTCAACCATACAATCATAAACTCCAAGGTTTCAATGACACATACAACTCATTATTTCAAATCAACTACTCCAATATAATCATGGATTCTATAATTTGTTCTGTGAATCATTTTCAGGAAAAGGAATCAAGTGGCCGACTGGTTGGCTAAAAAAGGGGCGATAGGCTCAAATTTTTCATGGCACAATTTTGGGGATATACCTCGTGTTAAGAGGATTAATTCATATGGATTATTCAGGGTTGCCTTCATTACGTTTTTATTAGAGGTTGTTGGTTTTTTTTTCTTGTAAGGTTTTGTTTATTGGTTTGTAATTGATTGATAATAAGAGTTATTTTTATATAGAAGTCATGTAACCACGGTATTCATCCGCTAAAAGTGAGAGTTTATCAATAAAGACTGAAGATACCGTCCTCCTTCCACCAAAAGAAAAAAAATTAATGTAAAACACCACAAAATCTTAAAATAAATATCAACCTTCCAAAATATCAAATCAACAAAGCAAAGCAAAAAATAATGAATAAGATTCTCAAATAATCAAAGTACTTTCTTTGTATTTAAATCCACTATGCTCACATAGTCTTGCCCATGTTTGCTATTTTGAATCCTCAGCTGAAATACCCAAAACATCTGAAAATATTGTGGAGATAAGGGTTGAGTTATCAACAACTCAGTAAGCAACTAGTATGTAAATATGAGTTTTTTCTCAGAGTTCAGAATGCAGAGCAAAACATTTTTAATTTCAGAGTGCGAAACCAAAACATATTCTCAAACTATCAGAGCAACAATTCATAAATATTCATATTCAAAAATATCATTTAGCATAGTATAAATGAACATCATCATCATCATCAAATCATCTCATATCATATTGTATCAGAGCATCATATTGAAACAAATGCCATGTTTAACCCCTGTAGTAGGGTTATGCTATCCCCGATGGCCAAACTGGGTAGAGATAAAAGTGAATCTTTCCCTTTTTATTCTCGAAGCCCAAGTGTGCACACAAGAAAGACCACACATAAAATCACTTTGTTTCCAAAGTGGATGCACTCAAAGACAGAGAAGTTGGTACCAACCCAACAGAGGTCATAATTTTATACTCGTGGTAAGGTCAGAGCAAAGCCAGATACAAAATCAGAATGTCATGTCAAAAGTTTTCAGATATCATATCATATCAAACAGAATATTGAAAAGAGTCATATCATTTTCACATAATCAAAATCGATTCAGAGTATTTTCACATAATCAAAACAGATTCAGAGCATTTTTTCGTAATCATGCCAAGAAGATTTCAGATTTTATTTTTGCTCATTTTGCGTAGTTCAGAAACAAAATGCCAAAACTTTGTTCATGTATATACCAGTCATGACAAAATATCTTTCTCTTTTCTTATTCAGATACAATGAGTCATGCAAAACAAAATGACCAATGTTGTTTTCAAATTTTCTTTTCATAACAAAACATGTATATTTTTCATAAATCAACCTCAATCCATCTCTTTTTATACAAAGTCTAGTATAAGAACTCCGCTTATCTGGACTTTTTAAATTTATAATTTTTTTTACAACTGTGCCGAACGAATATCAATCATCACCTATACAAAATACTAATTGTTACTAAATTTCTAAAAAGACTTGTTAAAATTCTCCATTTACTTAGATACATACTACAAAAATAGCTTTAATAATTATTTTGCTATATACAAAAATTAATAGATACTAATATTATTTAATTTTTCCTATCTACACTTTCAGTTTACAACTTAATAAAATACTTGTATCAATTTCAATTTAATGTAAACAATGGAAACTTATTTAGTAAGATAGACATAAATTAGATTTAAAATATTTAAAATAAGATTAAAATCTAATTATTTACTACTGAAATTATATCTAATTTGAATCCATAAATATTTTTTTATATAAATTCTTATAATTCAAACGAAACCCACCCAAAGCAAGTTTAATATAAAAATTAGGCCCGACATAGAACCATCCTAATGAAAATGGCATTTTGGAAATTAACCATAAACATGCATGGGCTCTTTGGGAAGGCTGGGAACAAAAGAAAATCTAAATTAAAAAAAAAAAAAAAAAAAAAAACTCTAGACTAAAATCGTGCAACGAAGAGGCTTTCCACGTGCAGGGCTCGTGGCTTGGGCCAAAAATCACAGTGGCACACTCAGATTTCCATGTGCGTGGTGTAGAAAATTTGAAGAGAGAAAAAAATTGTTGGGTGGTGTCAAACCCTGCTGCAACAAAACCAAAGGAGAGGAGGAGAGACAGTATCATGGCTTACCGAAGCGGTGCGAGATGGCAGAGGGTGGCTGATCGGCAGTTTCTATAGCTACCCGAGGACTCCAACGCATTGTGGTGGTTAATGGTGGGCTGAGCAACACCCTCAAAGAGAAATCAGTTACGACGGAGAGAGAGAGTGGAAATTTCACAGTGCAGTTTGGGGTGGCGCTACCGTGCTTGGAGGGATTCACGTTGACTGGTATAGTGGTGGAGGGTGGTTCGCCGTGCAGGCTGGGATTCACGTTGGGTGTGGCTGAACAACCGTTGGTGACTAAAACCAAGGGCGTGGAAAGCCTGCTTGCTTGCTCTGTTTTGAGGAGTAAAAATAGAGGTTGGGCAAGGGATATTTTCAGTGGTTCACGGTGTCGCAGCGTGGGCTTCCTATGGTGATTTTGTTTCTGTTTGTAGAAGGGAAAGATCAGGGCTCTAGTGGTGGTCCTCTGCTTCATTGCTAGACTTAGAGAAGCATGCAAGATGCAACACTGTGGGCTTAACGTGGGCCGGGGAAGACAGCTTGAGGCTTGGAACAACGGAGACTAAGGGTTGTTTCTGTGAGGGGTACGACAGCCAAGAGTGGGCTTTGGTGGGGATTGGCAGCAACGTGGGGCTATATCATGGTAGGTCATCTCAATGCATTCAGTGGCTAGCAGCATGCTTGGCATGATGCGGTGGGGTGCAGGACATCGTGAGGGTGCTGATCGCTATGGTGGCTTGGGCAGTGTTCTATGGTAGTTTGCTTGAATGTAGAAGTCTTGGTGGTGGAGGTCATTGTGTGACAACTATGCTTGGCTTCAGCGCACGATAGAGCGATAAAAGGATGAGGGAGAACAGTTGTTGAGAGAAACAAAGACGTGGGTAATGGAAAGGAAAATTTGTTGAGGAAAAAAAAAAAAAAAAAAAAAGAGGAAACCGTCGGGGGTGAGGAAGAGAAGAGAGGGAGAAAAATAAAAATAAAATTAAGAATAAACCCACTTATTAGAAACGACATTGTTTTCCTTAACTACTAGGCGTCTCTATGGGCCTGAGCCAAGATTGGGCCAAGAATGTCTCATTATAATCGATAACGTCTAACTGATGAAAGCCTTTAGCAACAATGTGAGCTTTAAGACAATCAAGGGTGCCATCGGCGTTGAGTTTAGTTTTAAAAGCCCATGTACAACCAATGACAGGCATGTTAGGCTCACAGGGAACAAGCGTCCAAGTATTAGTGTCATGCAAGGCTTGTAACTCATCATACATGGCTTGGGTCCAACCAGAATGGAGAGAGCAGATTGAATGGTTTTAGGTTCTTTTGGTAAGGGAGCGATGTCATGGATGTGAGACATACTTAGGGTTAGGTTTGCGAATACTAGCCTTTGAGCGAGTAACCATTCGGTATTCAGAGGATACTAGAGGACGTGAAGAATTAGTGTGTATAGTGAATTAAGGAGGTAAGTCATGGGTGGGCATAGTCGAGGAAGAAGCACATGGAGTAGTTGGTGGATTGAGAGTCGACTCACCAGGTGGAGAAGTAAGGGCAGATGCAGGCCTAGGAATAGTGACGATGCCGATGTCAATGGATAGAGGAGTCTCTGGGGTGGAGTCAACAAGCATATCAGGAGTGGTAGGCGTGGAAGAGGAGGAGAGTTGCACATATCAAAGGTATAAAGAATCACCTAAGTGGAAGGAGATAAATGTATATTACCCAGTTGTTTAAATGGAGAAGTGTGTTCATCAAAAACTACATGATGAGAAATAAAGGCTCACCGAGATGGAGGGTGATAGCACTTATACCCTCAATGTTGGTCACTATATCCCATAAAGACACAAGGTAGGGTTTTAGGCTCAAACTTATTTTGTTTGGTATCCTAAGTATAGGGATAACATATTGACCCAAAAATATGGAAAGAGCTATAGTCAGGATATGTACCATATAGAATAGAAAAATGGGACTCTAAATCAAGAGAGATAGAAGGAAGGCAAATTAAGAATACATCAGTTGCAAAGGCTTCCCCCTAAAAGTGCTTTGAAACACCATTGTGGAAAAGCATGATCATACCTAATTCGCATATAGTATGATGGTGTCGCTCCACCACACCATTTTTTCCAGGTGTGTGTGGACACAAAAAGTGGTGAAGAATGCCTCATTGTTGCAGATGAGAAGCGAGTTGGTGACTAGAAAATTCACCTTCCCATGAGATTAGAAAATATTATTTCTTTATTAAATTTGCATTCAATATATTTCTCAAATAATAAAAATGAGTGAAAGAAATCAATTTTTTTGCGCAATGGAATAAGCCACATACATTTTGAAAAAGCATCAACAATACAAGCATAATAGTGAAATTTTCCAACAGAAATAACAAGGGCGAACCCTCACAAGTCATAGTAGATTTTATCAAAAATTGCATGAGTAACACTAGATGAGGGTAAAAAATGAATTTTACTTAGTTTGCCTAATTAACAATTTCACAAATGGGAGAACCCTTATTAGAATCCAAGACGAATAGAGGCTTTTGATGCTTGTAACCGAGAGACACGACGGAGAAGGAATAGGGCACTACCGTTGGCTGCTTCCGGTGGCTGGTTGACTGCTCTGGGTTGTGTTGGCAGTGGGAGTTTTGCCGCTTGCTAGATGTGGGCATGAGACTATTGCACAACATGAGTTACTTCAATTTCCATTGGACTGGTTTCCCCGTATAACACAACTAGAACGAGAGGGGAAAGCAATCGGCAGACGTTTGTAAAAGGAGATTAA